>NC_138303.1:27650000-28250000 GCF_965601325.2 Salmo salar | reverse complement strand
CCGAAGGTAGAGCGGCGGGTGAATGACTCTTCCATTTGAGGCAGGGGACGAGGAGCGCACAGGATTTCGTGCTGGAGTTCCGGACGTTGGCCGCTGGAGCAGGATGGAACGACAGGGCCCTCATCGACCACTATTGATGCAGCTTACGTGAGGACGTCCGACGGGAGTTGGCCTGCAGGGATGCCACCACCACCTTTGACCAACTGGTGGATATGTCCATCCGGTTGGATAACCTGCTGGTCATCCGTGGACGTCCTGAGGGGGCTCTGTCGGTTCCATCTCCCAGCACTCCTGCTCCGGTGCCCATGGAGTTGGGAGGGGATGCGCATAGGGAGGCTGGAGGAGGGGCCTTCACGTGCACCATCTGTGGCCGCAGAGGGCACACTGCCGGTCGGTGCCGGGTTGGTCCCTCTGGGAGTCGAGGCAGCTGGCAGGGCACTCTGACGTCACCCCAGATGAGTATACACCACTCTCATCCAGAGTCCTCTGTTGTCCACCTGTTTGTACCTGTTTGTTTCCCTGAGTTCTCCCCGCATTCCCAGCATAAGGCGGATTACGACTTTTTGCCTGCCTTGACCTACCAATTGCCTGCCCCTTGTACTGTAGAGACTCTGAGACTCGTACTATCCGCCTCCTATGTTTGCATCTGGGTCTTAGCCTGAGCCGTGATAGTACGAACTGGCCATGACTGACCCAGACAAAGCAGGTAAATACACATGAGGTAATGGGAGACACCTGGTGGGGGTTGTAGAAAATCTGGAGGAGTTTGTGGCGGAGTTATGAAAAATGTTCTATTCTCCGTTGTCTGGGAGAGAGGCTGCTCGTAAGCTGCTCCAACTACGTCAAAACTCCTGTAGTGTGGCAAACTACGCAGTGGATTTTCACACGTTGGCGGCTGAGAGTGCATGCAACCCGGAAGCCCTGTTCGACACGTTCCTTCATGGATTATCGGAGGAGATTACCGACGAGCTCGCAGCCCGGGAGCTGCCCATGGACCTCGACATCCTCATAGCCTTGACCATCCGAATCAATGGGCAGCTACGGGAACGTAGGAGGGAGAGGGGGTGTGTTCTCTGTCGCTCTCGCTCGTCCTCGAATTCCACCTGACATCCGAGGAATCATGGAAATCTCAGAAGTCTACATTTCCGAGAGAATCCGGTGTCACCCGAGTTCCCTCGGAAATCACAGAGGGCTGTCGACTCGCCTTCTCCGGAGCCCATGTAACTGGGCAGAGCTAGATTGTCTTCCGCTGAGCTCTTACACAGACTGAACTCCAAGAGCTGTCTGTATTGTGGAGCTACGGGACATTTCTTATTTACCTGCCCATTTAAAAAACAGGCTCATCAGTAGGTACGAGTACACTGGTGAGCCGTATGGGGAGTTTCCAATCTCTCACTACTTGTAACCCCCTCTATGCTACCCTGTTGTGGGGAGACCAGTCCAAATCCATGCGGGTGCTCATTAACTGGGGCTAACGAAAACTTTATGGACACTACCCTGGTGTCGGAGCTGGGTATCTCCACTCAACCCCTTTCCATCCTGATGGACGTCAGAGTGCTGGATGGGCACTCTATTGGCAGAGTCACCCACAATATGGTTCCTATCAACCTACGAGTGTCAGGGAACCACAGTGAGGCTATGCAGTTTCTGCTCCTGGGGTCTCCTCATGTACCCATGGTTTTGGGGTTTTCAGAGGCACAACCCCCTAATCGACTGAGCTACGGGTTCCATCATGGGTTGTAGTCCGTTTTGCCATGCACATTGTCTGAAGTCGGCACAGCCTGCCCCAGGACATCTCCCGGCGGGCTTGGGTAAAGCCTCTGATCTCTCTGCCGTTCCCGCGGAGTACCAGGACTTACGGAAGGTTTTCAACTTCTCTTCCTCCACGTCAGCCCTAAGACTGCACAAGACCCTGCGTCTGTGTATTGACTACCGGGGCCTTAATGATTACAGTTAAAAACCCTTACCCGCTACCACTCATCTCCTCGACTTTTGAGCCTATCCAGGGGGTGATCCCCACGTTAAACTTTTGGCATGCCTACCATCTGGTTCGGTTACGGGAAGGAGACGAGTGGAAGACAGCCTAGCGGGCACTATGAGCACCTGGTATGCCGTTCGGACTGACCAACGCTCCCGCAGTGTTCCAGGCCCTGGTCAATGATATGCTCCGTGACATGTTGAACTGATTTGTGTTTGTCTACCTCAACGACATCCTCATTTATTCCCGGTCAGTTCAAGAGCACATCCTCCATTTCCGACAGCTCCTCCAACGTCTCCTGGAGAACCAGCTTTTCGTGATGGCGGAGAAATGCGAGTTCCATCGCTCCACCATCTCCTTCCTAGGATACATCATCGCTGCAGGGAATATTCAGATGGTCCCTGACAAGGTGAGAGCGCTGGTAGATTGGCCTCAACCCACATCCAGAGAGCAGCTGCTACGTTTCCTGGGGTTTGCTAATTTCTACCGTTGTTTCATCTGGTGTTACAGCACCCTTGCTTCCCCCCTCTCTGCACTCACCTCTCCCAAGGTTCCATTCATATCGTCTCCAGCAGCTGACCGAGCATTCTCAGACCTCAAGCAGCGATTCACTACAGCTCCCATCTTAATCCATCCTGTCCCGTCCCGTCAGTTTGTGGTGGAGATTGATGCCCCGGACGTCAAAGTGGGGGCAGTCCTGTCCCAGCATTTTGCCCAGGACCAGAAGCTGCATCCCTGCACCTTCCTTTCCCATTGTCTTAACCCCACTGAGAGGAACTATGACGAGAGAAATCGAGAATTACTCGCAGTTAAGATGCTGTCGGAGGAGTTGAGGCACTGGTTAGAAGGGGCGGAACATCCATTCTTGGTGTGGACGGACCATAAGAACCTGGAATAGCTCCGCACCGCCAAGTGCCTCAACTCCAGGCAGGTGAGATGGGCCATGTTATTCACTCGTTTCCATTTCACTATATCCTACCGCCCGGGGTCCAAGAATGTGAAGTCTGAAGCACTTCTCACGTGTGTACAGCCCCGATACTACTCCATTGAACCCCGAGACCATCCTCCCTGCTTCCTGTCTAGTGGCTGCTATCATCTGGGGAATAGAGAGTCTGGTCTGCAAGGCGCAGTGTTCCCAGCATTCCTCGAGACTCACCTGTTATCCTGGCTCCTGTCAGACCTTGGCTTTCATTACATTACATTACATTACATTTAAGTCATTTAGCAGACGCTCTTATCCAGAGCGACTTACAAAATGGTGCATTCACCTTATGATATCCAGTGGAACAACCACTTTACAATAGTGCATCTAAATCTTTTAAGGGGGGGGGGGGGGGGGGTTAGAAGGATTACTTTATCCTATCCTAGGTATTCCTTAAAGAGGTGGGGTTTCAGGTGTCTCCGGAAGGTGGTGATTGACTCCGCTGTCCTGGCGTCGTGAGGGAGCTTGTTCCACCATTGGGGTGCCAGAGCAGCGAACAGTTTATGACTGGGCTGTGCGGGAACTGTGCTTCCTCAGAGGTAGGGGGGCCAGCAGGCCAGTGGTGGATGAACGCAGTGCCCTTGTTTGGGTGTAGGGCCTGATCAGAGCCTGAAGGTATGGAGGTGCCGTTCCCTTCACAGCTCCGTAGGCAATCACTTTCATCAGACAACGTTTTTGGTGGCCCACCATGGTTCCTGATGTCTACGCGTTCGTTGCCGCCTGCACTTTGTGTGCGCAGAACAACAAGCTCTGGCTATTCCCCTTTTACCACTCCCTGTTCCTCACCGCCCCGTTCTCATATACCCTTGGACTTCGTCATGGGTCTCTCTCCGTCAGATGGTAACACCACCATCCTTACGGTGGTGGATCGGTTTTCCAAAGCCTCACATTTTATCCCCCTTCCTAAGTTGCCCTCAACTAAGTAGACGGCCCAGCTCATGGTGCAGCACGACTTCCGGATCCATGGACTTCCGGTCGACATGGTCTCTGATCGTGGTCCTCAGTTCTCATCCCGGTTCTGGAAGGCCAGCCTGTCCTCTGGTTTTCATCCCCAGTCTAACGACCAGTCGGAGCAAGGCAATCAGTACCTGGAGATGACTCTTCATTGCCTTGTCTCCATCAATCCCACCACCTGGAGCCAGCAACTTGTGTGGGTGGAATATGCCCGCGATACCCTTTCCTGTTCTGCTCCTGGTCTCTCGCCTTTTTGAGTGTTCCCTGGGATATCAGCCCCTGCTCTTCCCGGAGCAAGAGGTCAGCATACCTTCTGCCCAGATGTTCGTCTGTCACTGTCGCCGCACCTGAAAGAGAGCCCGGGCCACTTTTTTTCAAGACCATCTCCACCTGCCCCTCCGGGTGGAGTCCCGCAAACTTTCCCCCCATTTTATCGGCCCTTTCCCCATCTCTAAGGTCCTTAACCCCTTTGCTATTTGACCTTCTGTTGCCCTGCAACTTCCGTATACATCCCACTTTCCATGTATCTAGAATTAAAAGCCTGTCTCATAGCCCTTTGTCTCCTGTTTCCAGGTAATTTAGATTATGACTCTTCGCCTGCCTTGACCTACCGATTGCCTGTCCCTTGTACTGTAATAAACTCTGACTATCCGCCTCCTGTGTCTGCATCTGGGTCTTAGCCTGAGCTGTGATATTTAAAGCAGTTACTGAGTTTAATGGCAGTGATAGAAGAAAACTGAGGATGGATCAATAACTTTGTAGTTACTATTTACTCCACAATACTAACCTAATTGACAGATGGAAAAGGAGGAAGCATGTACAGAATACAAATATTCCAAAACATGCATCCTGTTTGCAATAAGGCACTAATATAAGGGCATAAGGCGAGACCCAAATGCAGACACAGGAGGCAGATGGTTGAGCTCTGATATTTATTATACCAAAAGGGGTAGGCAAAAGGCAGGTCGGGGACAGGCGAGAGTTCATAAACCAGGTCAGAGTCCAAACAGTATCAGGGCGTGACAAGTAAAGTAAAACTGCTAAACACTTGGCAAAGAAATGTACTTTATGTCCAGAATACAAAGCTGTCCCTGTCACAAGTATTGCCATGTTGAATGGAGGACCAATACGCAGCAGGAATGTGGATGCTCATCTTTTAATTATATAGAATGAAGCGTACACAAAAAACAAATGACAGTTTTACAGGCTAACTCCAGAATGCTTAGCAGTGCAAAATATAACTACCCACAAACCAAACACACACCTACTTATAGGACTCTCAATCAGAGGCAACTAGAAACACCTGCCTCCAATTGAGAGTCCAGCACCCAAACCTACACATAGAAAAACTAACCCAGAACATACACCCAAAACCCAGGAACACATAAAATAAAACACCCCTCTACACCACACACAAAAAACCCCACCATACAAAACAAATATACCTCTGCCACGTCCTGACCAAATATAATACAAATAATACCTAAATACTGGTCAGGACGTGACATTTACCCCCCCCCCCCCCCCCCCCCCCCTAAAGGTGCATACACCGAATGCACCTAAACAAAGACAACCCAACAAAAAAAATAAACCCCTAAACTAAAGGGAGGGAAGGGAGGGTGGCTGCCGTCAACAACGGCACCTGTGCTACACCCACCCTCCCCAACCCACCTAAACTGGAGGGGGTTCCGGCTCAGGCCTACTGCCCTCCAGACTGCAGACAGACTTGCTCAGTTCCGGGCCGTAGGCAGACTCCCATCGTTCTGGATCGTAGGCAGACCCATTCCATTCCACGCTGTAAGCAGACTCATTTTGTACACAGTTAATCACATTTAGTTCCGGGTCGCAGGCAGACTTACTCGGTTCCGGGTCGCAGGCAGACTCCCTCGGTTCCGGGTCGCAGGCAGTCTCCCTCGGTTCCGGGTCGCAGGCAGTCTCCCTCGGTTCCGGACTAGACACTGTTGCCGGATACTCTGGACTGCACACTGGTGCCCGGATACTCTGGACTGCACACTGGTGCCCGGATACTCTGGACTGCACACTGGTGCCCGGATACTCTGGACGGGGCACAGTCTCCGAACTCTCGAGGCTGGGCTGACGCACTGGAAGCCTGGTGCGTGGGGCTGGTAGAGGAGGTACCAGGCTGAAGACACGCACCCTAGGGCTAGTGCGGGAAGCAGGAACCGGCCGAGAGGAATTACTCTTATGCACTATAGGCCTAATGCGTGGTGCTGGTACTGGAACTGCCAGTTTTAAACCACACACCCCATGGCTAGTGCGAGGAGCGGGAACAGGCTGACTAGGACTAGGCTGACCCATGGGAAGCTTGATCCGTGGTGCTGGTACTGGTCATGCCAGACTGGAGGTACACACTTCCGGGTCAGCACGAGAGGCGGGAACTGGAAAGACTGGGCCATGGAGGCGCACAGGTGGTCTTGCTCGCACCTCCTGCACAACCCGTCCTGGCTGGGTGGAACTAGCAGCCCTGTACGAGTGGGGTGCTAGTACAGGGCGAACTGGGCTGTGCAAGGGCTTGATAGTTACCGTGCGTAGAGCGGGCGTAGGGTAGCCTGGTCCTAGGAGGCCTACCGGCGACCAGACGCGCTGCGCAGGCATCCTCCTACCAGGCTGGATGCCCACTCTAGCACGGCATCTGCGAGAGGCTGGAATAGCTCGCACGGGACTGTGCGAGTGTATGGGCAAGATCGTGCGCACTTCTCCAAACTTTGGCACCCTCCACTCCATACGTCTCTCCATGTAAGCACGGGTAGCTGGCTTATGGCTTTTCCTTGGCCTAGCTTTTCCTTGCCTCTCGTGCTTCTCCATCAGCGCGTTCATGGCCTCATATCACCACCTCTCAGCCTTCGCTTCCTCTATCTCCTCCCGTGGGCGATGGTATTCCCCAGCCTGGTGCCAAGGTCCAGCCCCGTCCAGACTCTCTTCCCAAGTCCATCTCTCACAATAGTCCATATCATGCACCTGCTGCTCCTTTCTCCGCTGCTTGGTCTTGTTGTGGTGGGTGGTTCTGTCACAAGTATTGTCGTGTTGAATGGAGGACCAATACGCAGCAGGAATGTGGATGCTCATCTTTTAATTATATAGAATGAAGCGTACACAAAAAAAACAAGAAAACCGAATGACAGTTTTACAGGCTAACTCCAGAATGCTTAGCAGTGCAAAATATAACTACCCACAAACTACAAACCAAACACATACCCATATATAGGACTCTCAATCAGAGGCAACTAGAAACACCTGCCTCCAATTGAGAGTCCAGCACCCAAACCTACACATAGAAAAACCAACCTAGAACATACTAACCCAGAACATACACCCAAAACCCAGGAACACATAAAATAAAACACCCCTCTACACCACACACAAAAAAACCCACCATACAAAACAAATATACCTCTGCCACGTCCTGACCAAATATAATACAAATAATACCTAAATACTGGTCAGGACGTGACAGTCCTGCATAATGTTGAAGACACAGCAGCTGACATCACACACTATGAACATCACATTATGAACATCAGACTCTCTCTCAAACTAGTGCAACTAGAATTGCAGGAACCAACAGCCTGAGGCCGTGCCTTGAATCAATATAACCAAATGCCCTTTGCAATATTATTTAAAATAATCATAACTGAATTGAAGTAAGTATGCCTACCTCGTCATGTTCGTAGTGTCTGTCTGTATTTACCCACGCCGGACCAGACTGGGAGCTGAATGAGAGGCCATCATTGTTTTCCCCCTCATCCTCAAGAGCTAAAGCAAAAACACCACATGGTCATATTTTAACACAATTGTACTCATTGAAAGGAATGTATAAGACAGACATCAGCATTCAAGACACTGCCCATCACTAAAGTGAATAATTACTACTAAGGTCAAATGCCATCCTTCTCCAGTATCTCTCCTTCCTCCTGCAAATCAACCTTCAACCTTCTGCAAATCAACCTTTCTTTGCTGGCAACTGAAGATTCCAGGTTGACGTCTTCTACTGCCTTGCTCTGCTCTCCTTACATTTTCAGCTCCTGTTTTTAACGGATTGAGAGAACCTGAACTCTCTTCCTTGAACTCTCTTGAGAGTCAACTAGGAACTCTGAAAAAAACAAGCGATTTCAACATTCATCCAACTTGGAATTCCAACTCGAGAACTCTGGCCTCTTTCTAGAGCTCCGACTTTCCATTTACATTACATTTAAGTCATTTAGCAGACGCTCTTATCCAGAGCGACTTACAAATTGACCTGAAGATCACTGACGTCATGATTTGTCCTCGCATTTTTCAGAGTTCCCATTTGTTTTGATCTGTCCTCCCCACCATCAGGTTCCACCTCCTTGGCCTCCACCTGCTGTGTGTCCTCTCCCACTCTGTCTCCACTGTCTTCGTCCAGCATGAAAGGCTTCTTATTCTTCTTGGTCATGTTGGGGTCGAATATCATCTGATGGGAGAATTAAATCAAGATGATTAGCTTATACCCAGTGTGATTTAAGACAAATAGTTAGGTTCGTTGATAAACATATATCCAGTCCTCTAAGACTAGTTACTGCTGGTACAATGTTTACATAGAGAAAACATTGACATACACACTGCTAAAATATGTTTCACAATTCTACATAATGCTTAGCTGACATTTGGTTTTTGTATTGAAAACATGATTAATATTTTCATTAGCTAGCCCACTAGCCAAACTTTTGATACTGGGCAGCAGGTAGCTGAGGGATTTAAGAGTGTTAGGCCATTAACCGAAAGGTAGCTGGTTCAAATCCCCGAGCCGGTTAGGTGAAAATCTGTCGTTGTGCCCTTTAGCAAGGCACTTAACCTGAATTGCTCCTGTAAATCGCTCTGGATAAGAGTGTCTGCTAAATTACTAAAATGTAAATGGTAGGGAAAGCCTTGTCGGCTGAGGCCGAAAGTCATTCCACAACAAAGATCGCCCCCGGGGTGTATTTATTAAGTATGGCAACGAAAATCGTTTACCGTTTAAGAACCAAACAGGGAAAGCGGAATGAAACGGTGAGGGACCTAAATGAATTTGTCCAATAGAAACTAATTTTCGTTGCAAAACGTTTTCCGTTTTGAGTGAAAGTTTTCCAACAGAATCGGCACAATCAATACACCCCTGGGGTGTAATCATTAGTCCAAATAGTTCAGGTTTGCAACTTAAACAAGAGTTTCTATTGGACATATTCAGGTAAGTCCCTTCCTGTTAAGTTTCCTTTTAAAAAAAACAACATTTGCAACAGAATCTACAGAATGAATACACCCTTGGTTTAGATTCTTCCAATAGAGAAGAGTATATACACAATGATAAGAAGTGACATTTACCTTGTCTTCTAACATGTTTGTGAAAAGAACAAGAACGATCTAGAACGTTTTTTTTATCCCCCATCAGTCTTTACTGAGGGTCTCACTAAACAGAAATGTCTTCCATCAGATTAAGGGCAGATTAACAATGCTCAAGTGTGGACTAATGTAATGATGTAAAGATTAGCAACGTTGCTAAAATCCCTGATTTGTGTGAAAGCGTTTAACTAGAGAGATCTGTTTTTTTTTGCGTGGGCTCTGTTTCAATCTACCGCATCCCCCGATGCCGGCTTTACGCATTTGTGGTGGAAAGTGGCAGCGCTACAGGGATATTTGTCAGACCAGGAGACATCCAGAAAATTGGTCTTCTCACGAACACGTCTGTAGCGTCCGAACGGGTTGGCCTACAAACGAATGACTTACTAGCAGGGGTTAAAGTAGTTTTAATTTCTTACTGGTAGGGACATCCAAGTGCGTGCATGCATTTTTTTTTATACTACAAAAATTACACGGTAGCCTACTCTGCTGACACGGACAAACGATGTCTGACACAAATACAAGATTTTCATTTTTTAAAATGTATTTAACCTTTATTTAATTAGGCAAGTCAGATAAGAACAAATCATTTTCACAATGATGGCCTACTTGTAAAGCCCCCCCGGCCAAACCCTCCCCTAACCCAGACGACGGCTGGGCCAATTGTGCGCAGCCCTATGAGACTCCCGATCACGGCCGGTTGTGATACAGGCCTGGATCGAATCCAGGTCTGTAGTGACGCCTCTAGCACTGCGATGCAGTGCCTTAGGCAGCTGTGCCACTCGGCCACAGTGACGTCCATCTAACCTGGAGGAGGAGATTATCGTCCAAAAACAAACAAAAGTGGCACTGACCCAATGACAAAAACAGTGAATATGCACACTCAGCGGGGATAAGGCCCATGGTCTCCGCTGGAGGCAATAAGATAGGCTGCTGTTCGCTCAATGAAGTTAAGAATTTTGATAACTAAGAGACATATTGAAGTCTTTTCATTCTCATATTATTACAGCAATAGCCATTTGCTTTCCAAACAGTATTTCATGATTGTATTCTTAAGTATTGGACATATTAGTATTGGCCTCTCTGCTTATCAATGACAGTCTGAACTCAACAGTCATCAATTTGGTATTTGCAGCGCGCGCTCCCCAAAGTGTGGGCCCTTTTGACTGCAGGCTGTGCGATTTAAAACAATCAGCAGCTTTTAATTGTATTTTTATTGTTTATAGCTAATGATCCTCAGTGGCCAAATCCTGCTTTCTGGTGTAGTAGCTTATTTTGAAAGATTGTATTTATTTCTGTATAGACAAGAGTAAGCTAATTAGGTTATAGGCTATTATTTTTACATTTTAATTACATTTACTTTAGGGAAAGCTTCCCCTAGCCTTATGGACACGCGGCCTATGCCTTTTAATGTGGCATAAACACAACCAGTCATGATGTTTTCATCTGATTGTCAAACAACATCTGATTGTCAAACAAAGGCGCTCCTGTAGGCTACCCTCGCACATACCTCCACTGACAAAATAATTTCAGGCCCAATAGTGCACTGTGCACCTGCAATTTGATGAAAGGAAAGAGACTTTTCCAAAACACCTACATGTATTGCAATGACATTCTAGGATTGTCATTAGGTTTACACTTGTAGCCTGAAATTATGCATCCATTATGGAAGCCAAAAGGTTCAAATCGTCTTACCCGGAACACGTCTTAACATTTGTAATTATAATTTTTCAGTTGCTTTTTTGAAGTGTCAAATGTGATTTTTTTTAACACTTTTTTTTTCACCTGTCCAGTTGGGTTTACATGTGATTTGAATGCTTGTCATGATAATTTTCACTTGCTTTTTTCAAATGTCATTTTTTGTTCCGGGTAAGACGATTTGATAATCCACTGTTGTCCACGCGTGCCTAAGTCTTGGCCACTCATCTCCGCCTTGTCCGGGAGTGTCTTGGCTACTCGTCTCCACCTTGAAAAAATGTTGTGTTCTCCTCAAACCTCAACGCAGCTTGGAGCTTATTTTTTTGGGGGGGTTATTGGTATTTTATTAGGATCCCCATTAGCTGTTGCAAAAGCAGCAGCTACTCTTCCTGGGGTCCACACAAAACATGAAACATGACATAAAACAGAACATTAATAGACAAGAACCGCACAAGGACAGAACTACATACATTTTTTTTTAAAAGGCACATGTAGCCTACATATTAATGCATACACACAACCTATCTAGGTCAAATAGGGGAGAGGCGTTTTGCCGTGAGGTGTTGCTTTACCTGTTTTTTTAAACCAGGTTTGCTGTTTATTTGAGCAATATGAGATGGAACGGAGTTCCATGCAATAATGGTCTATATAATACTGTACACTTTCTTGAATTTGTTCTGGATTTGAGGACTGTGAAAAGACCCCTGGTCGCATGTCTGGTGGGGTAAGTGTGTGTGTCAGAGCTGTGTGTAAGTTGACTATGCAAACAATTTGGAATTTTCAACACATTAATGTTTCTTATAAAAAGAAGTGATGCAGTCAGTCTTCCCTCAACTCTTAGCCAAGAGAGACTGGCATGTAGAGTTTTTATATCTGCCCTCTGATTACAATGAAGAGCAACACGTGCTGCTCTGTTCTGGGCAACCTGCAGCTTAACTAGGTATTTTCTTGCAGCACTGGACCACACGACTGGACAATAATCAACATTAGACAAAACTAGAGCTTGCAGAACTTACTTTTTGGAGTGTGGTGTCAACAAATCAGACCATCTCTTTATTACGGACAGACCTCTCCCCATCTTTACAACCATTGAATCTATATGTTTTGACCATGACAGTTTACAATCTAAGGTAACGCCAAGTAATTTAGTCCTCTCAACTTGTTCAACAGCCACACCATTCATTACCAGATCCAGCTGAGGTCTAGAACTTAGGGAATGATTTGTACCAAATACAATGCTCTTAGTTTTAGAGATGTTCAGGAACAATTTATTACTGGCCACCCATTCCAAAACAGACTACAACTCTTTGTTAAGGGTTTCAGTGACTTCATTATCTGTGGTTGCTGATGCTTATATGGTTGAATCATCAGCATACTGTACATGGACACACATGCTTTGTTTAATGCCAGTGGCAGGTAATTGGTAAAAATAGATAAGAGTAGAGGGCCTAGAGAGCTGCCCTGCGGTACACCACACTTTATATGGTTCACATTAGAGAAGTTTCCATTAAAGAAAACCCTTTTGAGTTATATTAGATAGTTAGCTCTGAATCCACGATATGGCAGAGGTTGAAAAGCCATAACACATACGTTTTCTCAACAACAGGTTATGGTCAATAATATCAAAGGCTGCACTGAAATCTAACAGTACAGTTCCCACAATCTTCTTATTATCAATTTATTTCAACCAATCTTCAGTAATTTGTGTCAGTTCAGTACATGTTGAGTGCCCTTCTCTATAAGCATGCTGAATGTCTGTTGTTAATTTGTTTACAGAAATAGCATTGTATTTGGTCAAACACAATTCTTTCCAACAGTTTGCTAAGAGCTGGCAGCAAGTTTATAGGTCTGCTGTTAGAACTAGTAAAGGATGCTTCACCACTCTTGGGTAGCATAACTACTTTGGCTTCCCTCCAGGCCTGAGGACAGACTTTCTTCTAGGCTCAGATTAAAGATATGACAGATAGGAGTGGCTATAGAGTCAGCTACCATCCTCAGTAGCTTTCTATTTAAGTTGTCAATGCCAGGTTTGTCAATATTGATCGCTAAGAATTTTTCACCCTCTCCCACACTAACTTTACAAAATTCAAACTTGCAATGCTTTTCTTTCATTATTTGTTTTTTTAATGCAGGAATATGATGGCTCACTGTTCGTTGTTGGCATTTCCTGCCTAAATTTGCCCACTTTGCCAATGAAGTAATCATTAAAATAATTGACAATATTAAATGGTTTTATGATGAATGAGCCATCTGATTCGATGAAAGATGGAGTTGAAAACCAACCGGTTTCCAGTTAATTTGCACATTTGTCATGCGGCTCACATGCAGTAATGTTAAATAAAGGTGTAATGGCCTATAGTTTTTTGGGCATGTTGTATTAATTGTGATAGGCTCACGTTTTACCGGTACAGCATACCTCCACTATTTTGTCGGGACGCCGTACCCGACCATACTTTCACCCCTCCCCACAAGTGTCACAGGACTCATCTAAAGGTAACCTGTATGGAAGTAGTTTTGTGTCCCCAAAAATTGGGTTAAATGTGTAAAAAAAAAAGTACAAATAATTCCTGAGCTGTCTTACATCTCCTAGATAAATATAGTGAAACATTAAAGTTATCCTTTTTAGATAAAACTATACCAAATATATTAACGTCACCAAATCATTGATTAAAACACACTGATTTGTAATGAAGTTCTACAGTAGTCTCAACAGCACTCTGTAGGGAAGCACCATGGTGTTGCCGGAGGACAGCTAGTTTCCGTCCTCCTCTGGGTACATTGACTACAATTCAAAACCTAGGACGCTCGTGGCTCTCACCCACTTCCATATACTTTCAAAGTGATTTTGACAACTTCCAGAGGACATCCTCCCAACTTATCAGAGCTCTTGCAGCATGAACTGAAATGTTATCCACCCAATCAAAGGATCAGAGTATGAATCTAGTACTGAAAGCATAAACTAGAGCTAGCTAGCACTGCAGTGCATACAATGTGGTGAGTAGTTGACTCAAAGAGCAGAGACAAAAACAATAGTTGAACAGTTAACAAATTAAATTATTCAAAAATGAAGCAAGAGAGCTATATCTCAAATTTGTTTTCACTTCACTTACTTAGCGAATGCAGCTAGCTAGTTTAGCCTACTCAAACACCCAGCTCGATCAAAGGGATCATGCTGTTTATATGTAGCTGCTATGAAAGTGAACTGTGTTTGCATGTGATCAGGGGTGTATTCATTCTGCCGATTCTGTTGAAAAACTCTTTTGCAACTTTTAGACTAATGATCACACCCTAGATCAGCTAGATGCTAGCAATATTGTGCAAGGCGATATTGAATGTGACATTATCTTTCACCTTGATTACTAAAATGTATCTCGACCTGTGCACCTACGTTGTAAACTTTCATTCATAGGCTAGGTTGTAGCTACCTAAAAATGTGAGTATCATGTAGTAGCCTAAACCTATATGAATGACAGTCATCCAATATGCTGTAATATAAATAAGGCCATGCTCATGAAAAGAGTTTATCGTACTCCATCTTAAACGACACCAACTGCCAATGATTGCAAATCAGACACATTAACCAACAGTTAACAAACACCTGATAAAATAAAGATTTCCTACTTTTGAGTTTTGAATTCACAGATTATCTTATTGTTTTGTACACTGAAGCGTAACCAAGAAAAACAACCTGCACCACAAAATAAACAACAACTTTAATTATTTTCCAAATATTCTCATCTGGATAGAAATGCAAACATGCTTATCCTTGTGTATATTTTTTTCCTATTTAAAAAATGTACAATGTGTAAAAAGAAAAAATAACTAAAAGTAATCCTCAAACCCCAAATGTTGATAGTGTATCTACTAGTCTAATCATTACAAACCATGAAGCCTATATATTTTTTTCCTGCAGTTAATATGGTGATTTTTCCCCCCAACCTTATACAATTCAAAATGAACCCTTTCAGAAATGACACAGACAACAGAACTGGTTTGGGTTCAGAATTTCTCTGAAGCTATGCAGTGTATTAAGTTTTTCCCTCATTGCATGCTTAGCACAACATGAAGAAAACCTTCTGTGACAGCAAAAATAGAAATTATTTAGATATTTACATCAAATAGCAAGGGTCACATGGTGAAGATGCTTAGTAGATGGGAATCACCTAAAGGTTGATGGGGGAAAAAAAATGTAAAACAAAATTTCTGAATAACAATCCAGAAAATAGACCATTCTAAACATTACCATGAGAGCATGCTCATATTTCCATCTTATTTTGGGAGCAACTACAAACAAAAAGTAAAGGTGAATAAATATATCCAGCCCACACCCACCACACCAAATGGTAAATATGTTTAAGTTGGAAAAAGAGACATTGCAACGCCCACGTATTAAAAACAAATGTTTGCCTTTCAGTGAAGTTCATAGCATCAAAGACAATAGAACAGTTCAGTGATATTACAAATCACTGCCAAACAATTATGTTCAAACTTTTTGGTAGAAATTTCCAAAGACATTTTCTGATTCAAACATCCTGTTTATAGCTTTTATACAGCTTCTGAAGTTCCTCTTTTAATGGAAGGCCATGGTAACCTTTCTCTGGTTTTGGGCTAGAAACAGAACCTACAGCATTGGCCTTTCTAGTGTTAGTTTTAGAAGGTGGTTGGCTCTCGGACACAAAACAACCATATTGAATTAGTCCTTTCTTTCCCTCTACAACAGGTGGTGTCAGTAATGCAACTAGTTAGCCTCCATCGCCCAGCGCTGTAAGTCCTCCATGGCATCCTCATCTTCATCCTCCTTCTTGGCTAAAAAAAATAAAATAAACAGGCATGCAAAAATTGTGAATTACTTGTGTAAAAGTTGCAAATATAGATGTTTTATAGCAATTAAGGACAAGAGATCAAGTAGTTATTTCATGTACTGTTGGGATAGTAACCATGGGATAAAATGTTCCATTGGAGAAATCACATGTTTTATTGCATATTACAAAGGACTCACCAGGTCTTGAGGGTAATGAAGTAGAAGGCACATTGGGTAGAGGGACATTTTCTGTCCCGCCAATCTCCAGCAAGTTTTTGTCCAATTCCTCTTGTTCCAGCTCATCCAACTCTGCCAGGAGTTCATCCTATGATGCAAGACAATCAGAACATCCAGGCTCTGTGATATCTGGTCAACTATTAAACTAACAGCACTGATGAAAGCCAAATCAAGAACAATGTTCAGACAAGTTCATGTCACATACATCATCAAACTCTTCTCCAAAGCCTACAGGTTTCGAGATGGCATCTGAGATCTCTTGTGCTAGCTCCTGCTGCTCAGTGATGTCTTGCATCAAGTCATCGACTTTGTCTATGTCCCTAAAACACAAAGATAGATGGAACAGAGAGATTTGAATTAATACAAAAGCTGTATGAGTGCCTGACCAAAGCTAATAAACAATTAGTGTGCCACCGCTTACATGTTTTCATGGGCAGCCTTCATTGCCTTGGCAGCAAAGCCCATGTTCTTGAGCACTTCAGTGTTGGTGTTGGCATTTTCCAGCGCCTCTCTCTGGAACTCGATGGTGGACAATGTGCCATCAATCTGGGTAAGCTGCTTCTCATACCGCTTCTTCCTTTTCAAGGCCTGCAGGGCCGCTTTGCGTAGTGAAAATGAAAAAGAGGTTAGTGGGTTTGCTTCATTGGACTACCGGTACATAAAATGTATGCACAAATGTTTAAATCATTTGGATAAAAGCATTGGCTAAATGTCATTCAATGTTTGTGATGGAAACATAGCATTTGTTGTAAAGAACATGGAAAATAAACACTAGCAAGAATTGAGTCACTGTGTAGGTAAAATAGGTTTACAGCATTAAAACACTACATGAGAACACCATGATCATGAGCAAAGTCGACTTTTAAGGGGGGCATGGTTAGTATGTGAAGACAGTGGAAGTGAGTCATGGTCACAGTGTTTCTGAATGCCCAGGACTTTAATGTGAGTAAATAAGAACCACTCACTATTACATCAAAAGCCTATGTCATGAACACCACTGTCTGTGAAGAATGCAAGAAGTCACTTGGAACCTCTCTGTCAGCCCTCAGTATTACGTAACTAATCATCACTACAGGCCCTATAACAGGGTGTGTTGGAATCTCAATGATTTAAATGTCGGGAAATTAAAACTGCTAAATTGATACTGACTGAATGGATGGATGCCCCCTTCCCTTCTTTTGACAAGCAGTAATTGCAAATTCACGACTCACAAAATCCTCCAGTCACACGATGCCATTTGACAAATGTTGGTTCACTAGCTGTTGGTGTAGCCAGACGTAGACTTTTGATACCAGTCACACAAAACGTTCCTTTAAAAAAACGGGTATAATGCATATTAGCTGTTCTAACACAGTTGGTGCAACGAGGTAGGGCGAGATTGGCAACCTGACTATGCAGTGACAGGTGTGGTTTTTCGGAAAGTGAGCTAGCTGCCAGTTAGCTAACAAATCAGGCGAACTTTAACGTTGGCTAGCTAATTAAGCTAGTTAACTAAGTTAGACAACAATCGTGAAAATTCATATGTGATGTTAGTTGGCAACTCACCTCGCTTGTTTTTAGTTCCGTTTTTCTTCGCAGTAATGAGTTCCTGGTCAATCTTTTTCTCTAGAAATTCCTGTTTCTTCGTTAACATTTCCTCGGTCTCTCGGAGCTTCTGAATCGCCTCTTGTGCACTCGGCCCTTTACCTCCTTTGCCCCCACCGCCGAACAGCTTCCCAAACACGGACATTCTGCGATTGTAAACTATATAGCAATAAAGGTCCTCTTAAAATGTTAAACGTCAACAGGGGATCGTGTCACCTCTCGTTCTGGCCTGAATGTTGATATTTCTTACTTCCTGGTTTAGGCCGTATGACGTGTATTATTGTGGGTGGTGTTCCATGGTGCTCTACTGCCACCCTCAGGATGCACGAGGCAGCAAATCACCAAAGCATGGTGCATTCACCTTATGATATCCAGTGGAACAACCACTTTACAATAGTGCATCTAAATATTTTAAGGGGGGGGGGGTAGAAGGATTACTTTATCCTATCCTAGGTATTCCTTAAAGAGGTGGGGTTTCAGGTGTCTCCGGAAGGTGGTGATTGACTCCGCTGTCCTGGTGTCGTGAGGGAGCTTGTTCCACCATTGGGGTGCCAGAGCAGCGAACAGTTTTGACTGGGCTGAGCGGGAACTGTGCTTCCTCAGAGGTAGGGGGGCCAGCAGGCCAGTGGTGGATGAACGCAGTGCCCTTGTTTGGGTGTAGGGCCTGATCAGAGCCTGAAGGTATGGAGGTGCCGTTCCCTTCACAGCTCCGTAGGCAATCACCATGGTCTTGTAGCGGATGCGAGCTTCAACTGGAAGCCAGTGGAGAGAGCGGAGGAGCGGGGTGACGTGAGAGAACTTGGGAAGGTTGAACACCAGACGGGCTGCGGCGTTCTGGATGAGTTGTAGGGGTTTAATGGCACAGGCAGGGAGCCCAGCCAACAGCGAGTTGCAGTAATCCAGACAGGAGATGACAAGTGCCTGGATTAGGACCTGCGCCGCTTCCTGTGTGAGGCAGGGTCGTACTCTGCGAATGTTGTAGAGCATGAACCTACAGGATCGGGTCACCGCCTTGATGTTAGTGGAGAACGACAGGGTGTTGTCCAGGATCACGCCAAGGTTCTTAGCACTCTGGGAGGAGGACACAAGGGAGTTGTCAACCGTGATGGCGAGATCATGGAACAGGCAGTCCTTCCCCGGGAGGAAGAGCAGCTCCGTCTTGCCGAGGTTCAGCTTGAGCTGGTGATCCGTCATCCACACTGATATGTCTGACAGACATGCAGAGATGCGATTCGCCGCCTGGTTATCAGAAGGGGGAAAGGAGAAGATTAATTGTGTGTCGTCTGCATAGCAATGATAGGAGAGACCATGTGAGGATATGACAGAGCCAAGTGACTTGGTGTATAGCGAGAATAGAACAGAGCCCTGGGGGACACCAGTGGTGAGAGCGCATGGTGCGGAGACAGATTCTCGCCACGCCACCTGGTAGGAGCGACCTGTCAGGTAGGACGCAATCCAAGCGTGGGCCGCGCCGGAGATGCCCAACTCGGAGAGGGTGGAGAGGAGGATCTGATGGTTCACAGTATCAAAGGCAGCAGATAGGTCTAGAAGTATGAGAGCAGAGGAGAGAGAGTTAGCTTTAGCAGTGCAGAGAGCCTCCGTGACACAGAGAAGAGCAGTCTCAGTTGAATGCCCAGTCTTGAAACCTGACTGATTAGGATCAAGAAGGTCATTCTGAGAGAGATAGCAGGAGAGCTGGCCAAGGACGGCACGTTCAAGAGTTTTGGAGAGAAAAGAAAGAAGGGATACTGGTCTGTAGTTGTTGACATCGGAGGGATCGAGTGTAGGTTTTTTCAGAAGGGGTGCAACTCTCGCTCTCTTGAAGACAGAAGGGACGTAGCCAGCGGTCAAGGATGAGTTGATGAGCGAGGTGAGGAAGGGGAGAAGGTCTCCGGAAATGGTCTGGAGAAGAGAGGAGGGGATAGGGTCAAGTGGGCAGGTTGTTGGGCGGCCGGCCGTCACAAGACGCGAGATTTCATCTGGAGAGAGAGGGGAGAAAGAGGTCAAAGCACAGGGTAGGGCAGTGTGAGCAGGACCAGCGGTGTCGTTTGACTTAGCAAACGAGGATCGGATATCGTCAACCTTCTTTTCAAAATGGTTGACGAAGTCATCCGCAGAGAGGGAGGAGGGGGGGGGGGGAGGGGGAGGAGGATTCAGGAGGGAGGAGAAGGTAGCAAAGAGCTTCCTAGGGTTAGAGGCAGATGCTTGGAATTTAGAGTGGTAGAAAGTGGCTTTAGCAGCAGAGACAGAAGAGGAGAATGTAGAGAGGAGTGAGTGAAAGGATGCCAGGTCCGCAGGGAGGCGAGTTTTCCTCCATTTCCGCTCGGCTGCCCGGAGCCCTGTTCTGTGAGCTCGTAGTGAGTCGTCGAGCCACGGAGCAGGAGGGGAGGACCGAGCCGGCCTGGAGGATAGGGGACAGAGAAAATCAAAGGATGCAGAAAGGGAGGAGAGGAGGGTTGAGGAGGCAGAATCAGGAGATAGGTTGGAGAAGGTTTGAGCAGAGGGAAGAGATGATAGGATGGAAGAGGAGAGAGTAGCGGGAGAGAGAGAGCGAAGGTTGGGACGGCGCAATACCATCCGAGTAGGGGCAGAGTGAGAAGTGTTGGATGAGAGCAAGAGGGAAAAGGATACAAGGTAGTGGTCGGAGATTTGGAGGGGAGTTGCAATGAGATTAGTGGAAGAACAGCATCTAGTAAAGATGAGGTCAAGCGTATTGCCTGCCTTGTGAGTAGGGGGGGAAGGTGAGAGGGTGAGGTCAAAAGAGGAGAGGAGTGGAAAGAAGGAGGCAGAGAGGAATGAGTCAAAGGTAGACGTGGGGAGGTTAAAGTCACCCAGAACTGTGAGAGGTGAGCCATTCTCAGGAAAGGAACTTATCAAGGCGTCAAGCTCATTGATGAACTCTCCAAGGGAACCTGGAGGGCGATAAATGATAAGGATGTTAAGCTTGAAAGGGCTGGTAACTGTGACAGCATGGAATTCAAATGAGGAGATAGACAGATGGGTCAGGGGAGAAAGAGAGAATGTCCACTTGGGAGAGATGAGGATTCCAGTGCCACCACCCCGCTGGCTCGATGCTCTAGGGGTATGCGAGAACACGTGGGCAGACGAAGAGAGAGCAGTAGGAGTAGCAGTGTTATCTGTGGTAATCCATGTTTCCGTCAGCGCCAGGAAGTCTAGGGACTGGAGGGTAGCATAGGCTGAGATGAACTCAGCCTTGTTGGCTGCAGACCGGCAGTTCCAGAGGCTGCCGGAGACCTGGAACTCCACGTGGGTCGTGCGCGCTGGGACCACCAGGTTGGAGTGGCAGCGGCCACGCGGTGTGAAGCGTTTGTATGGCCTGTGCAGAGAGGAGAGAACAGGGATAGACAGACACATAGTTGACAAGCTACAGAAGTGTTGTTTCTTGTATTATTGTCTCCTGTGTCTTTAGACAACTGTTTCACTTTGATATCCTTTTTCTTCTGTCCTGATTTTCTCTTTCTTTTCTTCTGTTAACTAGATATTCTTTGTTGTTCTTCGTTAGCTAGCTAGCTTCTTCCAAAAGAGTCCCTAGCAACTGCTTAGCAACTGGTAAACAATTCAGCTAGCTAAGATAACTACAATTTTATGAAAAATAGTTATTTTTCAAAAGCCTATCTTCTTTGTTTGTTGCTTGTTTTTTCTCCTATTCAGTCTTGCAGTTTTCTTTAGCTTTTTTCCGATGTACTTCACTCTAAAAACCATGTAAATTTCAATATTTGTAGGAGCTCATTTTTCAGCTGCTGCTGCTCAAATTGGAGTTCCGGAACAAAAGACACAGTGACCGTACATACATATTCCAACCAGATTACAGGCAATATCCGCATCGAGCTAAAGGCTGGAGCTGCCGCTTCCAAAGAGCGGGACACTAATCCGGACGCTTATAAGAAATCCCGCAACACCCTCAGACGAACCATCAAACAGGCAAAGCGTCAATACAGGATTAAGATTGAATCCTACTACACCGGCTCTGACGCTCGTCGGATGTGGCAGGGCTTGAAAACTATTACGGACTACAAAGGGAAACCCAGCCGCGAGCTGTCCAGTGACGCAAACCTACCAGATGAGCTAAATAACTTCTATGCTCACTTCGAGGCAAGCAACACTGAAGCATGCACAAGAGCACCAGCTGTTCCGGACGACTGTGTGATAACACTCTCGGTAGCCGATGTGAGCAAGACCTTTAAACAGGTCAACATTCACAAAGCCGCGGGCCAGACGGATTACCAGGATGTGTACTCAAAGCATGCACGGACCAACTGGCAAGTGTCTTCACTGACATTTTCAACCTCTCCCTGACTGAGTCTGTAATACCTACATGTTTCAAGTAGACCCCCATTGTGCCTGTGCCCAAGGAAGCGAAGGTAACTTGCCTAAATGATTACCGTCGGTAGCCATGAAGTGCTTTGAAAGGCTGGTCATGGCTCACATCAACAGCATCATCCCTGATACTCTAGACCCACTCCAATGTGCATACTGCCCCAACAGATCCACAGATGAAGCAAATCTCAATCGCACTCCACACTGCCCTTTCCCACCTGGACAAAAGGAACACCTATGTGAGAATGCTGTTCATTGACTACAGCTCAGCGTTCAACACCATAGTGCCCAGAAAGCTCATCACTAAGCTAAGGACCCTGGGACTAAACACCTCCCTCTGCAACTGGATCCTGGACTTCCTGATGGGCCGCCCCCAAGTGCTAAGGGAAGGTAACAACACGTCTGCAAAGCTGATCCTCAACACTGGGGCCCCTCAGGGGTGCGTGCTTAGTCCTCTCCTGTACTAACTGTTCACCCATGACTGCGTGGCCAAACACGACACCAACACCATCATTAAGTTGGCTGACGACACAACAGTGGTAGGCCTGATTACCGACAACGATGAGACAGCTTATAGGGAGGAGGTCAGAGACCTGGCAGTGTGGTGCAAGGACAATAACCTCTCCCTCGATGTGAGCAAGACAAAGGATCTGATTGTGGACTACAGGAAAAGGCAGGCCGAACTGGCCCCCATTAACATCGACAGGGCTGTAGTGGAGAGGGTCGAGAGTTTCAAGTTCCTTGGTGTCCACATTACCAACAAACTATCATGATCCAAACACACCAAGACAGTCGTGAGACTGAAAAGATTTGGCATGGGTCCCCAGATCCTGAAAAAGTTATACAGCTGCACCATCGAGAGCATCCTGACCAGTGGCATCACTGTAAGGTGCTACAGAGGGTAGTGCGTATTGCCCAGTACATCACTGGGGCCAACCTTCCTGCCATCCAGGATCTATATAGTAGGCAGTGTCAGAGGAAAGCCCCCAAAATTGTCAAAGACTCCAATCACCCAAGTCATAGACTGTTCTCTCTGCTACCTCACGGCAAGCTATACCAGAGTGCGAAGTCTAGGACCAAAAGGCTCCTTAACAGCTTCTACCCTAAAGCCATAAAACTGCTGAACAATTAATCAAATGGCCACCCAGACTATTTACATTGACTCACCCCCATTTGTTTTTACACTGCTGCTACTCGCTGTTTATTATCTATGCATAGTCACCTTACCCCTACCTACATGTACAAATTACCTCGACTAACCTGTACCCCCACACATTGCCTCGGTATCGCTCCCTGTATATAGCCTCGTTATTGTTATGTTATTGTGTTGCTTTTTACAATTTTTTACTTTAGTTTATTTGTTAAATATTTTCTAAACTCTTTCTTGAACTGCATTGTTGGTTAAGGGCTTGTAAGTAAGCATTTCACGGTAAGGTCTAGCTCGACCTGTTCTATTCGGCGCATGTGACAAATAAAGTTGGATTTGATTTGATTCCTTAGCATCATTACATGCCTTTCTGAGCATCACCCAGTGTGTCAATTAATAAGGATATCTGCTTGAAACACCCTCTAAATGAAAATGACTTTACATTCTCAAATATCTGCCAGATCAGAGGGTTTTTTCGGGTTGCCCTGCAAAAATATAACAACTTCACAGAGATCTCTTTGCTGACATTCCACAGACCTGCCCCCTCCCACGACGTCACATGGAGCCTTTGCTTCCTGCTTGCTTGCTAGCTTAGCTTCAGCTGTTGGCACTTGGCTGTCCAAGTGGTGCATTTGTGATCCTCCAGCTATCCCTTAACGAAATCGGGTCGTATTTAGGAGATTTTACAATAGTTATAGTAACAAACGCTGCGACATATAGACCAGGTACTTATATCAGAAAGGCTTTCGAACCTCTGGGACATGGCCAGACAAGAGCAAGTCCTCCAGCTTGAGCCACCACACGAACTGAAATTTAGAGGTAAGAGGGCAGGGCCGGACAGTTTGGTCTGCAAGTATTTGACCATTGTTCCAAGCTAGCTAACGTCAATGCATTATCAGTAGTGTTGTTGATAACTAAACAATGGGTCTGAACACGGTGTATCATATTTGGTTACTAGAGTGGTGACAAGCGAAGGGACATTGCATAGCAACGTCTTCTACCTACCGATGCTAACAGGCTAATGGCTAGCTGTCATTTTATTCAGTGGCTAGCTAGCTATCTTAGCCTGCAATGAAAAGCCAGGCCCTGGTAATTTCCTCAATCAATGTTAGTTGCATGTTATTCAGTTACTATCATAATCACGATCTCCCTTACTTGCGAGTCAGTTTTTGCCACCATAAATTAAGATATTTCTGCTATAGCTACTAACGTTACTAGCTAGCCAAATGAAGTATAATTTATTCATTTATAGTACTTTCTGAGGTCAGGGCGACACTAGGGAAAATCCCATTTCACAATTACCTTTATGGATACATATACGTTTCTCAATCCATTCGTGGGGCACATATTTGTTTTAGCCCTGACCACACATGAACAAGCCCTTGATTAGTTGAATCAGCCCTTGATTGGTGTTATTGTTGGCCTGAAACTGTGCACCTCCTAGGGGAGCCCCAGGAATTGATTGAGAAATACTGCAGTAGAAAAGTGACTGTTGACAATTGTCAGGCGCAGGATCAGTGAGTTTTAGCAGAATTGTAAGTTTCTTAGTAGGACCATCTTACCACTTGTAATGGAGTTATTGAACAGGCTATAATTGATGAATGGATTTGAGAATAATATTAGGGCTGTCCCCAACTAAAAATAAAATTGGTTGACCGAGTCATCAGGTTCTTTCGACCAATCGATTGTTTGAAATTTTAAACGTTTATTTTTTCCATATATCTCATGTGTTTTAATCAAATCAACTATATGCACTGAGCTTGTCTGATGCTTTAAGCGCTATGTTTGATGAAATAATTAAGACACACAAATAACTAGAGGGAGTCCGACCGGGGAGTCCGACCGCAATTGATTTGATTGTGCCGGGCCGGACTCAGACTTGCTGCACTGTATAATTGTAGTTTTTACAGCAAGTGACTGTGACTAGCACCGGTTGTCTCTCTCTCCTCCCTGCTGCAGTGAAGACTACAGAATATCAACAGTATTTATCACGCTGTCCGTGTTGTTGAAGCTGCAACATAATTACAGCCATTTCTCACTGAAAAGTTTTGTTACCGAAATCCCTCATTTGTTTAGGAAAAACATTCCCTATTCCCTCAACCCTTGGCCTTGCTCTCTTTATGTGACACGTATGCATCGCATGAATATGACCAATCGGTTCTGACCTATAGGATATCATAATTACATCAATAAATTGGTTATAACAAACTCTGAACGCCGTAACACGTGACAGCAAAATGGATGCAGAGGACAAATAAACTCGAAACTGGGGAATGTTCACCGGTTGCTCAGGAGGTAAAGGGGAATTCAGATGTGTGGAATACATTTGACTAGTTGTGGAAAATACTGGAGATCAAGAAAAAGAAGGTAAGGAGCAAGTTCTGCGTTCATATTATGTGCCAAACGGGTGCTTTTATATTACTATATACATTTTCTAACCATTTGTAACAATATAAACAACACTAAATAAATGTAAAGGGTACCAGAGAATCTGTTGTAACCTTTTTTTACATTTCATTTTTATAAAGCCTTTATTACAGCAAAGAGTCAAAACAGTCGCATGCATTCATGAATGCAATTGCCAAAATGGAACGGTTTATTTATTGTTTACGCTAATTATTCAAGGTCGATTTTGTTATTTTATTTTAAACCTAAAATGCTTGATTGCATTTCAAATTATGAATGACTCGTATGCTGTGTGATGACATGAACGATTAATTGATTGATATAGTAGCCAATATAAGTATTGAAATATAGGCCTAAGTAAGTTAGGGTGTTAAGACTAAACAGGATGTGCTCTTAGGCCTGCAGCTCGATGGTAGTTATACAAGGCTACTAAGCCTACTGATAATGACATTACTTATTATAATGATGATGATGATAATAATAACAATAAGGAGATCAAGAAAAGTTGAGTTATTATTATAAATATACATTTTCTCACAATTTGGAACAGTGTAAACAACACTAAATACATTACAAGTAATACCAGAGAGGATGTTCTAACGAAAGAAAGTGTACAACTTTTATTACAGCAAAGCGAAGATTAAAAACAGCCGAATTTGTGAAATTGTTTATCTGACATGTGTTGCGTGAGGCTTGGTGCTCACGGAATCAGTAGGCTATTAAACAAACACTGAAACATGCAACACAAGCAGGATCTGAACACAAGCGAGATCAATCTTATTTCTGTAGATACACTACATGACTAAAAGTATGTGGACACCTGCTCGTTGAACATCTCATTCCAAAATCATGGGCATTAATATGTCCTCCCTTTGCTGCTATAACAGTCTCCACTCTTCTGGGAAGGCTTACCACTAGATGTTGGAACATTGCTGCGAGGACTTGCTTCCATTCAGCCACAAGAGAGTTAGTGAGGTCGGGCACTGATGTTGGGCGATTAGGCCTGACCCGCAGTTGGTGTTCCAGTTCATACCAAAGGTGTTCGATGGGGTTAAGGTCAGGGGTCTGTGTAGGCCAGTCACGTTTTTCCACACTGATCTTGACAAACCATTTCTGTATGGACCTCGAATTGTGCACGGGGGCATTGTCATGCAGAAACAGGAAAGGGCCTTCCCCAAACTGTTCCCACAAATTTGGAAGCTAAGAATCATCTAGAATGTCATTGTATACTGTAGCGTTAAGATTTCGCTTCACTGGGAAAAAAAGGTATCTGGACACCTCTTCAAATTAGTGGAAAGCGTTCCCTGAAGAGTGGAGGCTGTTATAGCAGCAAAGGGGTGACTAACTCCATATTAATGCCCATGAGTTTGATGTTCAACGCGCAGGTGTTCACATATTTTTGGTCATGTAGTGTATCTGTTGTCTATTCTCTCCATCTTTTCCAGGTCCATTTACAGATGTCGTCACGGCCACCCTGAAGCTAGGCAACCCAACAGATAGAAATGTGTGTTTTAAAGTGAAGACGACAGCGCCTCGTCGATACTGTGTCCGTCCAAACAGTGGCATCATTGACGCAGGCACTTCCATCAATGTATCTGGTTGGTATCTTTTAGTTTGATTATAGATGATCGTAGCTGAATAATCTCAGGAACGAATAGTATGTTGAGCTGGTCAACGGAAGGTAACTTGTTGCTAAGAGTTTGCTTGATGCTATTTGTCTGCTTTGTTTTGCAGTTATGCTACAGCCTTTCGACTATGATCCCAATGAAAAGAGCAAACACAAATTCATGGTGCAGTCCATGCTTGCTCCATATGACATGACTGACATGGAAGGGGTGGTAAGTGTCCAAATGGAATGTGATAAATCTGAATGTCACTAATTATGATCTGATGATCACAGTAAGCTTATTCAATCTGCATTTCTAGTTCTGTCTTACTGTCTCAAGCATCTACTTGTTTAGGCGTTGCAAGTGGGACAAATGTGCTGTCAGGATATGCTTCTCTTATGAGTGTCATGGAGTCCCTATTTGGGTGTGGTCATCTTGGTGTTGCCTTATTATTCAGTTTTTTCTGCCCTCTTCTTTTTCTCTCTTTCTCTCTCATTCTTTCTATCATTCTATCCTCCTTCTGGCAAACAGTGGAAAGAGGCAAAGCCAGAGGAGCTGATGGATTCCAAGTTGAGATGCGCATTTGAGCTGCCGCTAGAGAATGACAAAACTGTAAGTATCTCCTACATCTTATCATATTACTACATACAATTGCATGTTTTTGTTGTTGTTGATATTCCTTCCCTCATAGATTTAATCGTACAGTGTAAGATTAATTCAGAGCACCTTCATTCCATTCACAAATAGGTCCTGAATGATTTGATCATCTCCACTCCATTGCATGTCTGAAACAGCCGTTGCCATGTTTTGTTTTTTATTTTGTGCTTCTCATCCCCATTCTGTTATTCATCTGCATGTTTCTGTGTCTCCACTCCTTTCCACAGCATGACAGTGAAAGCAACAAAAATGTGTCCTCTACCCCCATAAAGTCAGAGCTCTCCTCACTCCCTAAGTCTGCCAGCTCCTCCCTGGATGACGGCGAGGTGAAGAAGATCATGGAGGAGTGCAAGAGGCTGCAGATGGAGGTCCAGAGGCTACGGGAAGAGAACAAACAGATCAGGGTGAGTCTCATATGTCCCTAGAACCCACAACAATCAGATCTGTTTGACACAATGCATTTTATTTTCTCCATCTGTAACAATGCAGACTTACTTAATAGGCCTTGTTTAATATATAACAGCTGTTTTTGAGCAATAACAGTGAAAAGCAGTTACTGATCTCAAATCAGTCAATTACCCATCTCAAATATGAGGCCTATTAAGTAAGTCTGCATTGTTACAGATGGAGCAAATAACTGACATTTGGCCTGTGACTCCTTCCTTCTACCCAGGAGGAGGATGGTCTGCGGAAGAGGAAGGTCATGTCCATGGCGTCCTCCCCCCACTCATCTTCCTCACAGGCCATGATAAGGGAGGAGGGCCTGAGTACTCGCGTGCTGGCGCTCTGCGTGCTGTTCTTCGTCATCGGTGTCATCATCGGGAAATTGGCCCTGTAGATATAGCCAGCGGCAGCATGCTCGGAGGACCGAAAAAACCCAACAACAATGGGATGTGTACTTGTTTTTTTGCATAATGCAATATCACATGGGTTTATTTGAGTTGTGAAATCATTTAACATAAAAAAGCGAAGGTAAATCTAGTGAAATAATGAAAAGAACCGGTCACGAGTCGTCTTGCCTTTTAATCACTGTATTTTCCATCCCTCCATCCCTACTTGCACAGATACAATACAAATCATTGTGTGGGGATTGGGGAAATTGCAACGTTGTGTTCTATAAGTATCAATTATAGCAATGTGTTCCAGCAAGGTCAAGGCTTTTCCTACAGCTGAACTAATGTGACTGAGTTCTATGACATTGTGTGAATGTTTTAATCACTGCTTTTTTAAGGCAAGGAGACCGTGCATTGTGTGTGAGTCGAGAGGCTGCCGGTGAATTTTAGCATGAAGGGGGGTAATTATGTAAATCCTGTCATCCAACGGATTCCTGTATGAAACATAAAATGGATTTGGGGGGGGTAACTGAAAAATAAAATGTTAACCATCATTTTGTCCACGACAGACCCCACTTTCCAATGCAGTAGGTTGCTTTTTATTTTTATAATCAATTAGAAATGGGTTTTTAATCTATCACAGAATATGTACTGTCTCATAGTGCTGCAGTGAATTAGGTCTACACATTTTAGTGTGTAATTTAGTGACAGCCTCTGAGGTGAAGGCACAGAATTGGTGACTTGTCATTTGGTAAAGGCCCAGCCTGTGAAGGATGTCTTCAGGATCAGTATGTGGGTGGTGCCTTTTGCATCTCTTTCATATTTTAAGTAGAAATGTTGCACTAATATTGAATTTTTAAAAGCCTGTTATATTAGATGAAGTGCACTTTAACATAGCCCACATTAATTCAATAAATCTGATTTTTTTTGCATGAATAAAGGCTTGCTAAATTGCCCAAATTCTGAATTTTGACATATCCCTCCGTCAACGCTGTCACTTCTAGGAAGATTTGAACGCACTTAGGCCTAGATTCAATTCGATCAAGCGTTAACAGGGAATAGCCGACACCCGCATTTCTGATGTTTTGGCGGTAACCGAGGTGTAACTGTTCTGTTGGAGCTGCTCTTCTGATCGTTAAGAAGCCACAACTGCCAAATTCTCTAAAATGACGTTGGAGGCAGCTTATGGTAGAAAAATTAACAAATTCTATGTCAACACCTCTGGTGGACATTCCTGCAGTCAGCATGCCAATTACACACTCGCGTTAGAAGTTCAGAAGGAGAAAGTGTAGACTATAGGGTGAAGAAGTGGGACATTTTTTTTTCATGTCCGTGTTCTGTAACCTTTTTCAACATCTAGCCAACATATTAGCTCAACACATAATACATTTCTGAAATCCTCAAAATGTTCCCTCATCACCCAAAAAACAAAACTAATTAATTCATATTCACAGGAGGCATGACATTTGTGTACACTGAGACAAAACATATTTTCAGTTTGCATTTGGTAGACTGAGACAGCTGGTTAGATAAACTGGGACACCATTATTATAGTCCTAATTGTACCCCAATGACAATTCAAGTACATTTTGTGTGATTAGGAAACATCTGAGGATTTCAGAAATGCATCATCTGTTGGGCTAATATTTTGAACAGATGTCTGAAGCAGTTACATAAGATGTAAATGCAAAAAGTGTCCCACTTTATCTGAAATCACTCAAATAACAGTACAATACATTTTTTACAGGATATAGTATTGCAAGAACCAGAACCTTGCCTAACCTAAGTACAGGGGTTCCCTAATGTAAACTGGATCCCTTTCCTCCATTGGAATAGCTTATAAGACTGTCCCACTTTAGCTACTCCATGCTGTCCTACTTTAGCTAGCTATAGTTGGTAAAGCAGGACAACTAAAAACATGACTGAATTACAAAATTGAAACATAATATTGTCAACTTTTTTTATGTATTTTGATGCATCAGTACATAGTATGCACATTTACATCAGAATTTGGCACTGCATTATTTCTGGCAGTTTTAGAACCTTAACATCAAAACAGAACAAATTATCACAACAACAGGAAGTGAAGTGCCACACAGGAAGTGGGCCGAGAGAGAGTTTCTCCCACAGAGAGATAGGGAAAGAGAGGCTCAGATGACATCATGTAGCTGATTTTACCATGTGCTTTGCAGGGTGAGCTAATTTGAAGCTTGCTCTTCCCGCCTCTATGATATCACATCAATGAAGTGATGTGATTTTGATCATGTGGTTTCTCTGCAAGGGCTTAGTAACAATAGTTTTGATTTGCTCTTGTCAGACCAATAAATAAACATGTCAGGATTATGCTGTCCCAGTTTATATGACTTCCTACTCTTTTTGAATTCACCCTATAGAAATAATGACGCTCAAATTGAAAATCATAAAATGAAATAATGAGGATTTCTATCAGCCTAATGGAGGTGTAGATTACATCTCACATTCCAGTGTTTGAGCTTGTAAACAAGGCTGCAATGGATTTCTCTTAATGCTACTCTATGCAGCCAATGGCAATGTCCACTTTAGATAATGCCGGGAGCTGCTTGTTGATTTGACAGCTCTAATGGAACTTCCTAAAAACACACCATTTCGATACATCTACAACCGGAAGTAACTTTTCGTTGCAGGTTAGGAGAGCGTTTCGCCAACCTTAACCCTTTTCCTAACCTTAACCTAATTATCCTAACCTGCTATGCTAATTCTAACTTGTTGCATAAATTCTAACCTGCTATGAAAAAGTAACTTCCGGTCATAGATGTATTGAAGTGCCATGTTTTAGGGAATATCCAGTTCCACCTCCGACATGCCAAATCAACCGCTATGCGGATGTCGGCTAAAGCGGATCTGATTGAATTGAGCCCTTAATACCAAAATGTCTCCAAGTTTCACCACAATTGCAAAGGCTAGTTATTTTGTTGCTTTGACAGTCATTTCTGAAGATGATTTATTTTATGTGATTAGTGATTTATTTACGACTGTCCCTCATTCAAGGTCAACCCTGTTATGTGAACTAAACTCTCGTTTTAATATGGTGAAGCCATTACTTTTTTTAAATATATATTTTTAAAGGAACATTAAAAATCTAATAGTCAAATCCTAGAGTAAAATCAGGTGAGCTGGTTCTATTATTTTTGGCCATTTCCTGGTGTTTTGTGGTAAATTGTTTATAATGCATTTAATGTAAAAAATGTTTTTATAGAAACTGAAATCAAAAACAATTATAGATTTTTTCTTACTAGATCGAACCGTAACTGAACCGACCTCAAAAAGCACTTGCTCAGCACTATGGACAACTGAGCGGGTGGAGCATAACATTCACCCTGTTAAAGGCTTTGTATAGTCAATCTGGATCTGCAGTGGCTGTACAGCATTTAATGTGATACAGCCTCTGCAGAAAACAGAGCAAACATACTTTTTGTCCTTCGCGTAGCAGAGCTATTGTGAAGGAAGTTGTCAAGGAAGTTTGTGTTTATATAGGACCTCCCAACCCAACCTACCATCAACCAATAATGTCAATGCGGAGCCCTTGCATTGTTACAAAATTTGAGAGGCACATGGTGATGCGGTAAGGAGCTTGATTTGGCCTCTACATGCCTCCAGAGGCTCCGCAATTGCGTCTTAACCTCCATACGAATCATCATACCACATTTTGAAATCAAGCATACATTGGCTTTAATCCATACATAGATTAGGGTGACCATATGTCCCGGATTGTGCGGGACAGTCCCACATTTTATCCATTTCTCCTACAATCTGGGACATGTGGTCACCCTAATCTAAACACCACTAATCTTGAAAAAAGGTTGATTTGTCCTGTATTTCAGTCAGACATTCTAACCTGTCTCTTACAGTCACGTTGCGCTAATTAAAATATACAATATAGATACAAATAATGTGGACACCCCTTCAAATTTGTCGATTAGACTATTTCAGCCATTCCCCTTGCTGATGTGCATAAAATCGATCACACAGCCATGCAATCTTTTTTTCATGGTTCGGGCTAGACCCCTTAGTTCCAGTGAAGGGAAATCTTAAACCTACAGCATAAATGATATTCTAGACGATTCTGTGCTTCCAACTTTGTGGCAACAGTTTGGGGAAGGCCCTTTCCTGTTTCAGCATGACAATGCCCCCTTGCACAAAGCGCGGTCCATACAGAAATGGTTTGTCGAGATCGGTGTGGAAGAACTTGACTGGCCTGCACAGAGCCTTGACCTCAACCCCATCGAACAATTTTGGGATGAATTAGAACACCGACTGCGAGCCAGGTCTAATCGCCCAACATCAGTGCCCAACCTCACTAATTCTCTTGCGGCTGAATGGAAGCAAGTCCCTGCAGCAGTTATCCAACATCTAGTGGAAAGCCTTCCCAGAAGAGTGGAGGCTGTTATAGCACATAGGGAGGGGGGGACCAACTCCATTTTAATGGCTATGATTTTGGAATGCGATGTCTGACGAGCAGGTGTACACATACTTTTGGTAATGTAATGTATATAGCCTATTAAAAGGATGTGGTACTGGTGATGTTAAACACTTCTCCAATCGTTGTTTCTTCTCCAATCGTTGTTTAGATCTGATATTATGCGCAGTGCAAGACCAGACGTTGGCCAACGTCATAGGCCTATCATCAACCAATCACATTTTCCCAATCCCTTTCGGGCTAAATTCCAAATAAACTCGGAGAGGAAAGTTCGGTCTGACTACAAAAGTAAGTAAATAGTCGTATTAGACTGAAAGATATAAGGTGATTTCGCCAAACGTAAGAGGCTCCCCATGCACATTAGTTGCTCATTCATCATATTATTTGCTGCTACTTCATTCAATCCCGTTTTAAAAGTCACCCTTCGTAACTTTTTTACATTCCCTGAGACCAGCCAGAAAGATTTCCTTTTGCGCAAGAAAAAAGAATAGGTTAGGTGTGCTTAAAGCCAATTTATGCTTGGTCTGAAAATGTGGTCAGAGGCGCTGTATGGATGGTGTGATGCAATTTCGTGCCATCTGGAGGCACGCAGAGGCCAAATTGAGCTCTGTACGGCATCGCTGTGCGCCTCTCAAATGTTGTAACGATGAAGAGGGCTCTGTATAGCTCCACATTGACATGATTGGTTGACAGTAGGTGAGGGCGGGAGGTCCTGCATAAACAGAAACTCACTTCCTTGACAATTTCCTTCACAACAGCTCTAAGCTGCTTGGCAAAGCACAAAAGGTATGAATGCCCTGACGATATTTGAGTGATAGGCTGTTTTAAAACTGCAGCTGCAATACAAATAAAAAACAATTTACAGTAAAATATAAGGTGACCCCCGAAAGCCAGCTGGAGATGGGTAAATTAGATGTGCATTCGGTCTTTATATTACTGTAGCATGGCCTTGTGATAGAAGCTGTTTTTTAGTCTCTCGGTCCCAGCTTTGATGCACCTGTACTGACCTCACCTTCTGGATAATAGCGGGGTGAACAGGCTGTGGGTCGAGTGGTGGATGTCCTTGATTTTCTTTTTGGCCTTCCTGTGAAAACAGGTGCTGTAGGTGTCCTGTAGGGCAGGCAGTGTGCCCCACGGTGATGAATTGGGCAGACCACACCACCCTCTGGAGAGCCCTGGGTTTGCGGGCAGTGCAGTTACTGTAACAGGCAGTGATACAGCCGACAGGATGCATTTCAGGTTGTTAGTGATGTGTACGCCGAGGAACTTGAAGCTTTTCACCTTCTCCACTGCGGTCCTGGCGATGTGGATGGGGGGTGCTCCCTCTGCTGTCTCCTGAAGTCCACGATCAGCTCCTTCGTTTTGTTGATGTTGAGGAAGAGGTTATTTTCCTGGCACCACTATTTTCCTGGCGCCAGGGCCCTCACCTCCTCCCTGTAGGCTGTCTCGTCATTGTTGGTAATCAGGCCTACTACTGTTGTGTTGGAGGTGTGCGTGGCCATGCAGTCATGGGTGAACAGGGAGTACAGGAGGGGGCTGAGCACGCACCCTTGTGTGGCCCCTGTGTTGAGGATCAGCGTAGTGGAGGTGTGCACTGCAGTGTGCAGTGCGATGGCTTTTGCATCATCTGTGGATCTATTGGGGCGGTATGCAAATTGAAGTGGGTCTAGGATGTCAGGTAACTTCCTTCATAACAGCTCTGCTCTGCTCCACGAAGTGCAAAACGTATGAATGCCCTGACTTCTGCGGAGGCCCCATTGCAGTAAATGCTGTAAGGCCATTGCAGATGTTGGTTTGACCATGCAGTGCCTTTTATGTCAACCCCATATTTTGCTGCGTTCTTGTTCTAGCTGAAACTAGGAAACTATAAATTCACAACTTACTAACTGGTTGAACGCCACAAGTGTTTAACTACAACCAGTTAGCAAGTCAGACATTTCCAAGTTTCCTAGTTCCTACTAGCGTGTAAATGTGGCATACATTTGGCAATTAATAGCCACTTACTATAGTAATAGTAAGTAGTACTTTTTTACTTAACCTTTATTTAAGTTTAATATGGGCTCTTTATGACAGAATGTAAAAAAAAATTACACATCTCAAAAGGCACCGATTTGGTGAAACGACTAATGACTGAAAGGAATGACCCCTTAAATGGGAGAGAGAAACAGTGATACAGCATAGGCCTATAGAGCCCCACATTAGAGGTGTCATAATACCCATAAAACCTAGCGGTCAAACAGGGAAATAATTCCAGTCGTTTCGCAGCATTCATTTTTCCCATAGGGTTTTTTAGAAACTTTAAATAAGGGCTGTGTTTTGTGTAGGCTTACCCTGGCGTGATGTTTTGATAACCATGTAAATCTCTCTCGGTCAAGGTGACTTATCAATATATTAGGCTTTATTTACACAGATTCACACAGATTCTAAAATGCTAATTGGCATCAAAGTAGACTACTAATTAGAGGTCGACCGATTAATCGGAATGGCCGATTAATTTGGGCCGATTTCAAGTTTTCATAATTGGAAATCGTTATTTTTGGACACCGATTTGGCCGTTTTTTTTTCTTTTACACCTTTATTTAACTAGGCAAGTCAGTTAAGAACACATTCTTATTTTCAATGACGGCCTAGGAACGGTGGGTTAACTTCCTTGTTCAGGGACAGAACGACAGATTTTTACCTTGTCAACTCGGGGACAGATTGTTGATGATATGACTAGTTTATCTAGCGTGTCCTGCGTTGCATATAATCGATGCGGTGCCTGTTAATTTCTCATCGAATCACAGCCTACTTCGCCAAACGGGTGATGATTTAGCACTGTCGTTGCACCAAACCTAACCATAAACATCAATGTCTTTCTTTAAAATCAATACAAAAGTATATATTTTTAAACCTGCATATTTAGTTAATATTGCCTGCTAACATGAATTTCTTATAATTAGGGAAATTGTGTCACTTCTCTTGCGTTCCGTGCAAGCAGTCAGGGTATATGCAGCAGTTTGGGCCGCCTGGCTCGTTGCGAACTGCGTGAAGTCCATTTATTCCTAGCAAAGACCGTAATTAATTTGCCAGAATTGTACATAATTATGACATAACACTGAAGGTTGTACAATGTAACAGCAATATTTAGACTTAGGGATGCCACCCGTTAGATAAAATACGGAATGGTTCCGTATTTCACTGAAAGAATAAACGTTTTGTTTTCGAAATGATAGTTTCCGGATTCGACCATATTAATGACCAATGGCTCGTATTTCTGTGTGTTATTATGTTATTATTAAGTCTATGATTTGATATTTGATAGAGCAATCTGACTGAGCGATGGTAGGCAGGCAGCAGCAGGCTCGTAAGCATTCATTCAAACAGCACTTTCGTGCATTTGCCAGCAGCTCTTCGCTGTGCTTCAGGCATTGAGCTGTTTATGACTTCAAGCCTATCAACTCCCGAGATTAGGCTGGTGTAACCGATGTGAAATGGCTAGCTAGTTAGCGGGGTGCGCGCTAATAGCGTTTCAATCGGTGACGTCACTCGCTCTGAGACTTGGAGTAGTTGTTCCCCTTGCTCTGCAAGGGCCGCGACTTTTGTGGAGCGATGGGTAACGATGCTTCGAGGGTGGCTGTTGTCGATGTGTTCCTGGTTCGAGCCCAGGTAGGGCCCAGGAGAGGGACGGAAGCTATACTGTTACACTGGCAATACTAATGTGCCTATAAGAACATCCAATAGTCAAAGGTATATGAAATACAAATCGTATAGAGAGAAATAGTCCTATAATTCCTATAATAACTACAACCTAAAACTTCTTACCTGGGAATATTGAAGACTCATGTTAAAAGGAACCATCAGCTTTCATATGTTCTCATGTTCTGAGCAAGGAACTTAAACGTTAGCTTTTTTACATGGCACATATTGCACTTTTACTTTCTTCTCCAACACTTTGTTTTTGCATTATTTAAACCAAATTGAACATGTTTCATTATTTATTTGAGGCTAAATTGATTTTATTGATGTATTATATTAAGTTAAAATAAGTGTTCATTCAGTATTGTTGTAATTGTCATTATTACAAATAAATGACAAAAAACTGGCCGATTAATCGGTATTGGCTTTTTTGGTCCTCCAATAATCGGTATCGGCGATGAAAAATCATAATCGGTCGACCTCTACTACAAATCCCTCCAAGCTTCTGCATGCCATCTCTAGCTGACACCTTTGCTAGCAGGTACATTTAAAGAAATGTATCCAATTTATGAATTTCTACATTTAGCTAACATTAGATAATTAATCCAGAGATTCTTACCTTTGCCTCGATTCGGCAGTCTTGTCCAGATCATCATGGCATTTGTAGTTCTTTATGATAGCCACATTAGCAGCTAACTAATGTTTCATTTGTTGGCGTTTAAATATATGCGAATATATTGATAAAAGTCAACTGGTCCGAGAGAGATTTACATTGTTATCAAAAAAGTCTACATGAAACAAGCCCTCATTTGAAGTGTTTCTAAAATCCCCAATAGGAAAAATGAATGCTGGAAAAATGGTTGGAACCATTCGATTTGACCGCTAGGTTTTATGAGTATTATGACTCATACTGTGGTTCTCTATCCAGATGACAGCAAATTATTTTAGCTCAAGTGAATCCTGGAAGTGATTTAAGTCATATCAGCTGATTGCAGGGGAGTTAAGAGAAATATGTGATAACACTTCATTTTAAGGGGTCCTTACAAATATGCAACATACATGTTTTATGTACAGTACATAAAAATATAAGGATAGGTTTGGACTCATTACGTTGCATTGATAGTAGGCTACTTTGTGTCCTAGTGCTTTGCTTTAGTTGCTTGCTTTTGAGTATCATCTGGGCATACTTGTTGAAATTTTGATAAGATGTGTTCAAATGAAGTTCTCCCATATACAGTGCATTCAGAAAGTATTCAGACCCCTTGACTTTTTCCACATTTTGTTACGTTACAGCCTTATTCTAAAATTGATTAAATTGTGTGTGTCCCCCCCCCCCCCCCCATTAATCTAGACACAATACCCCATAACGACAAAGCAAAAACAGGTTTTTAGAAAGATTTAAAAAAAATATTTAAAAAAATAAGGAAATATTACATTTACATACACTACCGGTCAAAAGTTTTAGAACATCTACTCATTCAAGGGTTTTCTTTATTTTGACTATTTTTACATTGTAGAATAATAGTGAAGACATCAAAACTTTGAAATAACACACATGTAGTAACCAAAAAATATATCCAAATATATTTTATATTTGAGATTCTTCAAATAGCCACCCTTTGCCTTGATGCACACTCTTGGCATTCTCTCAACCAGCTTCATGAGTCACCTGGAATGCATTTCAATTAACAGGTGTGCCTTGTTAAAAGTTAATTTGTGGAATTTCTTTCCTTCTTAAAGCGTTTGAGCCAATCAGTTGTGTTGTGACAAGGTAGGGGTGGTATACAGAAGATAGCCCTATTTGGTAAAAGTCCATATTATGGCGAGAACAGCTCAAATAAGACATGAAGGTCAGACAATCCGGAATATTTCAAGAACTTTGAAAGTTTCTTCAAGTGCAGTCGCAAAAACCATCAAGCGCTATGATGAAACTGGCTCTCATGAGGACCGCCACAGGAATGGAAGACCCAGAGTTCCTCGGCTGCAGAGGATAAGTGTCACGGCTGTCGTAGGAATGAGCGGACCAAAGTGCAGTGTGTGTGTCGTTCCACATTTTATTTATACTGTGAAATTATGCAATAAATAAATAAACTGAATGACAAAAAAACAACAAACCGTGACGCAGAGGTGAAACATACACTACTCAAGATGAATCTCCCACAAACCCAGGTGGAAAAAAAACCTACTTAAGTATGATCTCCAATTAGAGACAACGAGGACCAGCTGCCTCTAATTGGAGATCATCCCAAGCAAAACCCCAACATAGAAATACAAAACTAGAACCTGAACATAGAAATAGAAAACAGAGAGAAAAAAACCCTGTCACGCCCTGACCTACTCTACCATAGAAAATAACATCTTTCTATGGTCAGGACGTGACAATAAGTTCATTAGATTTACCAGCCTCAGAAATTGCAGCCCAAATAAATGCTTCACAGAGTTCAAGTAACAGACACATGTCAACATCAACTGTTCAGAGGAGACTGTGTGAATCAGGCCTTAATGATCAAATTGATGCAAAGAAACCACTATTAAAGGACACCAATAATAAGAAGAGACTTGCTTGGACCAAGAAACACGAACAATGGACATTATTAGAGCGGTGGAAATGTATCCTTTGGTCTGAGGTCCAAATTGGAGATTGTTGGTTCCAACCGCCGTGTCTTCGTGAGACGCGGTGTGCGTGAACCGATGATCTCCGTATATGTATTTCCCACCGTAAAGCATGGAGGAGGAGGTGTTAAGGTGTAGGGGTGCTTTGCTGGTGACACTGTCTGTGATTAATTTAGAATTCAAGGCATACTTAACCAGCATGGCTACCACAGCATTCTGCAGCGGTACGCCATCCCTTCTGGTTTGGGGTTAGTGGGACTATCATTTGTTTTTCAACAGGACAATGACCCAACACACCTCCAGGCTGTGTAAGGGCTATTTTACCAAGAAGGAGAGTGATGGAGTGCTGCATCAGATGACCTGGCCTCCACAATCCCCCGACCTCAACCAAATTGAGATGGTTTGGGATGAGTCGGACCGCAGAGTGAAGGAAAAGCAGCCAACAAGGGCTCAGCATATGTGGGAGCTCCTTCAAGACTGTTGGAAAAGCATGCCAGGTGAAGCTGGTTGAGAGAATGCCAAGAGTGTGCAGGCCTGGATATTTGAAGAATCTCAATTTTAAAATATATTTTGATTTGTTTAACACTTTTTTGGTTACTACATGATTCCTTATGTGTTATGTCACAGTGTTGATGTCTTCACTATTATTCTACAATTTATGAGAAAATAGTAAAAATAAAGAAAAACCCTTTTGACAGGTAGTGTAAGTATTTAGACCCTTTACTCAGTACTATCTTGAAGCACCTTTGGCAGCGATTACAGTCTCGAGTCTTCTTGGATATGATGCTACAAGCTTGGCACACCTGTATTTGGGGAGTTTCTCCCATTCTTCTCTGTGGATCCTCTCAAGCTCAGTCAGGTTGGATGGGGAGTGTCGCTGGACATCTATTTTCAGGTTTCTCCAGGGATGATCGATTGGGGTGAAGTCCCGGCTCTGGCTGGCCCACAAGGACATTCAGAGACTTGTCCCGAAGCCATTCCTGTGTTGTCTTGGCTGTGTGCTTAGGGTCGTTGTCCTGTTGGAAGGTGAACCTTCGCCCCAGTCTGAGGTCCTAAGTACTCTGGAGCAGGTTTTCATCAAGGATCTCGCTGATCTCCGTTCATATTTTCCTCGATCCTGACTAGTCTCCCAGTCCCTGCCGCTGAAAAACATCCCCACAGCATGATGCTGCCACCACCATGCTTCACCGAAGGGATTGTGCCAGGTTTCCTCCAGACATGACGCTTGGAATTCAGGCCAAAGAGTTCAATCTTTGATTCATCAGAACAGAGAATCTTGTTTCTCATGGTCTGAGAGTCTTTAGGTGCCTTTTGGCAAACTCCAAGCAGGCTGTCATGTGCCTTTTACTGAGGAGTGGCTTCCCTCTGGCCACTCTACCATAAAGGTCTGATTGGTGGAGTACTGCAGAGATGGTTGTCCTTCTGGAAGGTTTTCCCATCTCCACAGAGGAACTCTGGAGCTCTGTCAGAGTAACTATCGGGTTCTTGGTCACCTCCTTGAACAAAAGCCCTCTCCCCCAATTTCTCAGTTTGGCCGGGCAGCCAGCTCTAGGAAGAGTCTTGGTGGTTCCAAACTTCTTCCATTTAAGAATGATGGAGGCCACTTTGTTCTTGGGAAACTTCAGTGCAGCAGAAATGTTTTGGTACCCTTCCCCAGAACTGTGTCTCAACACAATCCTGTCTCGAAGCTCTACGGATAATTCCTCAGGCAAATAAGGTTTTTCTTTTTTTTTTCTCGCAAAAATGTATAAAAAACAGTTTTCACTTTTTTCTTTATGGGTTATTGTGTGTGGATTGATGAGGAAAAAAAGTTAATTTAATCAATTTTAAAATAAGGCTGTAACATAACAAAATGTGGAAAAAGTCAAGGGGTCTGAATACTTTCCGTATGCACTGTAGTGTCTACTCTGCATGGAAAAACCTGAATAGTTTTTCTTCCCTCCTGTGTTTTAAACGCAGCAGCAAATATTACAGTCTTCTCAAAAGGGACCATCTCAGGACTAGTTGGAGTGTTTTCTCTCTTGGCTTGGTTTCTACTGTCTGTATTTAAAAGCCATGTCTTTGTGTAGCCTGGGGGGCTTGGATTGTGGGCGGATGGATGGAGAATTGAGCTGTGAACACTACGTAAAAAAAACTGCATTGGCGCTTCGGACCATTACAACATGAAGGTTAACCACAATCATTGTATAAAGTTTTAAACAAGTAAATAGCAAAAAGCATAATTATTATAGATGGAAAAAGCACATATAGCATCATAATCATAATAATGAATTAAATGTATTTGCCTACTCTTATATTCATTGTGTAAGGAGAACTAAGCCGAGTAAAGTAAAGTACAGCCTTTGGGTGTTTAGAATGGCCCCAGTCAGTGTTTTGCATTATTGCTGGGATGGAATTTGTGTATGAGTGTGTGTGTGTGTGTGTGTGTGTGTGTGTGTGTGTGTGTGTGTGTGTGTGTGTGTGTGTGGGGGGGGGGGGGGGGGGGGGGGGGGGGGGCCTGTAGCCACACAAACAGTATTTTGTGGATGCTAGATGAACTAGTTTTAGTTAGTTTATCTAAAGTTTTATGGGTTTATTTATGAAGATTGAATGTGTAATCCTTGAGCAATACCTCATAAGCCTGCTAACACAGCTGAGTCCTACAGGACCAAGGTTTTACCAAATCCAGGCATGACTAAACGTTGGACCCTCCCTCTATATATGACCTGTTTATTTCCAGTGACAATAGCTCAGACATAAAATATTATATTGATAATAATCCTTATTACTTAATAGATGTAATCTGGTTCAAATATGAATGTTTGCTAGAACAACTTTAAATTATCATTCTTATGGAGACAGGACTTTATTATTCTGACATAAATAGGTTTGTCACCACCTGGTGGTGAAAAGTGGCAGAGCATTCAGCTGTATACGAGGAACAAGAACATGGGAGGAAAATGACATATATCAATCAAACCTTAAATTATGGAGGCCTCTATGTTCAATACCCACACAACAGTGACACATGATAAGCTATTCTGATGTCACAGAGCATCACAGACTATGAACCCAGCTCTCACAGTCACCAGGAATTGCAGGCAATGCCAATCATTCAGGCCATAGATAACACAATTACAGTTCTTAGGCCAACCAACCTGTAGATCTTGCTCAATATCAATGAGAAGGCTCTTTTCCATCAAGTTAAATAAGACGCATACGTTCTGCTCAGTTGTGTCATTGGCAGTTCTCTCCTCGTGTTCAGGAGCATGGCACTGAACAGTGTAATCATGTTGGGCTGAAGAAACCCTGTTTCCAGCAGCTCTCCGCCCTTTTCATCACAATCCCGCCTCCCCTTTCCTCTTACTTCCTTTGACCCATTGACTCATACTTGAAGTCTTTTGCATTCCCAGCAATATTTAAATACTGCAGTTCTTATTCTCTTGTACTTCCCTAAGCTACACTTCTGACAAGAGAAAGAAATTCATCAACAATTGTCATGGTGTAGGTCAAGATCAAAATGCAAAGACAAATACCCCAAAGATTCACACTCTATTAACATAAACCACAACTGTTTGTATGTGTACAAAAAAGCTGTGGTGAAGTAGAATGCCTGTGTCTGGGTTAAATGATACATCACCTTGGATGGAAAACAACAAAGACTGAATTGAATACAGTCATGATGCATGTTATAGATTCAATCAAAAGTATAATAGAACTGATGATAAAAGGTTAAAAGCAGTGAAGTAACAGTACAGGGCACTGTATGAGGAGATGAAGAACTATCTAAGGACAGTGGACATGACTCAAGACAGGGCTAAAGGCAGATGAATGAAGGCAGATGAATGAGATGTGGTTGAACCTGGTGTAGGTTTGTCCTTGCCATTGTGATTGTGTGTAAGGACAGGCCTCTTGCTGTCTGCACCAAAAAACAACTTTATTTTGCAGAGCTCCTCTTCTGAAAGTAGAAACCCATGTTTGATGTACATAATAAATGAAAACTAGGGCACTGAAGTGAAAATGTAATACTGTACAGTCTCTGTTGTGGAACACTAGGAAGGAGCCCAAAACAATACCATTTTTTGATTGTTGTTTTCTTTAGCAAAAGAAAAGATTCATGTAGAAACAAGCAATGTTTTGCATTTGGATATTTTTCCATCACCCTTTACCTTAAAGCTAAAAATGGTAAATAAAACTCACCCTTCAAAATGTTGTTTGCAGAAAGTCACTAATGAAACAAAACCTAATTGGAAAGGATTTAAGTTCTAGCAATACGCACACTATATCAAGTGTACAATTTGTGTCTTTGATTCTAATAAAATACTTTTAAAAATCCATAAACATTTCATATATTTATCTTTCTTTTGGTATATGGATCCAAAAATAAACATTTAAATCATAAAGGGGAGTTGGGGGAGAGAAATAAAAATCTAAATCTACGAATGGTTGTCCTCCTTCCCTGGAGAGATGGGGGACACTGGCCAAGCTATACAGCGCAGTATAACACCCACTTTAGCTCATTATACACGTACAGTCGTGATCAAGGCACAGGGATCTTCTATTTTTTCAATAAAGTTGTACAAAATAATACATTTTACAGTCTGTACAAGAATAATAGTTCAGCAGTAAAGTAAAGACAGACATACAAATAGCCTTGGAAGGAAGGGGTGGAGGGGGGGTTGACCACATGAGTAAAGAATAGAATCCCATTTATTATCTTCTTCCTTATTTTTTTTTTTTAATTTCAGGATTACTTTTTTCTTTAAAAACAAAACAAAGAGCATTGCCAGTAAAGTAACAGTGCAGGGTATGAGGTGAGGTTAAGAGAGTGGACAGGGAGGAGGGGTGATAAGAGAGAGAGAGGGGGGCACAATGGCACAACAGTTTACACAGACAAAACAACTGGAGACTGAAACAGGGCTGATCGGACTTCTCTTCACTTATATGGTACTGTATATGTTTTTTGCACTCCATTGAGTTCTGTGAACGTTGGCCTTTTTCCTCCCGCTGCTGTACAAACAAGGCAAAGTCATGTGACAATCCTGTGAGCGTCATGGTGTCCAAGCTCCACCAAATTGACATAGATATTCCCCTCCCCCCATGCCCTGCCCACCACGATGCTTCTCCGGTTCATTGTCAGTCATCAACGTTGCTCCTAGTAGGTATCTTGGCTGTGAAGTCATTGAAAGCACTGAGCCAGTCAATCTGTGGCTGCAGACAGTAAGCAGCTAAGACTCTGAGCTCACCCAGTCCAGGACCATGTAGTCGAGTAAAAGCGTGTTCTTTTTCAGAACAGCAAGCAGTTATCGGAGGGTACATTTGAGAGCATGTGTGTCTAAGTGTGTGTGTCTCAAAATATAAACTAATGGTGTGAAAGAGAGAGAGTTCGGTGTTATGTCAGCGTGTACACGCTTGTGTGTGTGGTGAAATGGGTTTGAGTCCTGAGCTCAGTGCTAAAGTGCAGTTCAGCTGATCTGGCTTGGATGTATTCTGTGTTTTGCAGTATTTCAATAGTCTTTCCAGGTTACTCTGTAGCTCATGTCTAGTTTGACTTCAGGAGTCCCCAAGAGTACACCGAGTTAGGAACAGGTCGACAGGGGTGGGCTTCAGGGAGAGACCGGAGGTGAAGGTTCAGAGTCTGTGTTGCAACCCCCTCCCATCACAAGAGCTCGTACTGCCGAAGGTGCATCCTCTGAATGATATCCCGACAGTCGTTGAAGACCCGGCGGATGTTTTCCGTGTCGACGGCACAGGTAAAATGGGGGTAACAATAGTGCCTGCCGTCTCCGCTGGCTGTGCTGATCCTCTGAAATCACACAGTGAAACACAATCAGACAAAGAAGAATACTACCACCATCAGGACATCATCCACTTGACTCAATAACAAATCTAACATGAAGACAATGCTAACATATCCAATACATGCAAGTCATCTCATTTGGCATCTTTGGTTTTGATTGGATCCTATTTTATAATCAATACCATAAGATTCTATATAACATTAGCAGGGGAGACATGGTATTTCTGCACTTACCAGGAACTCATCTCGTATGAAGTACTTTGCCCTCGTGACGCGTGGATCCTCCCCTGGTTCTGGTGTTGCTATAGAATAGTAAGTGACTGATGATGAGTGTTATGATTGGATTCTAGTACACCATCACACATTTTCAGTGTCACTGATCACTATGATGATGACTTATCAGCCACAGGAAAGAACATTCAAGAGCCATCTACCGTGGTTAAAAGCAGAAGCACTGTGTGTGCGTGTGTATCGCCATGTGTGTATGTGTGCGCACCGTGTGTGTGTACAGTAAACATCCAGTCAAGTGTAACAACTTCTCACCATCGTCCGGTGTGGTGTAGCGTGCAAACTCTGGGAAGTACTCTTCAATTTTTGATTTCCCAGCCAAAACCTTCTCTGCTAGCAGGTCCTGTTTGTTGAGGAATAGGATGACAGAAATGGTCCGCAGCCACCTAAAAATAGAAACCCACGCACACAGAGAGGCTAGCTAAATACACTGGTAACAACAGGCTAAATACACTGGTAACAACAGGCTAAATACACTGGTAACAACAGGCTAAATACACTGGTAACAAGCAGTCAGTGGTCATTTACAGCTAGCAAATTGTACATTATTATGATGAGAGTATTTCAATAAAACAGAGGAATAGAATAAAACTCCATTGATTCCATAAATGTTTGTGGGGAGGGGGTGTCATGGGTTGTGCTTGTGTCACCTGTTGTTCCAGATGTTCTTGAATAGATTCAGAGCCTCCTGCAAACGGTTGGTCTGATTGTCCTCCCGGATCACCATGTTGTAGCTGCTACTGGCCACCACGAAAATAATGGCTGTTACATCTGTGGGGAAGACAGAGGGAGGAGGAACTCAGACAACCTGGTTTTGTTAAGCGAAAATCAATGACACAGTCAAAAGGCAATTAGCTTTAAGGCTAAGGCCGAAACACACAGTAATGGCAGAAAAAGCAAAGGTGATAAAATACAGGAAACCTTTAGTGGAACAGGGCTACAGACTATGGAGGACCTGTCTAGAACCCCCCAAAAAGTATCAATGAGAATGAATTGTGTTTGTGAGTGATTCTCTATTGGGTTAACCAGATAAAATGTCAAAACAAATGTTACCGTTAAAGCACTGGATCCATTTCCGACGTTCATCCCTTTGACCACCAACGTCAAACATGCTGTGGAAGAGATGTCAATGCGATAAATATACCACACACACTACGACGTTGTGGCGTAGTAATGAATCACATGTAAGCTGCACTGTATGGACTCATACACGTCTAAAGGGCTGAGTTGGAGATTGATCTTCAGGTCGTTTTTTTAATCTTTATTTAACTAGGCAAGTCAGTTAAGAACAAATTCTTATTTTCAATGACGGCCTAGGAACAGTGGGTTAACTGCCTTGTTCAGGGGCAGAACGACAGATTTGTACCTTGTCAGCTCGGGGATTCGAACTTGCAACCTTTCGGTTACGCTGCCGCCCCAATATATAACCAAATCGGATGATAATCCTGGGTTATACTCACTGAAAATTGACTTTGTCCACCTGAAATCTGGTCTCAAAGATCCCAGAGGTGAGCACTCTGCATCTCAGTAGGTCCTGAGAGAAAGACGGGAGTCATTCATCTGTGTTATATTTCATCAATATTATGAAAGGAAGTTGATGGAGGACAGTAGGGATGTGTATCAAATGGAGGACTTTGGCCAAAAGTAGTGCACTATAGAGGGGATAGGGTGCCATTTGAGACGTATCCCTGGGCCTCTGATGATGGTGGCTTTGAGACCACGGAAAGTCACCTGATCAGTGGGAGTGTAGTCACTCCGTTTCACAATGTCAATCTTGTCTAGAAAGCTGAGGAGAGAAAAAAAAAACAGATTTAGAAGGATGACCAGGACAGAACAAAATGGCTGAATTCAGTCAGCAGGGGCAGAGAAAAAGCATGATGGGGAGCTTGTCTTGGTTTGTGGACAGGTAGAGACCACTGAGCTCAATATAATTATATACACCTGCGTTTGGCCAACTGTTTTGTAGCAGGGAGGGACTGACCTGTGGTAAGCCATCGCTCCTTCCTCTTTGGAGGACGACTTAGTTTCTTTCTAAGACTTGAGAACGGACTAAATCAGTGTCAGCTAACTAAATGAGCAGCCAGTTAGTAACATCCCAGGGACCAGCGTCCGTCCAGGAACAAGGCGGTTGACAGAAACACCAAACATAGACATCATTGGTACAGACACTTACAGCTGAGAGGAATAGCAATGGTTCTGGAGTCATACTGACTTTGAGACTAATGTCCAATTCCATGACATACACGGAGTATACCAAACATTAGGAACACCTTTCCTAATATTGAGTTGCACCCATGCTGACTCCAATATTTCCCAAAGTTGTGGGAAGCATTTGGCTGGATATCCTTTGGGTTGTGGACCATTCTTGATACACACAGAAAACTGTTGAGTGTGGAAAAACTCAGCACACATACAGAATCCAAGTCTCAATTGTCTCAAGGTTTAAAAAAATCCTTATTTAACCTGTCTCCTCCCCTTCATCTACACTGATAGAAGTGGATTTAACAAGTTACATCAATAAGGGATCATAGCTTTCACCTGGATTCACCTGGTCAGTCTGTCATGGAAAGAGCAGGTGTTCCTGTCTTACTCAGTGTAGTTTACAACTGTTTTACTTGGGTTTAAACAGTACCTACAGAGTGTCTAATACAACTGAATGCCACAAACTGTACCAACAGTGTGTGACAGCTGTATTCCGGTCTCCCAAGCATACTGAACACAGAGGAATGCCAAGCCTCTGGATAACCAGGAATGTGACGCGGAGGGGTGAAATGTGACAGGTCTAAGTACAGGTAAGACATGGCAGGAATGAGTCGGCACTCACTGGGAGAGACAAAGGGACTAGGAGAAACACAGAGAGATTGTGTGAGTGTGTATGTGCTCATGTGCATTTACCATTCTTTGTTATTAACTCTTACTCTTTCCTACACGTTACTGAAGAATGTTGTAAAAGTTCTAACAGTAAGCTTTCCTTCCACAAGGGTTCACACTCACAAACCTGACCTAGCCCATCAGCCTGAACCAAAACAGACATATACACATCTCTAAATTAGTCTCTGGCACAGGGAGATTGAACGAGTGTATTAGAGTGAGTGGGAAGGATAGAGAGAGAGTGGGAGGGCGATGGAGATTGAGGTAGGAAAGGCGTAGAGAGAGATGGGAGAGGGAGGGGGATAGGTAGGAAGGAAAGGGTGAGAAAGACAGAAAGTGTGTGCATATGTGTGTGAGAGAGAGAGAGGGGGAGAGAGAAAGAGTAGTCTGACATTACAGAGCAGATTCAAAAATAGCTCCCTAGTGCCCTGGCCTCCAGCATGGTTGCCATGGAGACAGAACCACAGGCTCTATAAATAGACTATCAGCTCAAAATCTTGTGTGACTGGAGTAGGGCCTGAGAGGGGGAGAAAGAAAAAGAGGGAGAGAACCAGAGAAAAAATGAGAGGGAGCAAGAGATTGAGAAAGATGGACTGGGAGAGAGGAAGTGGGAGGGAGAGAGCAGGAGAAAGGGAGTGGGAAAGAGTGAGAGAGAGGGAGGGAACAAAAGACTGGACTGGACCATCTGAACCACCTGAAGGGGTTGTCCTAGACTGTTAAGTAACACAAATCAAATAAACAGCACTCTTCAAACATTAGCTCAATATGCATTTTTTTATACAATCCCTCAAATCAAACACCACTATAACAGATTTAACTCTGAGGCTCCAGTCACTGTGTTTTACTTCCCCCCTCCTCCCCTGTTCCCCTCCACCCATCCAACCGCTGGTGAAATCTCTGTCTCTCCCTTTTATGACTCAGGACCTGCCATTTTTGGTCCCTGTTGCTGCAAATATCCTACATCACAGATGCGGAGCCACACGACAGTTGGAAAACTAAGCAGAGGAAGAGAACGTGTGTGAGAGAGAGTACGAGGGAGAGCGTGCCAGAGAGATAGAAAGAGAGCAAGAGAAAGAAAGTGAGGAGAGAGAGAGTGAGCGCGTGAAAGAGAGAGGCAGAGAGAGACACATAGCCAGAGGTGGCAGTGTTGATGCAGAAAGCTCTGGTGATGTCATACTGTGGTGTGTGCACAGACACGATGAGGAGCTGTGGAGGAAGAGTATGACTTCCATGACACAGAGCTCCACTACCACACATCATTTTCAGGCAGAATACTTGCCTGTTATCTTGCCATGTTGTCATTGAAAATCAGAACGGGTCTCTCTAGGAAATTGCTTTTTACAATAAAGTTTGGATGAAATTAAATACATTTTAGATTTGGGGTTTATAAACTTTAACTGGTATTTTATCAGCCTGCTAAACCTGAGCATGCCAGCCTTGAACTACAGTCCCATGTGTGCCCCTAATCGTTGGCTTAGAGTGTTTGTTTTCAACAACACAGGCCTGTACAAGGGCACTGTAGCTATTCAAGACAGTTGGTCCCATCTCGGCGGTGCAGTGCAGTGCATACTTACTACTGCGCACAGTCGATCAGCTGGTACTCATTGGATCTCTCAAAACACGCCCTCACGCCCTCATCCTGCCAGAGAGTCTTTGCATTTTCATAAAACTCCTGCGAGAGAGATCAATATAAGGAGAGAGAGAGAGAGAAAGAGAGAGTGAACGAAAGAAGAGGGGCAGTGGAAGAGAGAAAGATGAAGCGATTAATTCACATGGTACAATAACAATACATCGACTAAATTAAAGCAAGTAGAAAAGGAGGACACTGTCCATCATCCATGTCATGCTTGAGGGCACTGTGATGTACCACATCTTTTTTTACATTTCAACGGGGCAGCACACCTATTAGAGATCTAGCATTTATTGACAGGACAACAGGTTCTGTGGCCAGTGAGGGTAACTGCCAAGGGGAGTTTCAATATAGGAAAAACAAAGTGGCAGGTCAGGCTGTTGAAATTAAAGTATGTGCCTTTAAAAATAAAAAAAGGCATGTTTTTATAACCTTTTTCAACATTTCCTTTAAATGAGGAGAAATAAAGATTACATATGGTCGACAGGCTAGGGAGGGTCAGTTGACTCATAATCACGTCAAAATCTCATAACATTGAATGAATCATATTTCATTACATTGATTTAGCAAACAAAAGCTATGCGGGTGTAATGATTCCAGTCAACTAGCATATCTAAAGGCCAATCTGTTACTTCCTTGTTTGATATCTGTTGCATAAAGTGGGAATGTCCACATAGCTTATTAAGGACCAGAATGACGACCCCATGGACAACATTCAAAGGGCTAAAAAGCACATAGAAAGGCAGATATACTCATCTCCCTCCATCGCCTTCCATTTGGACCATGGAACAAGAAACCCTGTCATGTATAAAACAACATCTTCTGGACAACTGGACCTTTGTGGAACAATGCGTCTGCACACACTTGCATAATGTTTAGGTTTGCTGTCCGATATATTTGTCCCACCGTTCTGCTGGCTTGGGTTACTTGAAAAGTTATAAGAATCCCTGCATCCACTCCATAAAAGAGCACTCATTATGTGTCTTAGTAACAGAGTCCTCCTTTATCATCAGTCATGCGCTTAAGAGAAAAAATTAAAACTCCTCTCTAGGAACTGCTCATTGCATTACAGCAGCCGACCCAGAATCCTTTGGGGCTACAACTCAATGCTATATTGTTTCTCTCTGCTCACTGGCTTGTCTTTTCTTAGTTTTTTTCCATAATCATTTCCATTTCATCCTTTGGTATGGCCTTTTTTCAAATACACAAAGGCTTGTGTTGTTTTGCTAAGCATATCACAGGGAGTTTGATCTTGCTTTAAGTATTATTATTTTTTTTAAAGCAACTGGTTGCCTTTTCCTGGTTAATAAACAACCATCTATTACGTTCTGCACATGATCATGTGCTATGTAAAATGCATCTGAATGGGAATGTCCCCTCTGGCATTCTAACTCTATGGTCAACTCCACTACAAAAGCGTCATGTAGCCAGAGACAGGATAAGGAAGTGAGGAGCCTGGTAGCTTTGAATTTGAGAAAATTTACATTTTAGTGGCGTTAAGAAAAACAACCTATAAAGCAGAGGTCGGCAACGGGCCGAAACCATTCTAATCAGTCGATTAATCAGCAGTCTGAAAACAAGTCCCATAACACAACAACGCATTTAAACATGAAATGAACTGGACGTGAACAGCCCAGACAGTAGATATCCATACGAACGTCCCCCACCTCTAGCCACCCTCTGTTTTTTTTTTCTATCTGTACTCTGAGATTAGGTGACCAGTAGAACCGGTTCCCCCTCAGCCCTGGGGGGTGCCAGAGAGGAAGGAGGGAGGGAGGGAGGCTTTGCCAACAGTATTACACTGTCTGACCTTTGAGTCATTCAACTCTCCTCCATCAGGAACGAAATCGCAGACATTCAAACACCACAGAGCAAGACAGCAGTCAATCACATCCCTTTCACACGTAGGCCTACACACCCAAACTCAGAGAGAGAGAGATGTTATGGCAGGTGTACTAGGCCCAGAAGAAGGACAAAGCAATCTTCAATGACAGACTATTGCGCAATGGTAGAGAAGAAACTATTCAACTGTAATAGTTCATTTTCTTTCAGCCAAAGACTCATAAGGGGATCTAAATTAAAGCATAATAACAGCTAAATAGATGTTTTCATTTTGTTGAGTGGCAACATGCCGTCTGTCCTAGAGATAAGTAAAACTATCTCTAGGACACTATGGGCCCTATTCAATAAAAAAAACGTTAACAAGGTTTCTGTGATCAATATAAAACAAAGTTATTGGATGCACTTATAAATCCATTATAAATTCAATGGATTATGTTTATCCAGAAACCTGGTACCTGCTTAGCTTGAATAGAGTCCTATGTCCCTTCCAGCCAAGTCCTAACAGCCTGACAACTACCAGCAAGCACCCTGTTGTTTAGATGGGCATCCCAGTGTGACACAGAAACATGTGGGTACCAGAGAGAGGTATTTAGGGGTGTTACAGGCACAATCAGTGTAAACCAGTGGTACTCAGAGACCTCCAGGCCTTCCCTCAGGGCAGTCAATTAGCTAACAGGCATCGCATCGAGGCGCTACCCGCTAATTTTGTATTTTATTTTACCTTTATTTAACTAGGCAAGTCAGTTAAGAACAATTTTCAATGACGGCCTAGGAACAGTGGGTTACCTGCCTTATTCAGGGGCAGAACAACAGATTTTTACCTTGTCAGCTCGGGGATTCGATCTGCAACCTTTTGGTTACTAGTCCAACGCTCTAACCACTAGGCTACCTGCCACCCCATCAATTACTATACCACAACCCACAGAGATACCAGTACCATGAGGCTTGCACCTGCAACAGGGACTACTGAATGGGCATGCCAAAGGGAACATATACAGTACCAGTCAAAAGTTTGGACACACCTATTCATTCCAGGGTTTTCCTTTATTTTTACTATTTTCTACATTGTAGTAATAGTGAAGACATGAAATAACACACATGGAATCATGTGTGGCACCAAAAAAGTGCAAAACAAATCAAAATATATTTTATATTTGAGATTCTTCAACGTAGCCACCCTTCGCCATGATGACAGCTTTGCACACTCTTGGCATTCTCTCAACCAGCTTCATGAGGTAGTCACCTGGAATACATTTCAGTTAACAGGTGTGCCTTATTAAAAGTCAATTTGTGGAATTTCTTTCCTTCTTAATGCGTTTGAGCCAATCAGTTGTGTTATAACAGAGTAGGGGTGGGTAGTATACAGAAGAAGCCCTATTTGGAAAAAAAACAAGTCCAAATTATGGCAAGAACAGCTCAAATAAGCAGAGAAACAACAGTCCATCATTACTTAAAGACATGTAGTCAGTCAATCTGGAAAATTTAAAGAGCTTTGAAAGTTTCTTCAAGTGCAGTCGCAAAAACAATCAAGCGCTTTGATGAAACTGGCTCTCATGAGGACTGCTACAGGAAAGGAAGATCCAGAGTTACCTCTGCTGCAGAGGATAAGTTCATTAGAGTTAACTGCACCTCAGATTGTAGCTCAAATAAATGCGTCATTGAGTTCAAGTAACAGACCAATCTCAACATCAACTGTTCAGAGGAGACTGCGTGAATCAGGCCTTCATGGTCAAATTGCTGTAAAGAAACCACTACTAAAAGGACACCAATAAGAAGAAGAGACTTGCTTGGGACAAGAAACACGAGAAATGGACCATTAGACCTGTGGAAATCTGTCCTTTGGTCTGATGAGTCCAAATTTGAGATTTTTGGTTCCAACCGCTGTGTCTTTGTGAGATGCAGAGTAGTTGAACGGATGATCTCCGCATGTGTGGTTCCCACCGTGAAGCATGGAGGAGGAGGTGTGATGGTGCTTTGCTGGTGACACTGTCAGTGATTTATTTAGAATTCAAGGCACACTTAACCAGCATGGCTACCACAGCATTCTGCATCAATACACCATTCCCATCTGGTTTGCGCTTAGTGGGACTATCATTTGTTTTTCAACAGGACAATGACCAAAAACACACCTCCAGGCTGTGTAAGGGCTATTTGACCAAGGAGAGTGATGGAGTGCTGTATCAGTGTCACGTCTATTCCTGCTCCTCCCCTCCTCCGTTCGACGTCGCTGGTTTACTAACCACCAGTGCTGGAAACCATCATCACGCGCACCTGTCATTCATCATTAGGCACGCCTGGACTCCATTACCTCACTCATTACCTCCCCTTTATCTGGCACTCCCTTAGGTTTTTTCCCCAGGCAGTATTGTTTTCTGTTGTTCATGTCTAGACGTTACTCCTACGTTGTATCATTCCATGTTTCTTGTTAAATTAAATTTACCACCTTCACCTGCTTCTTGACTCCCAGCATCCACGTTACAATCAGATGACCTGGCCTCCACAATCACCCGACCTCAACCAAATTGAGATGGTTTGGGATGAGTCAGACCGCAGAGTGAAGGAAATGCAGCCAACAAGTGCTCAGCATATGTGGGAACTCCTTCAAGACTGTTGGAAATGCATTCCTCATGAAGCTGGTTGAGAGAATGCCAAGAGTTGCAAAGCTGTCATCAAGGCAAACGGTGGCTACTTTGAAGAATCTAAAATCTATTTTCATTTCTTTAACAATTTTTTGGTTACTACATGATTCCATATGTTTTGATGTCTTCAATATTATTCTACAATGTAGAAAATAGTTAAAATAAAGAAAAACTCTTGAATGAGTAGGTGTGTCCAAACTTTTTACCGGTACTGTACAAATGCTCACTCACACAGGTGTGTACATACATTAGAGCCCAACTGATATATTGGTTCACTGATATTATCGGCCTATATTGGCCTTTTAACGCCATATCAGTATCGGCCGATAATTCAACCGATATTAAATAAATATGATGAAAAAAGGGAATCGCATGCTTACCTGAGCACTTGCGGCCATTCTCAGTATGTATCATTCATTTTACAATATAAGAAATGAACATTTGAGGCATATTTTCTTGACCAATTGCTGTTTTAGATGGCAATTTCTGAGAATTCCGTGTGTAAAACTTTTACTTTTTAATTTCCCCGGCGTAAAACAGTATATTGGCAGATATCTAGTTATCGGTAAGTTTTGTCCCCTCAAATCATATTGATCGGGCTCTAACATACGTTAATGCAAAGACAATGTCTATCTATAATGATTTGTGTGTGTGGTAGAAACATTGTCATACTCACAGATGTGAATTCAAAGTCCTTCTGATTGACTAGGTTGAGGACGTATTGGATTCGGTATTGGTTGTGTTGACTGGCGAGCTGAACGGGAGGCGTCAGTGTACTCATAGCTGCTACTATGGTCTAAAGAGCGACACAAACACACACATTCAATACAAATCAAGTGACAACACAGGATTGTCTTGGGGTATCTTATATACAATGATAAAATATTCATGATTCATGCTTAGCTGTTTAGAATTTTTTATTCTACATAGTACCTACCTACAGAGACATGAACTACAAAGATTCAAACCTGAAAACTCACCTCAATAGCTTCTTTAATATTATTCTTGATATCATGAATTTTCTGCTTCTTCTCTCTGCAAAAAAACAAAAACCTCAAAACTCAATCATCCATGTTGTAAAAAAATAGAAATATCATTGTCATACACAACAGACATGCTGATAATACAGCAAACAAAAAACAAATATGTATCTAGATAATAGTCCAACAGCTGGCATACAGCACAATTTCCCAATATCATTCCTTCTGAACCTGACAATGTTTATGACTGTGACACGTACATCTTCAACTATGTGAAACTCATATCTTTAACAGGTCCCAGTCTCCCAGTGCCTACATTGGACTAATGAAAATGCTCTCCCTGCCATGATAACTACAAATGATCAGACATCAAACATCACCCCACCTTTATAGAGTGGTAACTGAGCTGCAACAACCCATCAGTAGACTACAGTATCAGCTATCAAGTCAAAAGCAATGAGTTTAACAAGCAAAGGTGGAGTGCGCCAAACTGTAGGCTATGGGAAGCAACAGTGAGGGTCCTCCAACTGTCTCCAAATCTTTTTTCTGATTCAGATGATGCAAAGAGAGATGTATTTTGTAGCGGGAAACATTTCACTAAGTTAAACACTGCCACTGATGTTTAGTTTATCCCAAGAACACAAACTGCATTTAAGTAGAGTAAGAGAGAGAATGTGTGTCAGAGAATGAGGTACATCAATAGAAAAGAGAAAGAAATGGAAAGAAAAAGAAAGACAGAATAGGAAACAGCCAGCAGGAGGGCTTGTATCCCACACAGACACGACGTCTAGTTTATTGGCTTGAGGTAGATTGAGAAGGCCCTGTTTACATTTTCAACATGATAGTCACTTTTTTTTTAAATCACATGGTTCTTACAAAGTAGTGTGTGTGCGCACTTGTATGTGACTGTGTGTGTGTGTATATATGATGTGTGTGGAGAGAGAATACGCAATAATTATATATACGGAGAAAGCATGTGTGATTATATACATCCTTTCCTATCTTTATCTAAGAAGATAAAATATACTTGGTCCAGTGTTTCACAAAGGCCTGGAACCTTATCAATGGAAGTTACTGAATGAAAAAACAACATACTTCAGGATTTAGGGAATCTACCAAAAACCTCCAGCAATTCCTTATATTCCTTTTCCTTGTACAGTATATGTTCCTCCAGTACTGACTACAAAACATTGCTGAGAAGTCACAGACACACTGCCCTGCACTGTATCCATTTGCAAATGCAATCCTTAAGTTTAAGTGATACACAGTACAGCTAAGTTATCACACAGACACAACCAACTAATCAATGAATGCCTGAAAAGTCTAGGATGTGACCAAGTGATGAACTGAGCACAGATTGCTGGACCAACACCTGATTAGAGCCTAAACCTCCAACCAACCTTCTCACCTGAGCCTAAACCTCCAACAACCAACGCACCAGGGCCTTGAAGCACCCGTCACCAAACAACGCACCAGGGCCTTGAAGCACCCGTCACCAAACAACGCACCAGGGCCTTGAAGCACCCGTCACCAAACATCGCACCAGGGCCTTGAAGCACCCGTCACCAAACATCGCACCAGGGCCTTGAAGCACCCGTCACCAAACATCGCACCAGGGCCTTGAAGCACCCGTCACCAAACAACGCACCAGGGCCTTGAAGCACCCGTCACCAAACAACGCACCAGGGCCTTGAAGCACCCGTCACCAAACATCGCACCAGGGCCTTGAAGCACCCGTCACCAAACAACGCACCAGGGCCTTGAAGCACCCGTCACCAAACAACACACCAGGGCCTTGAAGCACCCGTCACCAACCAATGGAACGGGGTTTGAACCCCTTCAGCATTTGTTTCCGAAGGAAGTTTAAGTCCTCGTCTTTACATCTATCCATGCAATCAGAATGATAATTTTTAAATCGAAATCTAAGACTTCACAGTAAAAACTAGGTGAGACACTTAAACAGTACATTATAGTGGCTATTGAACTGAGGAATACCATCAACTGTTACTAGCCTCATCATGTGCTTTGTACAGGTGAATCTAATGTGTGTTTTCTACAGTTCAGGTATTGCAAGGCCAATACTTTTTGGTTCCTTTGGGATTATCCCCCATCACTCTGCTTGTAGTCTCAAACCCTGATCTATGTTCACAGTTGTAGAGCATAGTCTGGAGAAGGAAACCATACTTACTCTGCATTGAAGCCATTCACATGGAGGATCCGCATCTGTTTCACTATGGTGCTCTTCCCTGACTCACCAGCCCCTGTGGGTGGGCGGGGTGGGGGGAGATGGTTAGAAATATTTCATAGAGTACAGAGAAATGCCCTACCCTGACAGCCAACAGAGACGGCCATTTGGAATGTGATGCTCAGAAGTCATCTTCAAAAAAACTAATTGTAAAGAGAGACACGTTCAAAGTGATAGTTCAGAACTTCAAACCTGTGAAATAAACATTAGGAAATATTCTAATTGAAATGGGTTATTATGCCACTTGACCAAGGTCTGACTCAGCACCAGTAGAGGCCAGGATTTGGAGGAAGTTGCCCTTAACCTCTGATCTAGGGTCAGATCATAGAGAATGATAAGAGGCCTCTAGTGGCCAAAAGGCCGTTTTAGCATGGGCAGCGCCATTGAGGTCTTCCACCATTTTAATATGGTCAGCTGGGTGGGACTTCCAATTTCATTGGCTGATTCCTCCTGGTGCCCCTGTTATGTGCAACCAGGTCATCAAGAGGCATGAGTTAATAGTGAAGAAGAAATTGACTACTTCTAAATGGATATAGCTTCAATGGCACTGCCCATGCCGTCAACGACGCCATAATGGCACGGATACAACGATGAGGCCTCTCTCTCTATGGGTCAGATATAGTTTTATCTTCCAGTTGGTTAAGGTCAGGATTTAGGTTTGATAAACTGATGTGGTAAGGGGCAACTTCTACCTTGAGCTTAAGACCACCTGGGTCTGAGTCAAACAACTTACAATAGTGGGAGGTTTGGTGAATCCACACATACAGTAAGATGGAAATAAATAGGTGCAATAGGTGCAATATCAACCTGTTAATCTACTAATGCAATAGTATTACCAGCTTCACTTATAACCAGGGATGTAATGGTAACACAAAGTAACATGTAAAACCTGTCGAGTCTGATTTCTTTTCGATTGGCTAGTTTAGTGCTGTGGACATCCCCATGTGAGAATAACTAAGGAAGTTCTTCATCACAGATCCACTCGAATGCCTGATTCACACTATAGGGACAACCCAAACTGGACTGTGTTGGCTCTGATATTGTCTTTTCACACCGTTCTTTCCAGCACGGTTCTCGTGGTGGATGCATAACTAGGCTAGCTCAGTACAGCTTGGTTTGAACCTATAGTGTAAATCAAGCATAAAGGTGTCAACAATACACACATCTCATTTGTCAAATCAAATAGATGACTAATGATGAAAGTGAAAATCTTCTTTCCCATAGCAGTGATCTCAAATGTTACGAGCTTATCATGGTTGGTTCATGGTCTGATGTTTCTCCATAAACACTGTCCAACAAAATTCTTACTCACAAATAGGCCAACATCTGATAACTTGCCAATGGCACACACAACAAAACTTGTCATATCATATAAAAGTGCAAAGAGCACAGTGCTATATCTAAAGCAGCTTTGTAGTAAAGCTTTTGTTATGGTTAAATGTGAGTTCTGTTCCGCTTTCTTTAGTTACCACAACTTCCTCTCCAACAGAAATACCGCTGTCATTCAATACACTAGGCATCAGGCAAATTCTAATGAGATATTATAATTAAGAGAGGACATTTTGACTGCTTTTACATGATAACAGTACCATGAGCACAGAAGTGTCAGTGGTAGAAATGTTCACCATTCATTAATTCACACATAGGCCCACCTTAGAAATACACAGGCCTATGAATTTGAAAGTTGTCAAGCAGCTAGTAGTTCTGAAAACAAACCCACAACACACATGCAGAGCCTCAACACCCATGTTTGATATAGATTAGGCACGAGCTGTTACAATCACACAGGCTCGAGACTAAATGTAGCAAATGTGAAGAAACAATAACAATGTAGCGATATGTAGACTTCAATTATGTTATTAGAGAATCAAGTCTAACTGATACCCAACTTAAACATCATACTAGCAACCATATTACATATGAAAAAGTTAAATGAGACTAGAGTGTAAGAGGAAGGCCTAGAGACAACAATATCCTATATCACAACATCAAATAGTATGCCATATAGGAATAGAAACAATGTTGCCAATGAGGCCTTGCCTACAACATCAGATTTCCTTCAACAAACTTACCCAAAAGTAGTAGCCTGTGAGTTGCTCTATATATCTGTTTGTCCTTCTGAAGTTGTTTCTCTATCTTTTTGTTTGCTTCTCTTTGTGACTTCTCCTCATTTCGCTGATCTTCAGTCTTGCTGTTGCCCAAACAACCCATCTTCCCGCAAGAAATAGGGTCCAGGGGAGGGGGAATGTGAAAAAATAAATAAACAAACTATTCTAGATCCCTCGGTTGACCCACGGAATTGAGAATAATATTAACGACATATATACAGTCTTGTTGTTTAGTGTTACGTCGAACTAATGAGTTTTAAAACGTTGACCTACCGCGCTTGTAATTATGTGTACATAATGCGTATTTTCAGTAGATCTTGCTGTCAGAGGGTAGGAGACTGTTGATGACGACACCCAGGCCGCCCTCTCACTTGGTCAATTCTGTTAGGGTTTTCCTTCTTCACATATAGTTTTTATATACCGATATTGATGACCATCCACAGATGTTAAGGTTGATTGAGGCTTTTACCACTTTCACATTCAATTGAGGAGGGGATAAATAGCCTATTTTCATCTCACGAACAGCCCGGGTCTCACGTCTCACTGTTGCCTGTGACAGGGACCCAAACTCGGCATGACACAGAAACTCGGCTGTACAATGACATGGATCTTTTTGGCAAAAGTTATAATAAACATATTTTGGGGAAAAGGCCTATTTTCTGTTTATTTCCTTAAAACGGCATTTCTCTACGCATAGCCTATAGATAAACTAGAGAAATAAAACTATATTAAGGCTACACTTAACGAACTACATGTGTAATATTTCCATTGCTTCCGTCTTCATTCAACTTCTTTTATATCCATAAAATGATCCTCGATCTAAACTGTGAGTCCGATTTTCAGTTTAGATCCCCGAAATAATTGATTTTTCCCCGTTTCTGTGATGGCTGTTCTTTGCTGTTTTTTCTCAATCCAAAGGGCCTTCTCTGTCTTTTCTTTTGTTGCTGAAATGTGTACCCCTACTCACATCAGCAAGGTTCCTAATAGCGCTTTGATAGTCCCCAACACATTCTTAAATGGGTTCTGATTCTTCTAAACATGAAGAAAATACAAAAATCCTTCGAATGTTTCCAGTTTCTTGCATATTTCTTTTGAATTCGAATGGTAGGTAGAGCTTACATGTGCATATACATTCATAAATATAACGCGGATTGTAATAACACATTCCACTATGACGGCAGTCCCCTCCTGGGCTGGTGGTGGGAGATTAAACACGGGAATAACCAATTATTGAAGGTATTATTTTCCCCTTTTTCTCCGGGAATAGCACATTGAGATAGACAGAGCAGAATAGATGGGGTGGGGCAAACAGCGCACATTGAACTCTGGGAAGGACCAGAGCTTCATCACATGATTGTACAGAACGTCAGCATGGTGAAATTCTGCGGAGAAAACGGCGCCCTCTTCAATGAAAGGATAGATTGGGACCCTCAGCACCGGCCACTCGAATAACTGGGGCCTTTCCATTTCCCGATGTTTTGACGCGCAGTGGCACTATATTACCCAATTGATTTTAGAATATATGATCCCAGTGTTTGTTATTATTATATATATAAAAAAAGAATCATCGGCAAACAGGTTCGTTTATGCTCCAGAGACATAGGACTTTAGCCTAGCCTAGTTGAGTTTGGTAGTAATTTTTGGTACTGGTGTTTTTTCAATTGTGAATAATAATTTATTCTTTATTACTGGACTGGAAAAGAAATAGAATGCTCTGAGCACTGATCAATCTCGTACAGTCTACATCTGTATATCCAGGGATTACATAGGCTGAGTTCTGCCACTTCAGAATGGAACTATAGAATTATAATTCTGAATTATAATCCCAATTTTATTCTAATCCCAACTGTATGCTTTGATGGAATACAGCGTAGGCTACATTTGGGAAAGAACATTTGTCCAATTTGGGTGACATTCTTACCCACACGACAAAGTCTTTCACTGACACCCTCTGCCACAATGTAAGACTTTATCATGTCAGATCTCCAAATCTGAATGTGAATCATGATTTCTATTCTGAAATTTGTATTTGGATATCCAATGGGACTCTTGTGTGTGTCACTGTCATTGTTTGGATTGTTTTATTTAATATCTTCCTGGAATTCCATTTGGACAGTTCTCTGTATATAGAATGTCATCAAATATTTCCCTGTCCATATTCTCAGTTTTGACTCAAAATCTCAGTATATAGTTTTTCATCATCCCCAGTGGTTTGAAAGGTATTTAAATGAGATCATCTAGTATGTTCTATGCTCTAGAGATGTATTGGTGTTCACATTTATCAACATCTCATGACTTCCATGCCATTGTCACCACACATTGTGATAATGTGTAGCCTAGAGATCTGTGATGGTTTTAGCCTCTGTTGCTGTCACATCTTCTGGGCACTAGAGGGCAGTAATAACTTGGCTATTAACAAGGTATAATACCATACACTACTAGATTTCACGCTTTATTGTACAAATACAGTTTCAGCATATGGTAAAACACCTTATTCTATCCTTAGAGTAATTCATGATATAATGTACAAATTCATTTGTCAGAGAGTTTATGGAAGATTTGACTATTCTATCTTAAATATGATTGAGAAACACTCAATTTATGTCTGAACATTGTAGACTTCAAATTGTAAATTCACCACATTTACCTGTATTTGTAAAGGAATTTTATCCCTCAAAAGCGTATGACTTGTAGGAGAGATTTTGACCTACGTATGTGGTTATTGTGTTGTGTTGTCAACAGTTTGTCTGCAAAAATACTTTAAAGTACAACTTAAGTCGTTTTTTGGGGTTGTCACGTGTGCGCTCTCTCCGGCCTCTAGGTCACCAGGCTCGTTATGGCGCACATCTGTCACCATCGTTACGCGCGTCAGCACATAATGACACTCACCTGGACTCCATCACCTCCTTGATTACCTGCCCTATATGTCACTCCCTTTGGTTCCTTCCCCAGGCGTCATTGTTTCTGTTTCAGTTTCATGTCTGTGCTTTGTTCGTGGTTCTTGTTTTGTATTATGTTTTCATTTATTAAATGATTCACTCCCTGAACTTGCTTCCCGACTCCCAGCGCACTCGTTACAGGGGTACCTTTACTTTACTATTTATATTTTTGCCAACTTTTACTTCACTACATTATTAATGAAAGTAACGTACTTTTTACTCCATATATTTTCCCTGACACAAAAGTACTCGTTACATTTTGAATGCTTAGCAAGACAGGAAAATGGTCCAATTCACACACTTATCAAGAGATCATCCCTACTGCCTCTGACCTGGTGGACTCACTAAACACAAATGCTTCATTTGTAAATTATGTCTGAGTGTAGTGTGCCCTTGGCTATCTGTAAATAAAAACAAGGTGCTAATTTAAGGAATTAGAAATAATTTATACTTTTGAGACATAAGTATATTTTAGCAATTACATTTCATTTTGATACTTAAGTATATTTCAAATCAAATACTTTTAGACTTTTACTCAAGTATTTTACTGGGTGACTTTTACATGAGTCATTTTCTATTTAGGTATCTTTACTTTTACTCAAGTATGACAATTGGGTACTTGTTCCACCACTGACTAGAGGACACACTTTTGGGTCATAGGTCACTGGTCATATGTATAGGCACACAGGTGATCAGGAAGTAGCGCTACACAGTCGTTACCATGTTCACCAGTAACACTTTTGGAATGCTATGCGCTTACGGTAACTACATCTGCCAGTATGGAATTATTAATGCATTTTGCTGCTAATAAATAGGTAAAAACCCAACCAAAGATCCATGTTTGGAAAGTGGTTTCTTTTGCAAGCATTTATGAACATCTGCAACCCCACCTGTGCCAAAGTGTAGAATTAGTCCTCTTGTGATACCTCCATTGGCTCCCTATTGATAGCCACTACATGCCTAAGTAACCCTACAAACATGAGCAAGTGTGGATGGACTTCTCTGGTGGTGAGTGCATGATAAGCTCCTGAGTGGACCTATACTTACTGAAAGTCCCTAAAAGCCCAGTAAGATATGGTAATCCTTTGGGCGTTAAGGTAGGCTCTGGGGCATGCTGATGCTGCTGATCTGTTCGACTTTGGGGCGTTGGGGTCAATTAGAGAAACTCTCCTAGGAACTGTGGACCATCAGCAGAACAGATGGGAGTCCCTTTCCGTAACACTTTACCGAAAGCGTTCATATTGCTGTTTTATGGTCTTTATGGATGACATTGGATTTATGAACAGGCATAAGTACTCTATGTAAGTAGTGGTGTAAGTGAAATGATCCAGTTCATGTCATGATACATTCAACGAATGATACCACTGGCACAGACGTCAGTTCAACGCCTAGTTTTGATGGACATTTGGTTTAGTTGTCAACTAACATAAATTCAATGTGAACTCAACCAAAAATGTCACCATGCGATTGGATTTAAGTTAAAACTTGGGTGAAAAAAATAAGAAATTCCTTCACATTGATTAATTTTTGCAAATCCAATCAGTTTTCCACATTGATTCAATTTCATCACCTTGAATGTTTGGGTTGAAATGGTGTGGAAACAACGTTGGTTGAACCAGTTTTTGCCCAGTGGGATTAGTGCCAACCTAAATCACACTGTGTCCTGTGAACTAACTTTGAAGTTTTACTTACTACTACTATTTTCCCCTCAGACATAGAAACCCCTTCATGTCTTCACCTGAGAAAATTTGCAATGGGTAGCCAATGGAGATATCAAATGGCGACCAAGCCATTAACAAAGGTAAAAGTGTAATATCACTTTCTCCAGGGTTGTAGTTGAAAGTCAAAGTATTCCTCCATTATAGCACTTCATGACAGCCCGCTTGGAGTTTGCCAAAAGGTACCCCTAAAGGACTCTCAGACCATGAGAAACAAGATTCTCTGGTCTGATGAAACCAAGATTTACCACTTTGGCTTGAATGCTAAGAGTCATGTCTGGAGGAAACCAGGCACCGCTCATCACCTGGCCAATACCATCCCTATGGTGAAGCATGGTGGTGGCAGCACCATACTGTGTGGAACTGGGAGACTAGTCAGGATCAAGGGAAAGATGAACGGTGCAAAGTACAGAGAGATCCTTGATGAAAACCTGCTCCAGAGTGCTCAGGACCTCAGACTGAGTGGCCCAGCCAGAGCCACATCTCTGGAGAGACCTGAAAATAGCTGTGCAGCGACACTCCCCATCCAACCTGACAGAACTTGAGAGGATCTGCAGAGAATAATAGGAGAAACTCCCCAAATACAGCTATGCCAAGCTTGTAGCTTCATACCGAAGAAGACTCAAGGCTGTAATCACTGCCAAAGGTGCTACAAACAAAGTACTGAGCAAAGGATCTGAATACTTATATAAATGTAATATTTCAGTTTTTTATTTGTAATAAATTAGCAAAAATTTCTAAAAACCTTTTTTTTGCTTTGTCGTTATGGGGTATTGTGTGTAGATTGATGAGGGGAAAAAAATATTTAATACATTTTAGAATAAGGCTGAAACGTAACAAAATATGCAAAAAGTGAAGGGGTCTGAATACTTTCCGAATGCACTGTGTATAATACATTGGAAGAGGCACTGTAAATAATGTGTACATAATACCTTGTTCATTTCCCTTTCCATTTAAATAATTGTTTAATGATACGATTCTGTCTAAGAGGCAAGGCTACTTACTCTTACTTGGACAAGACTACTTACTCTTACTTTTTACTTATGCCTAAGAGTGACTATTGTGTCCCAGAGACAGTTCCCAACAGTCCTATAGTAACCCAGGCATCTGCTTGGCCCGTTGGCCTCCTGTTTCCTTCCACATATACTAATAGTTCTCTCAGTCTACTCACAGCACTTTTAACTGCACTGTCAATTAAATATTAGTTGCATGCTCAGCACTCATTGGCGTAATCAATTTAAATCTTCCTCGGAGAGTAATTGAGTGGATTTCTCCTTGGTTAAAGACTTTACCTCCGGGCCTTGTTCTGATCCGGAGCGGCCACTCAAACACAGTTGATTATGTTACCCCGTAGTTTGGTTTATAACATGATTACTATTTCAGCATGTAGTTAAGTTCACGGTAAGTGAATAACTCTAAATCTTGATAAGGTACAATATCTCTAGACTGAATAATTGATAAAGACGCTACAGTTTGCTTACTATATAGCAAAATGCATGTAAGTGATAAATAAAAACCTTACTTTAAATGGGAAACTACCTAAAATAGTAGGATTCTATGGGAGATGAAAGCAAGCTATGAAACAAGAACGACATTTCGGTGTAGATATTGGGGGGGATGAACATTTTAAAACACATTTCCTTCAATTCACAGTTCAACATTGCGTATTATGCTTCTTTTGAGAGGTATTTTTAGGGATATTTGAAGGGGTATTATGAAAAAACAATAATTGGAAGGATAAGTGGAAGGCCTCCCACCCCCATTTTGCCATGGGGCAGAGAGAAAAATGTGCTGTTTTATAGATCTCATGCTATTCTTCACAGTTTGCCATGAGAATGAGAGAACATTTTGCAGTTTTAATGCTAATTTCCTGCTACTCTACACATTTTGCCATGAGGCCGAGATAACATTTTGCTGTTTTAAAGTAACTATCCAGTGAAAATGGATATGCTGTTAACTCATACCCAAATAATATTGTTGACTCATCCTATATTCCTATTGGTGGCCAAAGCATAAATTAAAGAAAAAACACTTCAAAAACCTGACCTCAAACTTGTATCTCAAACAGACCATTTCAAAAATGCTTGCTATGTCCTTATAGAGGATGATGTCATCCGCCTCAGGAGGATGAGCTGGCCAATCAGCGGTATACTCGCCTGAATATTTTTTATTACCGATATAAGCCCACACCATTCCAACACAGAAGAGCTGTTTTATTTTTTTATGTTCGGAAACAAAACTATTTCACTCATATTGTAACTAATTATAGGTCATATTTCAAAGAAATCTGGAAATCTGGAAATCAAATCAAACTTTATTTGTCACATGCGCCGAATAAAACATGTGTAGACCTTACTGTGAAATGCTTACATACAAGCCCTTAACCAACAATGCACTTCAAGAATGTGTTAAGAAAATATTTACCAAATAAACAAAAGTAAAAAATTATATAAGTAACACAATAAAATAACAATAACGAGGCTAAATACAGGGCGTACGGCCGAGTCAATGTGCGGGGGTGCAGGTTAGTTGAGGTAATTTGTACATGTAGGTAGGGGTAAAGTGACTATGCATAGATAATAAACAGCGAATAGCAACAATGTAAAAAACAAATGGGGGGGGGGTCAATGTATATTGTCCGGGTGGCCATTTGATTAATTGTTCAGCAGTCTTATGGCTTCGGTGTAGAAGGTTTTTAAGGAGCCTTTTGGTCCTAGACTTGGCGCTCCGGTACCGCTTGCCATGCGGTAGCAGAGAGAACTTGTGTGACTGAAGTCTTTGACAATTTTTTGGGCTTTCCTCTGACACCGCCTAGCATATAGGTCCTGGATGGCAGGAAGCTTGGCCCCAGGATGTAATGGGCCGTGTGCACTACATTCTGTAGCGCCTTACGGTCAGATGCCGAGCAGTTGCCATACCAGGTGGTGATGCAACCGGTCAGGATGCTCTCGATGTTGCAGCTGTTGAACTTTTTCAGGATCTGGGGACCCATGCCAAATATTTTCAGTCTCCTGAGGGGGAAAAGGTGTTGTTGTGCGCTCTTCACGACTGTCTTGGTGTGTTTGGACCATGATAGTTCGTTGGTGATGTGGACACCAAGGAACTTGAAACTCTCGACCCGCTCCACTACAGCCCTGTCGATGTTAATGGGGGCCTGTTCGGCCCGCCTTTTCCTGTAGTCCACGATCAGCTCCTTTGTCTTGCTCACATTGAGGGAGAGGTTGTTGTCCTGGCACCACACTGCAGGTCTCTGACCTCCTCCCTATAGGCTGTCTCTTCATTGTCAGTAATCAGGCCTACCACTGTTGTGTTGTCAGAAAACGTAATGATGGTGTTGGAGTCATGTTTGGCCACGCAGTCGTGGGTGAACAGGGAGTACAGGAGGGGACTAAGCACGTGTTGAGAATCAGAGTGGCAGACGTGTTGTTGCCTACCCTTGCCACCTGGGGGTGGCTCGTCAGGAAGTCCAGGATCCAGCTGCAGAGGGAGGTGTTTAGTCCCAGGGTCCTTAGCTTAGTGATGAGCTTTGTGGGCATTATGGTGTTGAACACTGAGCTGTAGTCAATAAACAGCATTCTCACATAGGTGCTTCTTTTGTCCAGGTGGGAAACAGCAGTGTGGAGTCCGATTAAGATTGCGTCATCTGTGGATCTGTTGGTGCGGTATGGAAATTGGAGTGGGTCTAGGTTATCTGGGATGATGCTGTTGATGTGAGTCAGGACCAGCCTTTCAAAGAACTGCATGGCTACCGACGTGAGTGCTACGGGGCGGTAATCATTTAGGCAGGTTACCTTCGCTTCCTTGGGCACAGGGACTATGGTGGTCTGCTTGAAACATGTAGTTATTACAGACTCAGTTAGGAAGAGGTTGAAAATGTTAATGAAGACACTTGCAAGTTGGTCAGCGCATGCTTTGAGTACAAGTCCTGGTAATCCGTTTGGCCCCACAGCTTTGTGAATGTTGACCTGTTTAAAGGTCTTGCTCACATCGGCTATGGAGAGCGTGATCACACAGCCATCCGGATCAGCTTGTGCTCTCATGCATGCTTCAGTGTTGCTTGCCTCGAAGCGAGCATAAAAGGCATTTAGCTTGTCTGGTAGGCTCGCGTCACTGGCAGCTCGCGGCTGAGTTTTCCTTTGTAGTCCGTAATAGTTCAAGCCCTGCCACATCCGACAAGTGTCAGAGCTAGTGTAGTAGGATTCAATCTTAATCCTTTATTGGCGCTTTGCCTGTTTGATGGTTCGTCTGAGGACGTGGCAGGATTTCTTATAAGCGTCCGGATTAGTATCCCGCTCATTGAAAGCGGCAGCTCTAGCTTTAAGCTCGATGAAGACGTTGCCTGTAATCCATGGCATCTGGTTTGGTTATGTATGTACGGTCATTGTGGGGATGACGTCGTCGATGCACTTATTGCATTCCACACTGCCCTTTCCCACCTGGACAAAAGGAACACCTACAGTATACATGTGTCACGACTTCCGCCGAAGTCGGGTCCTCTCCTTGTTCGGGCGGCGCTCGGCGGTCGGCGTCACCGGTCTTCTAGCCATCGTCGATCCACTTTTCATTTTCCATGTGTTTTGTCTTGTTTTCCCCCACACCTGGTTTCAATTCCCTCATTTACTTGTTGTGTATTTAACCCTCTGTTCCCCCCATGTCTTTGTGTGGGATTGTTTATTGTAGTGCTTGTGCACGTTCCCCGTGAGCGCGCGACAGGTTATCTTCGTGCCCATTTATCTTGTTGTTCTGGATGCCGTTGGTTTTTGCTTAATAAATCTCCGGTTAATACCCAGTTATGCTCTCCTGCGCCTGACTTCTCTGCCTCCAATTACGCACACAGCTACAGAATCCCACACCAAACATATGGAGTCAGCAGTAGCAGGTGCCCCTGGAATAGGGGTGGAGGAGTGCATCCGGGAGCACGCGGCGATGCTCCACCATCTCGGCACTGCCATGGACCGCGTTGTCCAAACTATGGACCGGTGGGAGAGACGGGGAGTTCCTCCAGCGCCTCCACCAGCACAACCAGGGTCTCCACTACTCGCCCCCCCCTTCACCCGGTCCCAGTGGGATTCGTCTCGCCCTTCCCCGGGAGTACGACTGGACGGCTGCACGCTGCCAGGGTTTCCTGTTGCAGCTCGACCTCTACCTGGCAACCGTCCACCCGGCTCCTTCAGGCTGTGAGAAGGTGTCCGCCCTCGTCTCGTGCCTCTCTGGGAAAGCCTTGGAGTGGGGAGAAGGAGATGCGGCGCTGGACCATTTCGAGGATTTCACCCGCCTCTTCCGGGCAGTCTTCGACCACCCACCCGAGGGTAGAGCGGCGGGTGAACGTCTCTTCCATCTGAGGCAAGGGACGAGGAGCAACCAGGAGTTCGCCATGGATTTTCGGACCCTGGCCGCCGGCACGGGATGGAACGATAGGGCCCTGATCGACCACTATCGCTGCAGTTTGCGCGAGGACGTCCGTTGGGAGTTGGCCTGCAGGGACACCACCCTCACTTTCGACCAGCTGGTGGACCTGTCCATTCGGCTGGATAATCTGCTGGCTACCCGCGGATGTCCAGATCGGGTTCTATCGGTTCCATCCCCCAGCACCGACGCTCTGGTACCCATGGAGCTGGGAGGTGCATAGGGAGAATGGAGGAGGTTCCGTCTCGTGCACCATCTGTGGCCGCAGAGGTCACACTGCCGGGCGGTGCCGGGTTGGTTCTTCTGGGGATCGAGGCAGCAGGCAGGGCACTCTGGCGCCATGCCAGGTGAGCCGGCACCATTCTCACCCAGAGCCCTCTGTTGTCCACATGTTTTTGTATCTTACTTTTCCTGATTTTTCCCCGCATTCTCAGCATAAGGCGCTCGTCGATTTAGGCGCGGCTGGGAATTTTATAGACAGATCGTTCGCCCTTAGTTTAAGGATCCCCATTGTTCTCGTGAGTGTGTCCTTCCCCGTTCACGCCTTAGACAGTCGACCATTAGGGTCAGGGTTGATTAGGGAGGCCACCGCTCCTCTGGGTATGGTGACGCAGCGGGGTCCCAAGGAGAGAATCAGTCTCTTCCTCATTGACTCTCCAGCATTTCCTGTGGTGCTAGGCCTACCCTGGTTAGCTTGTCATGACCCCATTGTTTCTTGGCAATGGAGGGCTCTCACAGGGTGGTCGCGAGAGTGCTCGGGGAGGTGTTTTGGGGTTTCCGTGGGTGCTACTACAGTGGAAAGTCCAGACCAGGTCTCCACCGTGCGCATTCCCCCTGAATATGCCGATTTGGCTCTCGCCTTCTCCAAAAAGAAGGCGACTCAATTACCACGCCATCGACGGGGCGATTGTGCGATAAATCTCCTGGTAGACGCTGCACCTCCCAGGAGTCACGTGTATCCCTGTCACAGGCGGAGACGGTGGCTATGGAAACATATGTCTCCGAATCCCTGCATCAGGGGTACATTCGGTCCTCCATTCACCCGCCTCCGCGAGTTTCTTTTTTGTGACTATCGAGGTCTAAACCAGATCACGGTGAGGTACAGTTACCCGCTACCGCTTATCGCCACAGCGATTGAGTCAATGCACGAGGCGCGCTTCTTCACCAAACTAGATCTCAGGAGCGCTTACAACCTGGTGCGTATCCGGGAGGGAGACGAGTGGAAGACGGCATTCAGTACGACCTCAGGGCATTATGATTACCTCGTCATGCCGTACGGGTTGATGAATGCTCCATCAGTCTTCCAATCCTTTGTAGACGAGATTTTCAGGGACCTGCACGGGCAGGGTGTAGTGGTGTATATAGATGACATTCTGATATACTCCCACTACACTCGCCGAACATGTGTCCCTGGTGCGCAGGGTGCTTGGTCGACTATTGGAGCATGACCTGTACGTCAAGGCTGAGAAATGCCTATTCTTCCAGCAGTCCGTCTCCTTCCTAGGGTACCGCATTTCCACCTCGGGGTGGAGATAGAGAGTGACCGCATTTCAGCTGTGCGTAATTGGCTGATTCCCACCACGGTAAAGGAAGTGCAGCGGTTCCTAGGGTTTGTCAATTACTACCGGAGGTTTATGCGGGGTTTTGGTCAGGTAGCGGCTCCCATTACCTCACTGCTAAAGGGGGGCCGGTTGTTTTCAGTGGTCGGCTGAGGCGGACAGGGCTTTTGGTCACCTGAGGGCTCTGTTTACTTCGGCTCCTCCACTGGCCCATCCGGATCCCACTTTGGCATTCATAGTGGAGGTGGACGCATCCGAGGCTGGGATAGGAGCCGTGCTCTCTCAGCGCTCGGGTACGCCACCGAAGCTCCACTCCCTGTGCCTTCTTCTCGAAGAAGCTCAGCCCGGTGGAGCGAAACTATGACGTGGGGGACCGGGAGCTGTTGGCTGTCGTCAATGCTCTGAAGGCATGGAGACATTGGCTTGAGGGGGCTAAACACCCTTTCTCATCTGGACTGACCACCGCAATCTGGAGTACATCCGGGCAGCGAGGAGACTGATCCCTCGCCAGGCAAGGTGGGCCATGTTTTTCACCCGTTTAGTTTTTTCCTTTTCCTACAGACCATGTTCCCAGAACGTGAAGGCAGACGCAGTGTCCCAACTGTATGACACAGACGAGCGGCCCATGGATCCCACTCCCATACTCCCGGCCTCCTGCTTGGTGGCGCTGGTAGTGTGGGAGCTGGACGCGGACATTGAGCAGGCGTTACGTGCAGAGCCCGCTCCCCTCCAGTGTTCCTGCTGGGCGTCTGTACGTGCCGTCTGCTGTCCGTGAACGGTTGATCTATTGGGCCCACACGTCACCTTCCTCTGGTCATCCTGGGATCGGTCGGACGGTGTGCTGTTTGGTTGGGAAGTACTGGTGGCCTACCTTGGCCAAGGACGTGAGGGTTTATGTTTCCTCCTGCTCGGTGTGCGCTCAGTGTAAGGCTCCTAGGCACCTGCCCAGAGGGAAGCTACACCCCTTACCCGTTCCACAGTGGCCTTGGTCGCACCTGTCGGTGGATTTTCTTACCGATCTCCCCCTCACAGGGAAACACCACGATCCTGGTCGTTGTGGATCGGTTCTCGAAGTCCTGCTGTCTCCTCCCTCTGCCCAGTCTCCTCCCTCTGCCCGGTCTCCCTACGGCCCTACAGACTGCGGAGGCCTTGTTTACGCACGTCTTCCGGCACAACGGGGTGCCTGAGATATAGTGTCTGATCGAGGTCCCCAGTTTACTTCGAGGGTCTGGAAGGCGTTCATGGAACATCTGGGGGTCTCGATCAGCCTTACCTCGGGGTTTCATCCGGAGAGTAATGGGCAGTGGAGAGAGTGAACCAGGATGTGGGCAGGTTTCTGCGGTCGGGGGTGTGGGCAGCGTTTGTGCCCTGGGCCGAGATGGCTCAGAACTCGCTCTGCCACTCCTCCACTAACCTCTCCCCCTTCCAGTGTATACTGGGGTACCAGCTGGTTCTGGCGCCTTGGCATCAGAGTCAGACCGAGGCTCCTGCGGTGGACGACTGGTTCAGGCACGCTGAGGAGACATGGGACGCTGCCCATGGTCACCTCCAGCGGGCCGTGCTGCGCCAGAAAGCCAGCGCAGACCGTCACCGCAGTGAGGCCCCGGTGTTCGCACCGGGGGACCAGGTCTGGCTCTCGACCCGAAACCTGCCCCTCCGCCTGCCCTGCTGGGCCCGCGGTTTGTGGGGCCATTTAAAGTCCTGAGTAGAGTGAACGAGGTTTGTTATAGGTTACAGCTTCTCCCCCATTACCGTATTAACCCCTCGTTCCATGTGTCTCTCCTCAGGCCGGTGGTGGTTAGCCTGCTCCAGGAGTCTGAGGTGCAGGAGGTTCCTCTGCCCCCTCTGGACATCGAGGGGGCCCCGGTGTACGCCGTTCGATCTATACTGGATTCGAGGCGTCGGGCGAGGGGCCTTCAGTACCTCGTGGAGTGGGAGGGGTACGGTCCGGAAGGAGAGGTGCTGGGTTCCGGTGGAGGACGTGTTGGACCCTTCAATGCTGCGGGACTTCCACCGTCTCCATCCGGATCGCCCTGCGCCTCGCCCTCCGGGTCGTCCCCGAGCCCGGTGTCAGCACGCTGCTAGAGCCGCGCGTCAAGGGGGGGTACTGTCATGACTTCCGCTGAAGTCGGGTCCTCTCCTTGTTCGGGCGGCGCTCGGCGTCGCCGGTCTTCTTGCCATCGTTGACCCACTTTTAATTTTCCATGTGTTTTGTCTTGTTTTCCCCCACACCTGGTTTCAATTCCCTCATTTACTTGTTGTGTATTTAACCCTCTGTTACCCCCATGTCTTTGTGTGGGATTGTTTATTGTAGTGCTTGTGCACGTTTCCCGTGAGCCCACGATGGGTTATCTTTGTGCCAATTTATCTTGTTGTTCTGGATGCTGTTGGTTTTTGCTTAATAAATCTCCGGTTAATACCCAGTTCTGCTCTCCTGCGCATGACTTCTCTGCCGCCAATTACGCACCCTGCTACAAGATGTAGGATCTTAATCTGATCACTCTTTTGTTGCTGATCATTTTTGCTGCACTGCACAGCAGCAAATGCAAACTTGTAGTGTATTTGAGTTTTAAAAAGGCTTCTAAAGTTTGTAATTTCTACTTTGAAAATTCAGACTTCTTTTGCCCTAATGAAAAATGTATCAACCTCTACAAAAATGTTTGTTAATTATAATCCACATAATAATTCACATCTCCTGTTGCTTCAGGATTATTTTCCTGCTGTAGCAAACTGGCTCATATTAAATTCCTACAGCTGTATACACCCTGCTATAGCTTGATAAATATCCCTGCGATAACTGCAATTCTTCCTTATTGCTCCGATCATTGACTAACGGTGAAATGTTTCCCCTCAGAGCTTCACATGTGCTTACAGTATCAACACCATGCTTGATTTACTTTGAAGGGACTCTAGACCTGCTCTATTATTGAGTCAGGGACAGACTAGGACCAGAAATCGGCCCGGGCAGGCCCACTGGGCTAAAGATGGACCCGTCCATCTGGCATTTGCCAGAATTGGCAGTCTGCCCCTTCAGTGAGTTCTCTTCATATTCATGAAATTCCATGATCTCAGTGTTGATCTCAGATTGGATTAGTTTAGAACTCCAATATTTGAAGGTGCACGTTAATTGAATTGGATGACCTGATTAATAAATGTCCCTAGTAAAAAAATAAAAACACAGGATGTGTAGCCTAGTTTCTCCACTGAAAGACAATTTGTTGTGTTCACCATGCGCTGCTGCTGCAGTCACTGGCTCTTAATGGCCTTACGTCCATGAATTTTAGATACACTTCCACTCGCCAGCAAAAAATTATGATGAGAAGCAATAAAATACATGGGCCAGTCAAGAGCTTAAAAGACAATGTGTGAAAAACACATCAATGTCCCGTATTTTATTTGTATTGTATAGCTTGACAATACCAACAAATGGCCACAAAGTGAAGTAGTCTAGCCACATCTATGACTAAGTGTATGATTTTGCTCTGCCTAATGAATACTCAGAGAGAGAGAGAGAGATGGAAAAAGAGGGGTTCAAAATGAGACAGAGGAAAGGAGTCACACATCTGCATCTAAAACCAACAAAACACCATTTAGTTCTTGCTCCTCTTGTCTTGGAACTTCCTATCATTTTGACTGAAGCTCCTCTAATTCAGGACCGCTGAGTGGGATCATTCTTCCAGTGTATCACTGTGCCTGGTCTTTCCAGTCCTGTCTGTCTGTGTGCTCAGGTCTGGGATTCTACTGTTCAAGCCAGTGTGTCTGCAGTAGGGAAATGTGTCAGAGGATGGGAGTTACCTGTAGCCACAGGCAGCCCAGGGAGTAGTCTGATCAGAGAGCTGGGTGTCTCTCACACGTTAAGGAGACATGGCGGGGGATATTGTGGTGGGGATACTCTATAATCTAGTACTACCTCTTCTTCTGCTTGCAGGTAAGTTGGGTTTGGAAGAATGTAAGGTAACAATTCAAGTGTCAGGTAATAATACAGCAGGATGGTGGACTTGTTAGTTATTGAGGTCATAGCAGTGGTTTTTCCAGTTCTATTGAGAGATTTTGCTTTTATAACGTGCTTAAAGAATATTGTTAGAAACAGAATTTTGGATGCTTTACAGAAAGCACAAATAATGTATGTGAGACATGTTGTCTGGGGGAATGTGCAGATTAATCAATTAATTCTTGATTCCCCTGATGGTAATGCTTTGAGTGGACACAGAAACATTGTAATAATGTAATCGTGTAGTCATTGAGTAAATTGTGCCGTAAAACTGTAATGGGAAATAAAATGTTTTAGTTGTTGAATAGTGTGTTTATTGTATTGTTCTGTTCTCAACAGTACAATATTGAGCATATGAGTTCAGAGTTGTGTGTAATTGTGCACTAAAATCAGATAACTTTGAACTTTTCAGATTGTGGAATTTTCACTTTGCCCTCAAATGACATAATTTCCGAGTATTCCAAAGGAGCATGTTGACAACTGGCCATGCCTCTCTTAATGTTATATCAAATAGACAAAATCAGCTCTGACCAAAATATTATTGCAGATCATTTTATGATGTATTTAGCTTTTGTATAAGAAAGGAAAAATAAACAAATAGGGAAACTTTTGCCTGTCACTTTTAAGACACATTTTCCACGTTAATTAATAGTATTTTTTTAAGTGTATTTTCTACCTCACCATCAAGTAAAGCAAATCAAGATTCCAAGTAATTTCAATAAGAAATAAATATAATACTTATTAAATTATACTTTCCTTCATTTGAGTGTTCTGTATTATTAAAAGTTTTAAGTTATAACTAGGATCCATGATTTTGTTGTCAGTGTGTGACCAGTAAGCAGCATTGTTTTTTAGCTAGCTACTTGTTTACTGTGTGATGGGGCTTTGTTCAGTCCAACACGTATGTATTTTGTACTAGTAGGTGCAATGCATAAGAGAATTCTATTACCAATGCCTTTTCTCTTTGATGGATAAAACAGTAGGCTATTTGTTTCTAGCAGTTGTTGATTAATTATTGGTTTCTGTTTCAACTGTGCTTATTTGAATTTTCCGTAAGATGGACTCAACATAATGAACAATCACATAAAATATAGCACCCAATACAAAAATTACAGTATATACCTAGATATTATATTATACATACAAATAAACATCCATGTAAAATCTTTGTTATCTCTCCATAGCGTCATCCTTCCGGTACAATGGTCTGTCTGTGGTGTATTTCCTTTTCCTGCTCACCCTTCCCCTGCTGCCAAACCCCTCTCTCACCTCCATGCAAGGTAAGACCTCAGATGAACACCACTGGGTCTGAAATGGAACCTCAAGTTCTAGACTATAAACAATAAGGCACATTTATTCCAAGTTACACTGTATTTTATTTATGCTACAGGGTCCTCTATACGTTTTAATGTTTGCTAATAAACACCATGTTTGATCAATGTGGCCTTTGGGAGACAAATCATTTTAATGTTCATGTTTATTGTGCTGCATGTCTATTATTTCCAGAATAGTGTTAAATTTCACTCATATAGGGTTCTTCGGTTTGTCCACATTGGGGAACCCTTTTTGGTGCCAGGTAGAACCCTTTGCAAAGGTTCCTACCTAGAACCCTCTATGTAGGTTTCTTCATAGAACCCCCTGTATAAGGTTCTGCCTGGAACCCTCTATGAAAGGTTCTACCAAGAACCATTTTATAATCTAAAGATTCTTACTAGAACCATCTATGAAGGGTTCTACCCGATAACCCTTTTATCTTTGGAGGGTTCTTCCTAGAACCGTCTATGAATGGTTGCACCAGCTTCATTAGCCTTTAAAATAAAATTCTTTATAACAATAATTACATATATCAAAATGCCTTTATTTGAAGGCCTGCTTATACCCTAACACGTCAGGCTTGGAAGTCACATTATGCTGGTTTGCAAATAGATGTGTAATTCCTACTGGAATCTTGCCAGAGTTAGGATATTCAACAAGTGGATTTTTTTTATCACCTGCAACCTGCATTCAGAATGACTGCCAGGGTAGGGGGGATTGAATATTGAGACTACCTCAATCATCTAAACTGGAACTACATTCCCAGTAACGGGCATAATAAGTTGTGTGTAATAATTACTAACAGATTGGATTAGTTTAAAAAAAAGCTTATTTATCTTTGTGTAGCATAAAATGTATCAACCAATGCAAAACACAGATATTAAAACAAACAATTCTGAAAATAACCCACAATAGAGCATGCTGGGAAATATGGCTCCATGCAGAACCCTTCTTGCCTTCCAAAGAACCCTTCATCCCTTTCAAATCATCATAGGATGTTAAAGGTTCTAGGTAGGACCCTTTGCCTTAGAAAGAACCCTTGTCTTCCAAAAAGGGTTCTTCAGATAAAAACAGTTCTAAGTAGAACCCTATCCCTCCACAAAGAACCCTTTTGGAACCTTTTTTTCTAAGAGTGTTGCAGTGTGTGTGTGTGTGTGTGTGTGTGTGTGTGTGTGTGTGTGTGTGTGTATGTTGTGTGTGCAAGTTTGTGTGATTCCTCAACTCATATTGACCAACAAACAAACATGTGTGTGCATTCTATTGTATGTTTATCAATAAAGTTGATGAATTAAAAGATTGGCCATGTACTTTGTAAATGGATGTAGCCAGTATGGCCTGATCTATTATGTATAACCTAGTAATTACATACTGTAGTGGAATGAAATGTTGTGGTGTCAGCGTTTGCGAGATGGTGGCTTGCTGGACTGTTAGCCTTTTTCTCTTTAAAAGCTTTGTTGATCATTTTTCAATCTTTGTCTCGCTAATATGACACCACCCCTGGGTTGAGTGGTCAGGGGTGGGGTGCAGAGATTAAACACATCATACTGAAGCAGAATTGACCGGCCTTCACTTAGTAGAGCAGAAATGAAACAAAGCTTTTAGTAAAAACCCGGGCATCGGAAGCCCATTTGCTGGCTCAGCTAATGCTGCACCATTCCACCAGGCCTCGTTTTCACTCTGCTCTCTTAATTATAGGGGTCAGCCTCTGTTAATATGCCACTGATGTCTTACTGCTCTGTTCTGTTCAGTTATTGCCTACAAAGGTAATTGTTGGCTTTTGTTGGAGTTGAATATTTTAACATTTCAAGAACACCCCCTTAATATAAAAAGACATACAAATTTCAAAGAACATTATAAATCTTTGTCTTCATAGATACGGTATCTATTCGATGTACACACACAATTAAACTGAAACCAAATGTCTTTGTTAAGTACAACTGTTATCTTTTTTTGATTGAATTTGTTCTGCTGTTCAGGGGAATCCAGATCCATGAAGCCTACTTTATTAAACTATCAATCACAGAAACTGCTCTTAAGACACAGAATGACTCCGTGGTTTAAATAGTGCTGTTAGGCATCCTATGGGAAGGCAGAATGTGACCATCCTCGTTTAGTAAGCACAGCTCACTATGTATCTGTAAGTACAGAGACCGATAGTATCTGCATTCCCACAGTAGACTCTACCACTATCCTCAGGCATTAAGATGGGGGAAAATGGAGTAAAAAAAGGCTATTTAAAGTAACAACCTAATTACATGCAGTTTAATTTTGTAATTAAAAAAAATAAAAAATGTAACCGGGCAAGTCAGTTAAGAATAAATTCTTATTTTCAATGTTGGCCTAGGAACAGTGGGTTTAACTGCCTCGTTCAGGGGCAGAATGACAGATTTTTACCTTGTCAGCTCGGGGATTCAATCTCGCAACCTTTTGATTATTAGTCCAACGCTCTAACCACCTGCTGTCCCAGTGACCCCCCTACGGATGATAACAGAATACCGACTGGCTGATCTGAATACCTTGTATGTGTCTTGGAGGGGTAGGGAATAGGAAGAAAGACATTATTTGTCACAAAAATTGAAAGTAAAGTTTCCATTCTATTCTATTCTCCCCCCAGTAATCTGTGTCTCTGGTCTTCTATTTCTGAAGGAAAAACAGGGACGTTCCTGCTGCTCATCTGTTCTACCAGCGTGACGTTTCTGGCTCTCCAGTGTTTCATGCAGATCACTTTTGCCTACGTGCCTCAGTATGGTAAGATAACACCAGCCTCTATCAGCTCACTGAGCTACTAACAACAAATACTCAGAGATGCTGCTGGACAGCAACCAAAAGAGAGACAGATGTTTGTTTTAGCCTTTTAATGCACAGAGAGCATAATGAACTTACTCATTCAAGAAAACATTTATGAGGGTGGATGTTGCTTTGGAATTTTGCTGATAAGACGAGACTTGATTTCTATCTGTTGTTCAACAGAGAACGAATATTGGGAGAATATTCTCTACCATCTGGGCATTGTACGGTAGGGCAACATTTTCTTTACTTTTTAAAAACTAACTGGTGTTATTTCTAATGTGGGTGTTGTTAATCACTTGATGTGTGTTGTGTCCCTAGGTTCAGTTTGGTGGATGCAGGGAACATTGTGCGTCTCTTAGCCCCTGATCTGGGGCTATTCCTGTCAGGCCTCTTCATACTGCGCCTGGTCAGGAAGCTGCTGCGCCCCAAGCCCCAACTTAAACAGAACTGTATCGCACCCTCTGACCCTGAGGTATGCACATGGCCAATTTCATCTGCCTCTTTTGTTCAATTCACAGTACTCAGAAGTTTAACCATTATTGTTTTAAATGAGAGCGTTAGAAATGTAGATCATACATGCCAATATGTTGTAAAGAAATTGAAGGTGAGGCGCATCACTTTGTCATGCAGTATTTCAGCACTTCTTCTCTAGTGGTTTGAACATGGAACTCCTTTAGATTAAATCTGTTACAAAGTAAAATGGTGTTATGTCTGTCAAACTAGTGCTCTTTTGACAAGCAGGATGTGGAGATGTCCGACTCAGAGTCTGAGGTTGGCAGTGAAGTCACAGACGGCTCGTCTTATGACAGCTCAGATGAAAGCATAGCGGTGCCCGCAGCCCTTCCTCAGTTTGTCCAGAAGTTCATTGCATTTTCCCTTGGACTGCGCCTCTTGCTGTCCACCATCATGAACACAGCAGGGAAAGTAGTTGTCACCATACTACTAGGGCTGGCAGGTACATCTCAAAAGGATTTCCTTTCCTTGCTGTGGATTGTAATCTAATTCATTGCATTCAAAGAAGTCACTTTGGACTCTTATGTACTATTCTTGCGAGCCAAACTCAAAGTCTTGCATTGGCTCAGCCTTCTCCGCTGTGTAGCCCAGCCAAATTAAGACAACTCATTTACTATCTGCTCCACCACAATACTATAATCTTCTCCTTTCTCCCCTTGACTGGTGCTTATCCCCATGTACCAGGCATTGCTCTGCCCTCCCTGACCTCAGTGGTGTATTTCGGGACGTTCCTGGGCCTGGTGTGGTGGTGGGTTTTTCTCCACTCCTTCAGCTTGCTGCTCTTCGGTACCCTCTGTGTGATGATGGCTATATTCAGCGCCGGTCACCTGTTGAGCCTCTACCTGTACCAGCTCCCCCTGGCCCAACAGATCATACCCCCACAGGACATCTACGCCAGGTAGGGCCATGGGACCAGGATGTAGCATCACAGGATACTGGTTGGACACTGACTGTACAGATACACACAGTCCTTTTTACCATATTGGTTTGCTGGCTGAAACCCAGCCACTGAAAAACCTATTGTATTTATTCATATTGTCGAAATAGAAAATAATTACACACTCTACTACACTGGACACAGACATACACAAATCCCTGTTAAATTTCATAAACTGATACATGCCATCTATCCACTGTGAATATTGTTTGTTAACCGATCTGGTGTATCTCTCTCTGATTTTGTTCAGGCTGTTTGGTATAACAGCGATCATCCAAACCAATGAGACTGAGCCATACAGTCTGGGTCTACAGCCAGACATCAGCTGGCCTGTCTTCACCAACCCCATGGTACTGCTGCTCCTTTATTACACACTGGTGGCTCTGCTGCACAAGTGGGTCAACATCACCGAGGAAGAGGAGGTACTTTAACTAAGACTAAGGCGCCAATGCAACTAAGAGGCCTAAGTTATTGATTGCGTCCGAAATGGCACCCTATTCCCTATATAGTGCACAACTATATGACTAGGGCTCTATATAGTGAATAGGGTGCCATTTCATATGCAGCCAATGACTTGTTGATGAAAGAAAAATGGGGTTGAAGCTGCTGGCTTATGCTTTATTGGAGGTGTTCATTGTGTGTCAGCCATTTCATGGTGCTGTCTGTGTATTTCTGCCAGGATACTCTGGAGAAGTCTGAGAGTCCAGTAGAAGCCCTTGAGGATCCCCCCAGCTTCTCCAAGATCTTATTCATCTCAGGAGACAGACTGGAGGTGTTAAAACCTTCTACATTTCCAAATCTAGCCTCTTGAAGTGTTACCAACATGATTTTCTACAGATTTCTTGAACAGTTGTCTTTCTTTGTCTATCACAGCTACTGACCAGTACGGATGATGAAGCGTACATGCCAGATGAGGAGGTACATGAACTATATTCTGCTCTCCCAATGTGCCCCAAAGTGTTGTTGTTATAACTACTTTAAAGAGACTTTAAATGTCTGGTTAGACACTGTAAATTTGATGTGCATCACTTTTCTTCAAAGACAAAATTCATAGTAAACAGTTTTTCCTCTGCAGCCAATGGTTTTACTGATGAGCAGATCATGGCATGATCTGAGAGAACAGGAGATGGGGTCACTGATGGGAGGGCCAGCGGCAGGATATACAAACTGCTACGCTCCACCACAATATGAAGGAATAGACTTGGCACCCTCACAAGGTAGATGACGTATGGGAAGTATTATTGGTCACATTTTATTTGGATAGTCCGGAATGCTCATATGTAGATGCATAACTATCTGTTGACAAGCAACTGCTTGCTAATGTTATGGTTAGGGTTACGGTTAGGTTAAGAATAAGGGTACGGGTTAAGGTTAGGGCTAGTTTTAGGGTAAGGGTTAAGTTTAGGGTTAGATTAAAGGTTAAGGTTAGGGTTAGAGCTAGGGTTAGGATTAGTAAATAGTTGAAATGTTACTGTAGAGAATCTACAGATGGACTATCCAAATAAAGTGTTACCGTATTATTTATATCCACCTGAATATTTTGATCTTACCCAGTCATGAATAAATGGTAGTAAACTGATAGTGAATAAATATCCCTCACTAGTGTAGAAACTGACACGGCACAGTTTTAAAATATGGCAATTATATGGAATAGAAACTCTTCTAAACTCCTTCCTCCAGCTGTTTCTCCTCTCTCAGAGTCAGAGGAGTTGAAAGAGATGAGTGAGGAAGAGAAGGAGAGGAGTGAGGTGTCGATGAGTGATACAGAGACTGTTCCCACCTCTCCTGGCCCCAGTGGACTGGTTGTGTTCGGCTTGTTCATCATGAAGCACAGCTACGTCAGCGCACTCATCATCATGATGGTAAACCACTTTAGTCACTGAACAATTCACTTTCTGAAAACAATTCCTTTAAAAGTCAAACTGAATAGAGATGAATTACCTTCACATCTCTGTAACATAAACATGGTTATATAACTATACTAGGAAAAAAAGTGCTGCCTAAAAGGGTTCTTCAGATGCCCCCATAGCAAAACCCTTTGAAGAACCCTTTTTGGTTCCAGGTAGAATTGTTTCGGGTTCCATATAGAACCCATTCCTCAAAGGGTTCTACATGGCACCCAAAAGGGTTCTCCTGTGGGGACAGCTGAAGAACCCTTTTGGAACCCATTTTTCTAAGAGTGTATTTAAGATGTGTATAGTGTCAGCGGCAGGTAGCCAAGTGGTTAGAGCATTGGGCCAGTAACCGAAAGGTTGCTGGATGGAATCCTCGAGCTGACAAGGTAAAAATCTGTCGTTTTGCCCCTGAGCAAGGCGGTTAACCCACTGTTCCCCGGGCGTTGAAGATGTGGGTGTCGATTAAGGCAGCCCCCTCACCTCTCTGATTCATTCTGTTGGATAACTGACTAGGTATCCCTGTCTGCTGTGTTCCTTCAACCCCTCAGGTGTGGAGCATCACCTATAACAGCTGGCTGACGTTTGCCCTGCTGGTGTGGTCCTGTCTGATCTGGATAATGCGTGACCGTCGGCGCTATGCCATGATGAGTGCTCCCTTCCTGGCAGTGTACGGCACCGTGCTGCTACTGCTTGCCTTCCTGAGCAGTCTGAGGCTGCGGCGGGACGAGCTTTACCCTGACCTAGCCCACGCCGTGCTGGTAGACTTTGACATGGCCACTTACCCAGCACCCTGCATCCACCTGGGAGCCAAGGTGTTCTACGCCTTTAGCTTCTTGCTTCTGTTCCGTCAACAACTGAAGGAGAAACAGGAAGAGCAGGATCTGAAGGAGTCAGAAGAGTCTCTGGATGAAGTCAAAGTGCTACCACGTCTGGACTCTTCTCCTTTTATGCATACTTTATGGATTCAAACTGATAAAGTCACATTCTCTAATACAGTAACACATGCATTAGAAATGAAAATGATATTGTACCCAGGTGTCTGTAACATTCTTCACTTAACAGTGCTCTAACCCACAGAGGTGTTTGACCCTTTGAACCAGGTCTACATTGTGTTTGACCCTTTGAACCAGTTCTATGTTGTGTTCCTCCTCTCCCTTAGCGGATGAAGGTGACACCTCCCTCATAATGGAGATGCTGGGTTCAGCGGTCAAGGGAACCCTGGTGAAGTACTGGATCCTGTTCTGCTGCTCCATGTTCTTTGTGGTCAGCTTCTCCGGGAAGGTGATGGTCTACAAGATCCTCTACATCGTGCTGTTCCTCTTCTGTGTCGTCCTCTATCAGGTGGGCCTCATACTTACTTCTAGATAATGTTAAACCAATGTTGTTGTGTATACTACATAGGAAATACCATATGGATTGTGCTATATAAATAAAGTTTATATTATATAAGATTCTATATACAATGTTATTAAAAAGAGAAGGGAATTAACAAACTGAGTGAAAGATTGTGTCAAATGAAAAGGAAAACGGCTGGGAAATTGTTTGATTTAAGAGCCATATAATCTAGTTGACCAAAAAGTTAATTTCAGACCCTGGCTCTGTAAATACGGAACCTTATCACTGACCCCACTCACCCTTACACAGTATGATTGTCTCACACCCTAGTGACGCTACTGATATGGTAATTAACTAACTAACTAATAGTCATCATTAGCTGTTTACGGCACTTAAGAAGCGAAGAGGGTCAACAAAACATTATGACACATTTACTGCCCTTTGCGTCCAATACTTCAACGACAGCTCGAGACTCTCATCAATACAGATCCGGTTATGAATATTGATCCTACTTCGTAAACACAGACACAAAACATTTATGCTGCTGTTTTCCTGGTTTCCCTCCCCATCTTGTATTTCTGCTGACCTTTTAGCTCTGAGCACTTACAGAAGCTTAATGGCTTAACTACTACCTCACACCACACATACTGTAAGGAAGCCAAGATGACCCTTTTGTTTATCATTGCCAGCAGCATCGATGTTTCACATACAGTCTGACTGAGGGGAAATATATATTGCGTATATTGCTGCATTACATTTAATAATTTAGTTATTATTATATAATTAAATTGTGAATGCGTAATTAACATATGAAGACAGGGGACACATTCTTTTCACACCACTTTGATACAGCTACAACTGGGAGTGATTTTCATAGCAGGTTAGGAGAGCATTTTCGCTAACCCTAATCCTTTTCCTAGCCTAACCTAATTCTCCTAACCTGCTAAGTTAATTCTCCCAACCTACTGCGTAAGTTTTCCTAGCCTGATAAAAAAGTAACTTCCGGTCGTACACTCTTAGAAAAAAATGGGCTAAGTAGAACCATAAGGGGTTCTTCGGTTTGTCCCCGTAGGGGAACCTTTTTTAATGCTGTGTAGAACCCTTTGCAGAGGGTTCTATCTAGAACCCTCTATGTAGGGTTCTTCAAAGAACCCCCTGTATATGGTTCTACCTAGAACCCTCAATGAAGGGTTCTGCCTAGAACCCATTATAAATCGGTTATCATCGAAAGGTTCTTCCTAGAACTGTCTGTGAAGGGTTCTACCGAGAACCCTTTTATCTTTGGAGGGTTCTTCCTATGAGCGGTTCCAACAGCCTTATTAACCTTTACAATTGCATTATTTATGATAATACATTACATATATCATAAGGCCTTTATTTGAGGGGCTAATAATACCCTAACATAGTGATGTTGCCATATCAGGCCTGCAAGTCACATTATGCTAGCTTGCAAAGTGATGTGTAATTCCTATTGGAATCCAGAGTTAGGAATTGTTAACTTCTACGGGGGCTAATGTGATTAGCATGTCAACATGGGGTTGTAAGTAACAAAACATTTTCCCAGGACATAGACATCTGATATGGGCAGAAAGCTTAATTTCTTATTAATCTAACCGCGCTGTCCAATTTACAGTAGCTATTACAGTGAAAGAATACCATGCTATTGTTTGAGGAGAGTGCACAATTATGAACTTGAAAATGTATTAATAAACCAATTAGGCACATTTGGGCAGTCTTGATACAACATTTTGAACAGATATGCAATGGTTCATTGGATCAGTGTAAACCTTTGCACATACACTGCTGCCATCTAGTGGCCAAAATTTAAATTGTGCCTGGGCTGGAATACATTATGGCCTTTCTTTTGCATTTCAAAGATGATGGTACAGAAATAAACCTCATGTTTTTTTCTTTGTATTATCTTTTACCAGATCTAGTGTGTTATATTCTCCTACATTAATTTCACATTTCCACAAACTTCAAAGTGTTTCCTTTAAAATGGTATATCCTTGCATCAGGTCCTGAGCTACAGGCAGTTAGATTTGTGTATGTCATTTTAGGCGAAAATTGAAAAAAAGGGTTGGATCCTTACCTGCAACCTGCATTCAGCTCCGTGTAACATGGAACCCAAACCGTCTGAGCGCGTGCGCCATCGTGCATACATTTATTTTGTCCCCCCACACCAAACACGATCACGACACGCAGGTTAAAATATCAAAACAAACTCTGAACCAATTACATTAATTTGGGGACAGATCGAAAAGCATTTAACATGTATGGCAATTTAGCTAGCTAGCTAATTTGTCCTACTTAGCTAGCTTGCTGTTGCTAGCTAATTTGTCCTAGGATATAAACATTGAGTTGTTATTTTACCTGAAATGCACAAGGTCCTCTACTCCGACAATTAATCCACACATAAAACGGTCAACCGAATCGTTTCTAGTCATCTCTCCTCCTTCCAGGCTTTTTCATCTTTGAACTTATATGGTGATTGGCATCTAAACTTTCATAGTACTACCACGACGACCGGCAACAAAGTTGTCTTTCAATCACCCACGTGGGTATAACCAATGAGGAGATGGCACGTGACTTCTATTTTAGCCCTTGGCAAAGCAGATGCTCGTTGACTCGCGCGAGCAGTCTGGGCGCAATAATTGAATAACGTAGATTTCAAAATTTATTTTGCAACGCCTGCGCACGCGATGCTCCCGGTGTGGTCAGCCTATTAAAGGTTTACTGTCTTCTAAAAAGGGTTCTTCAGATCAAAACAGTTCTTGGTAGAACCCTATCCCCCTGCAAATAACCTTTTATTCTAAGAGTGTAGCTGTATCGAAGTGGTGTGAAAAGACTGTTTCTCTCGAAGACTGAGATGATAAATGGGTTTGAAAAGGCAACTTGTTTTGTGGACGCCTGTTGTCATGAAATGTGGGTAGTAATTGAGGGAAATCAGAGCGCTTGAATGATCTTTCTAAAATAACATATTTTACTGTTAACATTGCTCCCTGTGATTAGTATTTGTAGAGTGATTTGACCTTGATTATCATGGTATTGATGTTACCGTTCCTCAGATCCGTTATGACGTATGGAGGCGAGTGCTAAAGTACTTCTGGGCGGTGGTGGTGGGCTACTCCATGGTCGTCCTGATAGCCATCTACATGTACCAGTTTAAGACAGTGTCTGGCCTGTTCAGACAGATCATGGGCATGTCTGAGGAAGGGTGAGTGTGTATGGTGGCACTGTGGCCAACCCTATACATTCACAGTGCTTCTTATGCCTCCATATTGTTGTAGTCACCCCAAGACTTTAAAGTGCTACAGTGTTAATTGATTCATTGGCCAGAAATTCCTCATATCTTGTATTCTGTGTCTGAAAGTCTCCCTGACGATCCATGACTAATAACATACTGTAGACATCCCAGGAGGTTGCTGGCACCTTAATTGGGGAGCACGAGCTCTTGGTAACGGCTGGAGCGGAATCAGTGGAATGGTATAAAATACATCAAACACATGGTTCCCATGTGTTTGATGTCATTCCATTAGCACCGTTAGCACCACTGGTAGATGTTATATGCTCAGTGCTGTCCCTGTCCTCTGTCCTCTAGTCTGCGTGATCTGGGGTTGGAGCAGTACAACACTGTGGAGCTGTTTGCTCGGATCCTCCTCCCTGCAGCCTTCCTATTGGCCTGCATCCTGCAGCTGCACTATTTCAACCAGGAGTTCCTGGAGCTCACCAACCTGGACAACATACCTGTCCGCCAGGGACAAACCAGGTGGGACAGCTAACCTGATCACAACCCCTGGGATACTTAAACAATAAGACCCGTGGGTTGTGGTATATGGTCAATATAACACGGCTAAGGGCTGTTCTTACGCACAATGCAATGTGGAGTGCCTGGATACAGCCCTTAGCTGTGGTATATTTGCCATATACCACAAACCCCGGAGGTGCCTTATTGCTATTATAAACTGGTTACCAACATAATTAGAAGAGTAAAAATAAATGTTTTGTCATACAACGTATACGGTCTGATATACCATGGCATTCAGCCAATCAGCATTCAGGGCTCGAACCACCCAGGTTATAATGTGCTTTATATCAGGGAGGAGGGAACTGTTACTAGTCCATCAAAGTGGTCCTTTCATGTCATTTTCATGTCAACTGGTATTTTTAGAGGCATTTTCTTAAAGGTCCAATGCAGCTGTTTTCATCTCAATGTCAAATAATTTTTGTGTAACAATTAAGTACCTTTTTTCCAATGAAAATGGTCAACAAGAAACAAAAAAAGCTTCTTAGCAAAGAACAATTTCTCAAACAATAATTTTGCTAGGACTGTCTGGGAGTGGTCTGAGTGGGGAGGTGAAAACAGAAAACAAGCTGTTATTGGCAGAGAGGTTTGGAACTCTCTTTCTTATTGGTCTATTTACTAATTTACCATCTAGTGATGTCTTCCCACCAAAACAGGTTGAAATTTCAGGTGGTCTTCTCAAACAGCTCTTACACTAAATGGGCATTATCATAATTTTCACAATTTCATGCTATTATTCCAACCTCATATTGTGGAAATATATTTAATAATGTTTTGACTGCACTGAGCCTTTAATTTAAAAAAAGATGTACAATGTATCAGTATAATCTAAAAATTGAAAACGGAGTAAATTAATGTAATGATCTGATTGCTCCAATTATGTTTAATTCTTTGGGAAAAACATGCTGTCATTCTTCACTCATCTCTATGTTGTGTCTCATCTATTCTGTCCATCTTTCTTCATCCAGAGAGGAAGAGCTGAGAAAATCAGTCAATGTGATAGCTGACATGTAAGAGCTGCATTTCTGTCTCCGTGAATGGCATGCTTCACACACCGGGGTTTGCCTAGTGTTTCAGAAATCTTAAACACCCTTAGTCAGGCAAACTTAAAGTATAAAAGGAGTCAAGCTCATGCTTTGATAATGCGTTGCAGTAATATACAGAGAAGGCAACCCCATTTTATTGGTCAAAAATATATTTGGGTGATATCATTTCATTCCATCAGTCCATTACGAATTCTTAAAAATGGTAATGTAATATTTTTCAGATAATTTAAAAGAATGTTTGCATTCTAAGTATAGTGTTTAACTGATTTGTATCTTTCCTCAGAATTAAAGAAAACATTGAAAAGTTACAGAAACGGTACATTTTTCCATACATTTCCTTCCTTTACATGTATTGTATCATTATTATACAGTATGTACTGTATATGGTGTATTACTTATTATATGACTTGCCTATCGTCTCCCTGCTAGGATGGCGAAGGAGCAGAGTAAGCAGATGAGTGGGGAGTCAGGACGTGTGGGGAGTCAGCACACGTTGGACAGTGACGGACTGTCTGCCTCATCAGAGAAGAAATCTGAGGAGGAGCGGGAGGGAACAGGTGTGTGCCACTGAGATTCAGATTCTAATTTACTGTACCAAAAGTAAGCTAATTTTAACAGCACATAGACAATACAAACAAATATGCCACATAAACGAAACAGTCTGCGAAATATCACATCTTTTATCTGACCCTGAGTCTGGTGTCCTTGTTGTGTCCGGTCGGCGCCCCAGAGGAGCGTCTGACACAGTGGGGGTTGTTGGTGGACCGGGCCGGCCTGCTGCTGCTCCAGGCTCTGGCTGTCTTCCAGAGGGCTCAAGAGATAAGTTGGAGGCTGCTAGAGCTCCACAGCCTCAAGATCGTCTCTACCGGCATCATCTGGGTGTCCCTGCAAGAGGTCAGAGGTCTTTATGTGACCCTGAAACTCCATGTTGTCATTGTACCTTTACCCCATTTAGAGTACATTTTATGGTGCATCTACTGCATTTCACTGCACTGATTTCACCACAAACGCTGTGTAGGGGGTCTGCACTAAACATGTGCTTTCATGCTTTGCGTTCCTTTGCCCAAGGTGTCTCTGATGAACTTCTTGTTTCTGGTACTGTGGGCCTTTGCCCTGCCCTTCCCCCGGGTCCGCCCCATCGCCTCCAGTGTGTCCTCAGTCTGGGCCTGTGTCATGGTGGTGTGTAAGATGCTGTACCAGCTCAAGGTCATCAAACCTCTGGAGTACTCCTCCAACTGTACCACTGTGAGTTTACTTACCGCTAGAATGCAAAACACTGACCAAATACTGAAAATGAATTATTCTGTAGCATCAATATCTACTTGGCAATGGTTGGCTCCCAAGGGAATTATGTCATGTTTGCGTGCATGTGTGTGTGTGTGACTATCTACATTTACAGTAGTATGCATCTCTGTTTGTGCAGAGCCTGGTGTCAGTTAATGGGACAGGGCTGGAGCTGGAGGGGAACATGGCAGAGCTGCTGAGGAGGTCTGTACTTTATGTGAAGCCTGTTGACCCAGCCATATGGTGTGGAGAGCTGCGCAAGTGTGAAGACAGGATCCTGCCCTGTCTCAGGGTAAGACAAGCTTTTTGCTCAGTGTCTGTGGTTATTTAGTAATATTGTAATAATGTCATTTGTCAGTCATGCCATGCACTGTATGGCCATGAAAACCATTGAAAGAGAGATATTGAGATGTATGCATTTTAATAACAGATTAATACATAATGGTAAGTATGGTACATAGAAATGAATATCCTATTATTAGTGTGGTAGCTTCATTAATCTGTGGTTCTATCGTCTGAGTGTTCTTTGGTTGTGTTTTTTTTCTTGTCAGAACCACCTGATGGTGCTGGGGCTGCTGGTGTTTGAGGTGACGGTCCATAGACACCAGCTCTACTATCGCCTCCACAATGACCTCAAGGTCCCCACCTTCAGCATCATCTTCCAAGGCATCACACGCCAGCACCTGGACCAAGGCATCCTGCCCTGCATCAAGTACTTCATCAACTACTTCTTCTACAAGTTTGGCCTGGAGGTACAGTAGCTACAACCAATATAGCTCTTTTACTGTAGCTTCTATTTGAGATTTTGTGCTGTTAATCTATATGTTTTCATTTTGAAGGATCATCATGTCACAGTGGTTGCATAGCTCTTTGAGATGGTCTTCCTGTCCCTCAGGTGTGCTTTGTGGTGGCGGTGAATGTGATTGGCCAACGGATGGATTTCTACGCGCTGCTGCACTCCTGTGCTCTGATGGCTGTTCTGTCACGACGACGCAGGAAGGCCATAGGGGAGGTGTGGCCTAAGTACTGCTGCTTCACTGCAGGACTCATGGTGCTGCAGTACCTGCTCTGTATCGGCATCCCTCCCGCTCTCTGTGTCGGTAAGGAGAGATATCTGGAGATTACAATGTACTACAGTAGTAACTACACAATAATTGATGTGTGATTAGGATTTGAGTCACACGATTGCATATTACATAGGCCTCATTCTGGAGTTACTGCCATTAAAAACATGTGTAGTTACCCTGTGATAGAATAGTAAATAGTTTCTATCACTGCTTTCTTAATTTTCTCCTCTATGTGTCAGATTATCCATGGAGGACCTCAAGTCAGGCCCTGACCTCTAACCTCATCAAGTGGCTTTATCTGCCTGACTTCGCCATGCGTCCTGCCCCTTACTTCATTTTCTGTGAGTCTCTCTGTCTTCATCCCAGCCATTTCCAATTTCAGTAATTTGGGGGAAATCTCCTATTGACATTCTTTCTTGATTTACATGAAAGTATGAATGCATATCTCAAGGATTCAGGCCATTGACTACTATACAGTGCATTTGGAAAGTATTCTGTCCCCTTCCCTTTTTCCACACTTTGTTACTTTACAGCCTCATTTTAAAATGGATTAAATTTTTCAAAAGTCCTGATCAATCTACACACCATACCCCATAATAACAAAGCGAAAACAATGTATTTTTATTTCAGCAAATGTATTACAAATAAAAAATAAAAATACCTTATTACATAAGTATTCAGACCCTTGCTATGAGACTCTAAATTGAGCTCAGGTGCATCCTGTTACCACTGATCATCCTTGAGATGTTTCTACAACTTGATTGGAGTCCACGTGTGGTAAATTCAATTGATTGGACATGATTTGGAAAGGCACACACCTGTCTATATAAGGTCCCACAGTTGACAGTGCATGTCAGAGAAAAAACCAAGCCATGAGGTGGAAGGAATTGTCCGTAGAGCTCCAAGACAGGATTGTGTCGAGGCACAGATCTGGGGAAGGGTACCAAATAATGTCTGCAGCATTGAAGGTCCCCAAAAACACAGTGGCCTCCATCATTCTTAAATGAAAGAAGATTGAAACCACCAAGACTCTTCCTAGAGCTGGCCGTCCGGCCAAACTGAGCAATTGGGGGAGAAGGGCCTTGGTCAAGGACCAAGATCCTGATGGAGATGGGAGAACCTTCCAGAAAGACAACCATCTCTGTACCACTTCACCAATCAGGCCTTTATGGTAGGGTGGCCAGACGGAAGCCACTCCTCAGTAAAAGGCACATGACAGCCATCTTGGAGTTTGCCAAAAGGCACCTAAAGGACTCTCAGACCATGAGAAACAAGATTCTCTGGTCTGATGAAACCAAGATTGAACTCTTTGGCCTGAATGCCAAGCGTCTTAACTGTTCTTAATGGACTTAAATAAAGGTTAAATAAATGATGGTGGCGGCATCATGCTGTGGGGATGTTGTTCAGCATCAGGGACTGGGAGACTAGTCAGGATCAAGGGAAAGATGAACGGAGCAAAGTACATAGAGATACTTGATGAAAACCTGCTCCAGAGCACTCAGGACCTCAGACTGGGGCGAAGGTTCACCTTCCAATAGGACAACAACCCTAAGCACACTGCCAAAACAATGCAGGAGTGGCTTCGGGACAAGTCTCTGAATGTCCTTGAGTGGCCCAGCCAGAGCCCGGACTTGAACCAGACTTACCCGAGAGACCTGAGAGACCTGAAAATAGCTGTGCAGCAACGCTCCCCATCCAACCCGACAGAACTTGAGAGGATCTGCAGAGAAGAATGGGAGAAACTCCCCAATAACAGGTGTGCCAATCTTGTAGCATCATACTCAAGAAGACTCACGGCTGTAATCGCTGCAAAAAATGTGATTCAACAAAGTACTGAGTAAAGGGTCTGAATACTTATGTAAATGTAATAGTATAGTTTTTCGTTTTTATGAATTTGCTAAAAATTCTACAAACCTGTTTTTGCTTTGTCATTTTGGGGTATTGTGTGTGAGAAAAAAAACATGTGGTGAGAAAAAAAAAACAATTTAGTAAATTTTAGAATAAGGCTGTAACGTAACAAAAAAAAAGTCAAGTGGTCTGAATACTTTCCGAATGCCCTGTATATAGTGTGTAATGTAAATCCCTTCATACAACATCAATTTGTATCTCCTACATACACTATATATATTAGTGGATTCGGCTATTTCAGCCAGACCCGTTGCTGACAGCCATGCAATCTCCACAGACAAACATTGGCAGTAGAATGACCTTATTGAAGAGCTCTGTGACTTTTAACTTGGCACCGTCATAGGATGCCACTTTTCAACAAGTCAGTTCGTAAAATTTCTGCCCCGGTCAACTGTAAGTGCTGTTATTGTGAAGTGGAAATGTCTAAGAGCAACAAGACCACAGAACGGGACCGCCGAGTGCATAGTGCATCAAAAGATTGTCTGTCCTCAGTTGCAACACTCACTACTGAGTTCCAATCTGCCTCTGAAAGCAACGTCAGCACAATAACTGTTCATCGGGAGATTCATGAAAGGGGTTTCCATGGCCGAGCAGCCGCAGACAAGCCTAAGATCACCATGAGCAATGCCAATTGTCAGCTGGAGTGGTGCAAAGTTCACCGCACGCTTCACCATCTGGCAGTCTGATTGACGAATCTGGGTTTGGCGGATGCCAGGAAAACGCTACCTGCCCCAAAGTTTGGTGGAGGAGGAATAATGGTCTGCAGCTGTTTTTCATAGTTCGGGCTAGGCCCCTTAGATCCAGTGAAGGGAATTCTTAACGCTAGAGCATACAAGAGTGCTTCCAACTTTGTGGCTATAGTTTGGGGAAGACCTTTTCCTGTTTCAGCATGACAATGCACAAAGTGAGGTCCATACAGAAATGGTTTGTCAAGATTGGTGTGGAGGAACTTGACTGGCCTGCACAGAACCCTGACCTCAACCCCATCGAACACCTTTGGGATGAATTGGAACTGGCCAGGCCTAATCGCCCAACATCAGTGCCCGACCTCATTAATGCTCGTGGCTGAATGGAAGCAAGTCCTCGTAGCAATGTTCCACCATCTAGTGGAAAGCCTTCCCAGAAGAGTGGAGGCTGTTATAGCAGCAAAGGAGGGACCAACTCCATATTATTGCACATGATTTTGGAATGAGATGTTTGACGAGCAGGTTTTCCACATACTTCTGGTATTGTAGTGTAAGTGATCAAGGCAGCCATTTTGTTTTTCTGTGTGTCCAGACGACCACCTCCTGCTCCTATGCTCCTCGCTGCAGTGGAAGGTGTTTGAGGAGGAGAACCGTGCCGCGGTGCGCCTTATGGGGGGGGAGAACGTGGAGATCAGCCGCAGCTTGGACCCACGCTCCTTCAACCAGTACATCCCTGTCAACAACTTCCTCCACTGCAGGTCAGAGGACTCTCTAAGCTAGTGTGGTCGCAGACCTGTAAGTGCTTTAGACAACTCTTTTATAGTTTTCATGAAACAACTTACAGCCTACAACTAGGGCCCAGAGTTTTTTCCAGTCTGGTCACATGGTATAGAAAAATTCCTGCACCTACTCAATTGGTAATATGGATGTGTCTCTCCTTCCCTCAGGTCCTACCTGGACATGGTCAAGGTGTTTGTGTTCAGCTACTTCTTCTGGCTGGTGCTGTGCCTCATCTTCATCACAGGCACCACCCGCATTAACATCTTCTGCCTGGGCTACCTGCTAGCCTGCTTCTACTTCATGCTGTTCGGGGGCAGCCTGCTCATGCAGCCTGTACGATACATCCTCAGGCTCTGGGACTGGCTCATCGGATACACCTGTTTCGTTATCGGCATGAAGAACCTGTTATCTGTATGTTAGCTCGATAATCACTCACTGTCTCAGCTAGCCTATCCTCAAACCTAGCCTATCCTCGTTGCTGAAAGGGATTTTTCATTCATATACTATGTGTACCACATTGTATTATGCTAATAACACAGTCGGTTTTAATCACTCATCAATGCTAACAGCCTGTTCTGTGTTACTGCACTAATCTAGTCTTCATTCTTTGATGCTAATGTAACAGCTTCACTTACTGACTATCACTGTCTCATGTCCCGTCTTATGTCTCCTCTGAGCTATCTGTCTTGCTGTATGTGTGTGTCCACAGCTTGGCTCATGTGCTTATCTGGACAGCCTGTTGAAGAATGGTTGCTGGCTCATTCAGGCCTTCAGCATGGTCTGTACAATCAAAGGCTATGATCTCCGTAAGTGTGACTGATAATCACATTAACACACTGTGTGTGTGTTGTTGTGCATTTATGTAGCCTGTTCTATCTGTGTCTGTGTGTGTTTAGCTACGTGCACACCTGCGTGTGTGCTTACATATGTGTATATGTGTGTGTGTTCCCAGCTGCTCCTGATGATGAGTGTGAGCTGCCGGAGGGGGAGGCGGGTATCGTGTGGGATGCGATCTGCTTCACCGTGCTCCTGGCTCAGAGGAGGGTTTTCCTCAGCTACTACTTCCTGTATGTGGTGTCTGACCTCAAGGCCTCCAAGATCCTGGCCTCCAGGTTAGAGTTATCTAGTTACTGACCTGACCACTTCCTTACCAGTAAAGTTTTGAGATGACGGTTTATTCATCTATTGAATGAAACCAGCTGAATGTATGACCACATAGGTTGTTTTTCTTTCATATTTCAAGGGGTGCTGAGCTCTTTGAAGCCAAAGTGAAGAAACTGGTTGCTGCAAGACTGGAGATGGAGAAGAAGTCTGTGGAGACGCTGAAGAAGCAGTAAGACTTATGCCACAGCAGTTTGTTTGTTCTCATCTAGTGTTCAGTCAAAGTGGTTTGCTATTGTTGCATTGTTTTAATTCACTGTGCTGAACCCTTTCTCTAGGATGGAGAAGATCAAATCCAAACAGAAGAGTAAACCTGGCCAAGGAGACGTAGCAGCGCCCCCTACTGATATAGTGCCAAAGGGTGAGCGTCATGGAGCTAGTAGAAGTTGTCCATAACCACTGACGAAGGGTCCGTTCTTAAACGTATACTCTGATATTTGTATTTACCCCTACTAGAATTGGGAGGTAAGATAGTTTGATCCTAGCTCTGTGGTTAGGGGCAATGTTTACCTCCAGCTTTAATATTAGATTCAATAGCACTAGACTATTAAAACTGCTCAAATCGCTTTACATTCTAAGGTGGGGGGAGACTCAACTCATTCTTCTCATTCTCACTGAATGAAAGGATACATTTACGATGGAGGGATGGGATGAATGGGTGAATATATTTTCCAGGTGAAACTGAGAAGGCAGAGAATGATCAGGAGAAATGGTGGAAACCATGGGTCTCACGGCCTGGTGGTAAGTGTTCCATAAACCTAAGTAATAAGATTCAGATTTGTTCAGTTACAAACAGAACTTCAATAGGGGGAAATGGTTCAATCATTTTCATTTAATCTCATTATGAATTGTCATTTTTTAAATTCAAATTCAAGTAATTTTAAGTGATCAAAACAGTTCACATACTGCAATAGTATAAAGTAGAATGAGCAGGAGTTCATGTCTTTGTTGTTTTACACTTCTGTCTTTCCTCCAGTTGAGAACAACTGTGGCTACCATCTATTTGAGAGTGACAGTGAAGAGGAAGAGGAGGAAGTCCAGGAAAAGAAAGAGGAAGAGACACTAACAAAGAAGAAATCTGCTTTTCAGGTGAGGGACATAGAAGACAAACTACAAAGAGTTGTAAAATAGTCGTAGGGTACGTTGTTGAATGTGCCTCCTTTCTCCACAGTTAGCCTATGAGGCATGGGTCACAAGCTCCAAAGCAGCCCTAAATCTGCACAAAAAAGAAGAGTCGAAGATGAAAAAAGAGGAGAAGAGGAGGGCAAAGAGACAGCTGCAGAGACAGCAAGGTAAGAGGGTCTGGTATGTATGGGACAGTTTGCATAATTTTGTCATAGAGACAGAATAACTAAAATGTTATTTTGTGTCATCATGATTTTAATTGTCTGATCCAAGGCATTGAGAGGGTCGAGTCCAGTGAGGATGAGTTGGAAGAGGAAAATGAAGCGGAGGAGAAAGGTCAACATTCCACCTCAACAGACCCTTCATGAATATACAGTAGAATAACTCTAGAAGTCTGTGAACTGCCACTAACCTGATACAATGTTTCTGTCTTCTCACAGAAAATATATTTCAGAGGATTATCGACTCGCTCAAGTTTTTATGGGTGTTTATCCTGTCCCTTCTGGATGACCTCACTGAGGGCCTGAACTCCTTCTGCAAAGATGGCCTGGACATCTCCAAAGTGCTACGTTTTGAAAGGGCTCTTCTAGGCCAGCAACAGAAGAAGGTGAAGTAACATTCATCCACAAGGGATACGTCATTTGACTTGTAAAACTCTGTTTTAAGTTATGTCCTCCCTGCAGTGTTGACAAAAATAAAATGTTCCTTTTACAGGGGAAAGAGGTGTCACAGGAGAGCGTGAAGCGATTCTATAAGAACTGGATGTCCAGACAGAACACCCTGTCCTCCCTGGAAGACCCGGAAGACATAGTTCCCCCTGTCTCCTCCCCTCCACCTGTACCGTCATCAGCGCGAGGTTACTCCAAGCTGAAACACACCCACTCCAAAATATCCTGGGGTAGCAGCTTGTCCAGGTCAGCATTGATGTAACACCTATAGAGTCTTGATTCGTTAATTCATGAAATTCGTTACCTATTCCATTAGCAGGCTGCATGTATTATACAGAACCGATCAGTTTTAAGTGTATTATTGATTATTTCTACTATTATGCTATTCTGCATTATAACCTCTTTTTGGAGGCTTTATGAATGGCTTCATAGGACCAGGATGGTCAACATGTTTCCCTGTCATCATGTCTTAGCTGCATGACGGATGAGACCCTGCTGGGGTCTCGTCAGCCCACTCTGGATGAGCTGGATGACCCTCCTATACTCCAGGCCGCTGCTGACCAACTCAGACGGAAACTACTGAAAACTACCAACCTGGACCTTGACTCATTTGACACTGAAGACCCTCCACTAAGGTAATGGTGACACGTATGCACTTATGGTTTCCTCTGCTCTTTATACCGTACACCATTATTCAAGATGGCACCAATAGAGAAGGTGGCCGTTTTGCCAGCTCCTCCTCAACAAATAAACTCTTATTTTATTTGACTTACTGTATATTTGGTTTCATATCTACTAACTCTCTATACCACTCTATGAACTCATAGTTTGTTTGACTCCATCTTATATCCATCTTTCTTTCTGAATTACATTTTTCATCAGCCATGATGATACTGTTCCCAATAAGGAGGACAGTAAAGAAGGAGAGGATGCATATGAAGAAGAGGAGGGGAAATATAAAGTGGAGGAGGAGTATAGAATGGAGAAGGAGGAATGGAGGGAGGAAGAAGAGGAGAGGGAAAAAGCTGTGATGCTTTCAGGATCCATCTCCCTGGACTATCTGGAGTGTGATGAGAATAGCGAAGATTTCCCAGACTCCTCCAGGCCTCTTAGTGAGACCAGGAACCTCACGGCCAGCGAGCTACTGCTCAACAAGTCAGTCATGGGAGATTGGGACTTGGTTTTTCTTGTTACAATCGTGGTATAGTCAAGTGTACCCATTCAGTTGTATCACAGTACCTTAGAGTAAAGTTGAGTATCACAAAAAAAAAAAAAAATTCTCACGTACTGTGATTCTCCTCTATTGCAGCATGTTTGGTAACGAGGAAATTGAAGAGTCTGATCAGTTCTTCCAGTCTCTCCCGAGACACCTGAGACTGGTGTTTGCCCTGTACAACACCATGGTGTCTAAGTCAGAGATGCTGTGCTACTTTGTGATCATCCTGAACCACATGGTGTCGGCTTCACTGCTCAGTCTGATCCTGCCCATCCTTATCTTCCTCTGGGCCATGCTGTCTGTGCCACGCCCAACCAAGCGCTTCTGGATGGCTGCCATCATCTACACAGAGGTACGCACAGCAGGCACCCCCAACGGAGTGATATGTTGATTGATTGGTTGGCTGGATGATTATTTAGATTGATGGTTAATTATATATAATATACACTATAAATACAAAGGTATGTGAACACCTCTTCAAATGAGTGGATTTGGCTATTTCAGCCATACCATTGCTGACAGGTGTATAAAATCAAGGACACAGACATGCAATATCTATAGACAAACATTGGCCTTACTGAAGAACCCAGTGACTTTCAAGGTGGCACCGTCAGAGGATGTCCCTTTCCAACAAGTCAGTTAGTCAAAAAGCTGCGAAGTAGTAGGCCACACAAGCTCACAGAATGGGACTGCCGAGTGCTGAAGCGCATTGTGTGTAAAAATCGTCTGTCCTCGGTTGCAACACTCACTACCAAGTTCCAAACTGCCTCTGGAAGCAACATCTGCACTTGAACTGTTCGTCGAGAGCTTCATCAAATGGGTTTCCATGGCCGAGCAGCCACAGACAAGCCTAAGATCACCATGCGCAATGCCAAGCGTCGGCTGGAGTGGTGTAAAGCTTGCCGCCACTGGACTCTAGAGGAGCGGAAACGCGTTCTCTGGAGGGATGAATCAAGCTTCCCCATCTGGCAGTCTGACAGACGAATCTGGGTTTGGCGGCTGCCAGGAGAACACTACCTGCCCGAATGCATTGTGCCAACTGTAAAGTTTGGTGGAGGAGGAATAATGGTCTGGGGCTGTTTTACATGGTTCGGTTTAGGCCCCTTTGTTCCAGTGAAGGGAAATCATAACACTACAACATACAATGACATTCTACGATTCTGTGCTTCCAACTTTGTGGGAACAGTTTAGGGAAGGCCATTTCCTGTTTCAGCATGACAATGCCCCTGTCCAGAAAGTGTGGTTCATACAGAAATGGTTTGTCGAGATCGGTGTGGAAAAACTTGACTGGCCTGCACAGAGCCTTGACCTCAACCCCATCGAACAATTTTGGGATGAATTGGAACACCGACTGCGAGCCAAGCCTAATCGCCCAACATCAGTGCCCGACCTCACTAATGCTCTTGTAGCTGAATTGAAAGTCCCCGCAGAAATGTTCCAACATCCAGTGGAAAGCCTTCCCAGAAGACTGGAGGCTGTTATAGTAGCAAAGGGTGATCAACTCCATATTAATGTCCATGCTTTAGGAATGAGATGTTGAACGAGCAGGTGTCCACATACTTTTGGTAATGTAGTGTGTATATCTATATATAATGATATAATAATATATCCCATTTAGCAGACGCATTTATCCAAAGTGACTTACAGTCATGCGTGCATACATTTTATGTATGGGTGATTGATGATTCCTATCTCTTCCAGCTGATTGTGGTGGTCAAGTATTTTTTCCAGTTTGGCTTTTTCCCCTGGACCACCTCGGCCTACCGAGGCATCAATGCGGACCGGCCCTTTGCTCTACCCAACATCATTGGGGTGGAGAAGAAAGATGGCTACGTTCTCTTTGACTTGATACAACTCCTGGCTCTGTTCTTCCATCGCTCCATTCTAAAGGTACTGACGGGAATGCTGGTTTTTGTGTTACATCACATAAAAGATAATAAAGCACAATTTTGCTAAACTTCTTCTTCTCTCCGTAGTGTCACGGTCTTTGGGATAACAAAGAGGTTGAGATGCCGGACTTCTTCAAGAAGTTAAAGAAGAAGACTGAGAAGAAGAAGATGAGTGGAGGAGACAAAGCAGGGGATCAGACAAAACTAAGACTGCCCTTCCTTCCTCTACAGGCCTCAACTGCATCCTTGTTTTGCAGACGGGGAAAAGCCAACTCCACTGAGACAAACGGTACATACATTCAGTAGCCTAAACAGTGCTGAACTATTCAGTTTGTTTGAGAGTGTATTATAGTTGAAATGGGGTGTTGCCTGAACAGATGGGAAATGTTACCCAACCTGAATATACTAATGTATCTTGATGTAAATGGGATATTCTTGCAGATGATATGCAGCTCAAAAAGCGCCACTTGAAGAAGAGGCACCACAATAAAGTTCCCCTGACCAGGAAGGAAAGGATCAAGAAGCTGATCAGAGAAAGGATGCTAGAGGCTAAAGCTGCTATCATAGAAGTGTGAGCATTTAGCACTCTATATTTACGGATATTCATTGTAGGTGTATTCTGTTACTTTCATTCCATATCCCCGGTGACAACTGGCAGTTTACAAACAAATCCTGGAGGCAGATCTTTTGACGGGACATGAATGCATCTTTATGTACTGGTTTAAAAATGAATGGACATTTTCAGCCATGGTCCTCTTTTGTCTTCGCAGTGCCCTGCACATATACCTACCTATCAGGCAGTTCTTCTATGACATCATTCACCCAGAGTACAGCCCAGTGTGTGACGTCTACGCTCTCATGTTTCTGATTGACGTGGTCAACTTCGTTGTCATCATATTTGGATACTGGGCTTTTGGGGTGAGAAAAGAGAAAAAAGAGAATACCTGTCTTGAGTCACAATTGAATTTGGAAAGCTATTTGGCCTACTTGTTTCAAGTGGATTTCTTCCACTGTTTTCTTTTTGTGTCGGAACAGAAACACAGTGCTGCTGCTGACATCACAGATGCTATTGGGGAGGACCAGGTCCCATCGGCCTTCCTGGTCATGCTGCTTATCCAGTTTGGGACCATGATAGTGGACCGCGCTCTCTATCTCCGCAAAACCCTCGTGGGAAAATGTGTCTTCCAAGTGGTGCTGGTGTTTGGTATCCACTTCTGGATGTTTTTCATACTCCCTGGGGTGACTGAGAGGTCAGAGTTAATGTTCATTAATTTACAGTTTAATTACAGTGTGAATAAATGTGTAACCATGAAAAAAGGAGCTGCTTATTGACCTTTTTCATGGTCATTCTCTTGTGTTCTAGGAGGTTCAACATGAACCAGGTGGCACAGTTGTGGTACTTTGTGAAGTGCATCTACTTTGGCCTCTCAGCCTACCAGATCAAGTGTGGCTACCCAAATCGTGTGCTGGGAAACTTCCTGACCAAGAACTATAACTACCTCAACCTATTCCTCTTTCAAGGGTACAGTCAATGCTCTATGATAGATTAACAAAGGCCAGAACATCCCATAATACCAGAGTTGTCCCACAGAGATAGTGAGGACTCTAGGGCCCAGTTTTAACATGGGCATCGCCATTAAGGACTTCCACTATTTTGAAGTAGTCAACTGAAGTAGTCAAGGATCACATCATGATCGCACACACACACACACCCACACACACACACACACACACACACACACACACACACACACACACACACACACACACACACACACACACACACACACACACACACACACACACACACACACACACACACACACCCTACACACACACATACACACACACTACATGTTCATGTTTTTAAATGTACAGTTGAAATCGGAAGTCTACATACACCTTAGCCAAATACATTTCAACTCAGTTTTTCACAATTCCTGACATTTAATCCGAGTAAAAACTCCCTGTCTTAGGTCAGTTAGGATCACCACTTTATTTTAAGAATGTGAAATGTCAGAATAATAGTATAGAGAATGATTTATTTCAGCTTTTATTTCTTTCATCACATTCCCTGTGGGTCAGAAGTTTACATACACTCAATTAGTATTTGGTAGCATTGCCTTAAAATTGTTTAACTTGGGTCATACGTTTCGGGTAGCCTTCCACAAGCTTCCCACAATAAGTTGGGTGAATTTTGGTCCATTCCTCCTGACAGAGCTGGTGTAACTGAGTCAGGTTTGCGGGCCTCCTTGCTCGCACAAGCTTTTTCAGTTCTGCCCATACATTTTCTATTGGATTGAGGTCAGGGCTTTCCAATACCTTGACTTTGTTGTCCTTAAGCCATTTTGCCACAAGTAGGGTCAATGTCCATTTGGAAGACCCATTTGTGACCAAACTGTAACTTCCTGACTGATGTCTTGAGATGTTGCTTCAATATATCCACATAATTTCCCTTCCTCATGATGTCATCTATTTTGTGAAGTGCACCAGTCCCTCCTGTAGCAAAGCACCCCCACAACACAATGCCGGCACCCCCGTGCTTCATGGTTGGGATGGTGTTCTTCGGCTTGCAAGCCTCCCCCTTTTCCTCCAAACATAACGATGGTCATTATGGCCAAACAGTTCTAGTTTTGTTTCATCAGACCAGAGGACATTTCTCCAAAAAGTACGATCTTTGTCCCCATATGCAGTTGCAAACCGTAGTCGGGCTTTTTTATGGCGGTTTTGGAGCAGTGGCTTCTTCCTTGCTGAGCGGCCTTTCAGGTTATGTCAATATAGGACTTGTTTTACCGTAGATATAGATACTTTTGTACCTGTTTCCTCCAGCATCTTCACAAGTTCCTTTGCTGATGTGCTGGGATTGATTTGCACTTTTCGCACCAAAGTACATTCATCTCTAGGAGACAGAATGCGTCTCCTTCCTGAGCGGTATGATGGCTGCATGGTCCCATGGTGTTTATACTTGGGTACTATTGTTAGTACAGATGAACGTGGTACCTTCCGGCATTTGGAAATTGCTCCCAAGGATGAACCAGACTTGTGGAGGTCTACAGTTTTTTTTCTGAGGTCTTGGCTGATTTCTTTTGATTTCCCCATGATGTCAAGCAAAGAGGCACTGAGTTTGAAGGTAGGCCTTGAAATACATCCACAGGTACACCTCCAATTGACTCAAATGCCATCCGTTTTGTCACCAAAGCTCCATATACCACCCACCACTGCGACCTGTATGCTCTCGTCACCAGACCCACTGGCTCCAGGTCATCTATAAGTCTTTGCTTGGTAAAGCTCTGCCTTATCTCAGCTCACTAGTCACGATAAGAACACCCACCCGTAGCACGCGCTCCAGCAGATATATCTCACTGGTCATCCCAAAAGCCAACACCTAATTTGGCCGCCTTTCCTTACAGTTCTCTGCTGCCAATAACTGGAACAAATTGCAAAAATCGCTGAAGTTGGAGACTTATATCTCCCTCACTAACTTCAAACATCAGCTATCTCAGAAGCTAACCGATCACTGCAGCTGTACATAGCCCATCTGTAAATAGCCCATCCAATCTACCTACCTCATCCCCATATTGTTTTTTTTACTCTTTTGCACACCAGTATTTCTGCTTGCACATCATCATCTGCACATCTATCACTCCAGTGTTAATTTGCTAAATTGCAATTACTTCACTACTATGGCCTATTTATTGCCTTACCTCCTCACGCCATTTGCACACACTGTATATAGACTTTTTTTTCTATTGTGTTATTGACTGTATGTTTGTTTATTCCATGTGTAACTCTGCGTTGTTGTTTGTGTCGCACTGCTTTGCTTTATCTTGGCCAGGTCGCAGTTGTAAATGAGAACTTGTTCTCAACTGGCCTACCTGGTTAAATAAAGGTGAAATAAAAAATAAAAAAATAAAAAATGATGTTAATTAGCCTATCAGAAGCTTCTAAAGCCATGACATAATTTTGGGTAATTTTCCAAGCTGTTTAAAGTCACAGTCAACTTAGTGTATGTAAACTTCTGACCCACTGGAATTGTGATACAGTGAATTATAAGTGAAATAATCTGTCTGTAAACAATTGTTGGAAAAATTGCTTGTGTCATGCACAAAGTAGACGTCCTAACCGACTTGCCAAAACTATAGTTTGTTAACAAGAAATTTGTGGAGTGGTTGAAAAACGAGTTTTAATTACTCCAACCTAAGTGTATGTAAACTTCCGACTTCAACTGTATGTAAATTGTAAAGTCTTTTGTCTCTTTCTTTTTTGTTACGTGTCGGACCCCTATAAGACTAGCTGTCACCATTGGCGTAGGCTAATGGGCTCCTAATAAAAAATCCAGGTCATCAGGAGGGATCAGCCAATTAATTATACTTGTGAGAAAACATTCCATAATTGCAGGTGGCAGAAAATCACCAACCTTGGCTTTATACCTCTAGGTGGCAGTATACAACCTTTCAGTTTGTTTTCCAACTCATAGTTGTGAATAATAAAATGGACTACTTTAAAACGAAGATGGCCTCAATGGCGCTGCCATGCTCTCATAGACGCCATAATGGGACATATACAAGGTTGTGTCCTCTAACTATCTCTATGGGTTGTCCCTGTATCCTCCTCAGGTTCCGCCTGGTTCCGTTCCTTATAGAGCTGCGTGCCGTGATGGACTGGGTCTGGACCGACACCACCCTCAGCCTGGGCAGCTGGATCTGTGTCGAGGACATTTATGCCAACATTTTCATACTCAAGTGCTGGAGGGAGTCGGAGAAGGTAACTGAGATGCCGAACTGCCAATAGGCTGGTAGTAGTTGTCAGTCTCAAACTCACCTCCATAGAGAGTAGATCTGACTGATAGTTGATGGTGAATCACTGTAGAATTAAAGGGGTTTTATCTGTCTTCATGTATATTTTATATATATCTATGAACACTAGACTAAGAATTATTGTATCAAGAACAATTGTGGGCTAATAATTACAACTTGAACTGACCGAAATTGTGTTGAACTATGAATCATATGTCTCTTTAATTTGTACAGAAATACCCACACACCCCAGGGCAGAAGAAGAAAATGGTGGTGAAGTATGGAATGGGCGGCTTCATCATATTCTTCCTCATCAGCGTAATTTGGTTCCCCCTCCTCTTCATGTCATTGGTCAAGTCAGTGGCTGGGGTGACCAATCAGCCTCTAGATGTCTCCATTCAGCTCAGCATAGCAGGATATGAGGTATAGATGACCCCAGAAACTCGCAATCTTTCTATTTTGGTCAAATGTTCTCCTTCTGTGAGACTGTTTCTGATGTTTTCTGTGTACGTTTTATACAGCCACTGTTCACAATGAGTGCCCAGGAGCAGAACCTGATGCCATACTCAGAGGCAGGCCTCAACCGGCTCACCAACCTCTATGCCACTCACCCGGTAAGAGGATCTTGTTACAACAAGTTGCAAGTTTGAGGGACTGTGGAATTGACCCTAAGGACCTCTGACATACTCCTCTTTCTAACTCTCTCAGTCAGCCATGCAGTTCCTTGTGAACTACATGGCCGAGGACATTGTCATTGCAAAGATCAAGAGTGATGCCAGTCTACTGTGGAGCATCAGCCCTGCCAGCCGTGATGCTATGATCCATGAACTCAGCAACTCCACCCACATCTACATCACCCTGCGATGGGTACTACTCAGGTACAATGTAGCAGGGTTGGATAGGGCTCTAGGTTGGAGACATGTGAAAGGGGTATATAACGCCGTTAAGGCTTGAGGTTTGACTTTTCAACCTTGTGTCAAAGCTAAGATTGTATGGTTTGTGCTATGAACATATGCCATATGATACATCCATAATGAACAACTTAACCAGTTAGTGATAGGAGTAGTGATTTCACTCTGTGTATGTGTGTGTACGTGTGCCCCTCCTCCCCAGAAATGCATCTCTGTCGATGAATGTGGAGACTGTGGGGGAACACACTGTCAAGTATGAGGACAGGGCCTTGAGGGACCAGATAGTTCAGATGCTCAAAGGGACACGCAGTGACTCTGTGTGAGTCTCATCATCACAGCACTCTCACTACATCATCAACTGTTACTAGAATTTACAGCCACAGTCAACATGACATAACTGTCAATAAAATAACCTACACTCTGAAAGCTAGTTGTAGAGGAACCTATTACATTCAAAAGAACTCCACATACAAAATATATGATCACAATGGTAATAGAATGTAATAGAATGTTATGCTGTCATTCATTCTCTCTGCTAGGGTCATTGAGTCTCTCCTACCCAAGTTCATCAGAGGTCCCGGAGGACTGGAGTCCAAGATGGCCACCCGTCTGGAAGTAGGTAAGTAACCCTCTATCCAACCATCATACTGGTCAGAGAATACATTTAACAAATGCAGATGCATGAATAACCATGGATCTTAACCAGTCAACTGAAGGTCATGGTCTCTGCTTCTCATTTATTCAAATCTTCCCTGTCCCATCTCCAACACCCCAGAACACTCAGATAGGCCTGAGGACCTGCAGATGTTGGCCTTCTACCGGCCCCTGTCCATCAAACTACAGCGGGCAGAAGACAGTGGAAGTGCAGAGGGGGGTCAGTGGTGGATGGTGGAGGAATGCACTCCTGGACAAGGGCACGTCCAGAGCAGCTGTCACAGCATTGAGATAGTAGTGTTTAACGACAAAGTCAGCCCCTCCAGCCTGGGTGCTCTAGCAGGACAGGGGTAGGTAAAGAAAAACACTCAATGCTTCCCCAGGAGCTATTTACATTTTAAGAGAACTATCCCTTCAAAGTGACAATCAGCAGTTGATACAGCCAGTTTTGGACTTATAAATTAATACTGTATGTACCCATTGACTCTTGAAGAATATAACTTAGAAATGCCTTATGAGCTTAGTTCAACTGTCGTTCCCCATCAGAACCCAAAATATAAGCTTGTTTTACTAAACAAAATGTAAACAAACACTATATAGCCTCAAAGCATGGTTAGAACTATAATTTTGATATCGTAGATGATCAGTCCTTGCGTCCATAGCTTTGTCTATGAATTTCAGTGGTTACATTTCTCCAGCCCCATCACTCAGCTTTTTACCAAACCCGGGGCAGGGCGATTGATTTGTTATTGTTTCTACTGGTGATTGACGCTTTGACTTGTTCTCACTGCTAAATAAACTCTTTGTCCTCTTTTCCATGAAATCCCATATGCTTATGTTGCTTGTCTGACCTCGACCTGCAACCTGATACCACCTCCTGTGCCATTCCACCTTGCTACGGTAGAATCGTGGGCCTGTACATGTCTGTGGTGCTGGTCGTTGGAAAGTTTGTCAGGGAATTCTTCAACGGGATATCCCGCTCCATCATGTTTGAGGAGCTGCCGTGTGTGGATCGGGTGTTGAAGCTCTGCACGGACATCTTTGTTGTGCGAGAGACTGGTGAGATGGAGCTGGAGGAAACACTTTTTGAGAAGCTCATTTTCCTGTATCGCTCACCGGAGACCATGATCAAGATGACCAGAGAGAAGAGAGACTAGAGAGCACAATGACATTTTAGTTACGAAAAGGACGATTTGTTTGTTTGTGTTCCTACTGTACAATGCATGCATTTTGAATCACTGACTACTTTTAAATGATTCAAATTTTTACAAAGGAAGACCGTAGGCCATAATCATAGAAATGTGCTCCAAGTGTGAAACTATTTAATTGAAGTTGAGATGCAACATTATGCAGTTTTAGATACAAATGGCTTGTATCGAGCTTACAGATGCACGTCTGCTCTACAGAATGTATTGATCTCAACATTCTGCAACTTTACACATCCCACTGAACACGACCCCGTTTCATTGCACTGAAAAGCTCATCTAGAAGTATTCACTCTCATTTCACACTGCACGTCTATGTACAGCATTTAATTAAATGAATAAAATACAATTCAGAGATTATATCCTACTTTTACATAAGACTCCTGAAGTGTTAATTTATGAAGATCCACTCACAGTCCATGTTGCCAGGTAAAGTACAGTGCTTTGCAAAAGTATTCATCCTACTTGGCGTTTTTCCTATTTTATTACATTACAAACTGTAATTTATTTTTATTTGGATTTAATGTAATGGACATACACAAAATAGTCCAAATTGGTGAAGTGAAAAAAAGAACTTGTTTAAAAAAATAAATTAAAAATTAAAATAGAAGTGGTGAGTGCATATGTATTCACCCCCTTTGCTATGAAGCCCCTAAATAAGATTTGATGCAACCAATTCCCTTCAGAAGTCACATAATTAGCTAAATAAAGTCCACCTGTGTGCAATCTAAGTGTCACATGATCTGTCAAATGATCTCAGTATATGTACACACACCTGTTCTGAAAGGCCCCAGAGTCTGCAACGCCATTAAGCAAGTGGCACCATGAAGACCAAGGAGCTCTCCAAACAGGTCAGGGGCAAAGTTGGAGAAGTACAGATCAGGGTTGGGTTATAAAAAAAAAAATCAAAAACTTTGAACATCCCATGGAGCACCATTAAATCAATTATTAAAAAATTGAAAGAATATGGCACCACAACAAATCTGCCAAGAGGGAAGGTGAACTAAAACTCACAGACCAGGCAAGGAGGGCATTAATCAGAGGCAACAAAGAGACCAAAGATAACCCTGAAGGAGCTGCAAAGCTCCACAGCGGAGATTGGAGTATCTGTCCATATGACCACTTCAAGCCTTACACTCCAAAGAGCTTTACAGAAGAGTGGCCAGAAAAAAGCCATTGGTTAAAAAAAGAAAAAAAAAAAGGAAACATGTTTGGTGTTTGTCAAAAGGCTTGTGTGAGACTCTCCAAACATATGAAGGTACCCTGGTCAGATGAAACAAAAATGTAGCCTTTTGGCCATCAAGGAAAACACTATCTGGCACAAACCCAACACCTCCATCACCATGGTGGTGGCAGCATTATGCTGTGGGGATGTTTTTCCATAGGCAGGGACTGGGAACCTGGTCAGAATTGAATGAATGATGGATGCCGCTAAATACAGGGAAATTCTTGAGGGAAACCTGTTTCAGTCTGCTAGAGATTTAAGACCGAGACGGAGGTTCACCTTCCAGCAGGACAATGACCCTAAGCATACTGCTAAAGCAACACTTGAGTGGTTTAATGGGAAACATTTAAAATGTCTTGGAATGGCCTAGTCAAAGCCCAGACCTTAATCCAATTGAGGATTTGTGGTATGATTTAAAGATTGCTGTATACCAGCAGAACCCATCCAACTTGAAGCTGGAGCAGTTTTGCCTTGAAGAATGGGCAAAAATCCCAGTGGCTAGATGTGCCAAGTTTATAGAGACATACCAAGAGACTTGTAGCTATAATTGCTGCAAAAGGTGGCTCTACAAAGTATTGACTTTGGGGGGGTGAATAGTTATGCATGCTCAAGTTCTGTTTTTTGTCTTTGTTTGTTTCACAAAATATTTTGCATCTTGTGGTAGGCATGTTCTGTAAATCAAATGATACAAACCCCCCCAAAAAATATATATTTGAATTGCAGGTTGTAAGGCAACAAAATAGGAAAAATGCAAAGGGCGAATACTTTCGCAAGCCACTGTATGCCTTTACAAAACAGGGGCAAACAAGAGTCATGGATGCAAACTTAAGTAATCCAGCAGACAACTTTTAGATAGGAGTTTTAATTCATTTTCTTAATTACAAATTAAAGGAAAAACAACATTTCCATTCTGTTAAGTCCCCCGTCTATCCACAAATCTAGATTTAACCCTTGCATTTTCATCCATTCACAAAGACAGACATGTTGGCCGGGACTTTGAAAAATCCTCTTGGCCCCGAAGAACATCCACCACATGTATTCAGATCCTGCAACATAAAGAGAGGAAAACATGTCAAGTTAGACTGATCTTAGAAACGTTGAACTATTGATGTTATCTAGCTACTTGTTCTAGTTGCTTGAGAACTACAGATTATGAAAAGAGTAATGCCCGTAGACAATAAAACCATATATAATTTATGGTGATTACTGTCTGTTGATAATCTGCAGTGTTCTACATCTATGATAATGACAAATAGTTGACTTGCCTAATACATCAGACTGATTTAGTAGGCAAATACTTGACATGCTTACTTGGCAGCTGCAGTAAATAGAACCAATATAAATCAGGTGTGATAGCCCAAGCAGCAAGAGTACATGATGCAATATTGTGTGATGGTTAGGAGGTGGTAGATGGATACAATTATTATAAAAAAATATTGTAGTGATTTGTCCTTTCAATACTCACATGCTATAGCCTTTGGGACGTAGACTTTGACGCTGGATTCTGCAACTTTCATTGCCTCGACTTTGAACTGTGGTTTCAGTGCCGCTCGCACTGCACTCGCACAAATCGCAGAGAAGCGAATGTAGCTGCAGTGGACACAGAAAGAAACAAAATAGAAGAAAAAAAACTGGTCAGGTGTATTCTGGATGGTTTGGACATTAAATTAACACTCAATTCTACAACTTTGTAACAGATTTTTGGAGGGGATGAAATTAAAGTTCTTAGCTGGTTTGACACTTTATTCAGACAGTAATGAAATGTGATAGGGAAATGGGAGAAACAGTGGGAAGGTTGGAAGCAGGGATTGATTACTGTTCTCAGGTGGAAAGTTGTATATGACAAGTGCCCGGGGAGTGTTACCACTACACCAAGGCTCTGCACAGGAAATATTCATGGTTGATGACAGTGGGTAACCAAATCATAGATTGCAGTCTCCTTGTCAAGAGACTCCTTTCAAGGTAAGGACAAACATGTTGTATCTTTCAAATAGGACTGAAAGAAAATCCTTCTTGCTCTCCAGGAAGGTTGGCCACCCCTGATCGGTTTCCCAAGCACTGGGTGTTTGAAAATGTTCTTGCTATAACAATTAATTTCTCAAAATCACCCAACCTTTAAGAAAATCTAATGAATATCAACATTCAGGTAGTTTATGCCTACTAGTGGAAGATCCTTGCCATTATCTTACTCTACATTGGATGTGTTTACAAGTTGTGAGTCCCCCTACCATCACTGCCTAGCATGTACAAAATACTACAATGTCAGATTATATTTGATTCTTGGAGCATTTAATATCCCATGCTTATTTATATAACTGATTCAAAACTGTCCATGAATGGCTGCAAAAATATATAGCCTCAATTCATTTTCAAAGCCAAGTAGGCATATCAGTTTTCAAACACTGAAAAAATTGAAGAAGCCAAATAAAATAAGGGTGGGGAATAACAGTAGTGATCTTGCAGACAAATCAGTAATTACTCTATTTTAGCCCCTTGTTAAGAATGAGAATTGTTCCACTCAGACAAAGTAAATAGATAAAATCTCCTGAAGTCAAGATGACATCAATTAGCCCCTACACCCTAACCAAATTTGTCGACGTATTGTTCCCCCTCTAGAATCCTAACGTACAATTCTGGGTTCACAATCTGTTTGACAGTATTTTTTTTTTTTTTCATAGTTACAAATCAGGTCACCCTACCAAACTTCCCTGCTTACATACTGCAGGTCTCTGCTGCCTTTTCGTTGTCACAGCCTAAATTTCAATCACCAAACAAGGGAACTAATGCTAGTATGGATTAAATCGACTTTAGAACAAGCTGTCAAAGGCTGCATTCTGCAATAGGGACGGGAGTAAGAGCAACCTCATTTTGCTCACCACATTGTACATAAAACAGCGCTACCATGCGGCTCTTTTTACAGTTTATTAACAGCGGATAACGTTCTGGCTCTCCATTCTGCGCCACTCTAATCCTGAGGGGTGTTTCTTTTTAAAAAATGCATCCAATCCCCTTGATCCCTTACGTAACTAGACCAATCATATGCTTCAATGTGGAGCGGTTCACAGTGTTGAGGCAAGCCAGGACAATGATAGACGTTCCGCTTATGATGTTAAATTGCAATCGCAGATGCTCCGACTTCAACACGATTTGGAGCAGTTGAAAAGTTAACGCACTGACTATACAATGGCTAATTAGAAATATAACTGCAGTACTTTTCAATGCGTTAGACATGAGCCGTGCGCCATGAGCGTTCAAGATGCGTGTCACGGCCAACACCTGAGTTGCCAGCTCTGCATTAAACAGACTGAGGATAGCATTTCGATTATACAAATTTCTATGAATTTTGGACCTAAAAATAACGGCGATACGTATGAGAGAGTGATATCACAGTTAGTCACACCAATTATATGAGCAATTTGATTATAACTCACGGGAAACACGCTATATTAGCTAACTTGTCAAGTTCGTTGAACGTTTATAATTTCGTCTAACTAGCCGCTAGCCGGATATCAATCACACCAGAGCTCTCAAGCAAATATGCAACTTAGTAGCTACATCGTTTAAGTGCATGACCTTACAATCGGAATACAGTCAAAATGTGACGTTGTTCAATATTGAATAAATTTACCTAAGGCCCGCTTGTCTCCAGTATGCAACCATTTTGCCAGTGATGTTCCGCTCAAGGACAACTCGGATATGTGTATAATAACAGAGCGGAAGAGGCGAGAATGACGTCGCTAGGGTTGACACGCTTCCTGGGGCGGGACTTTTAGTCTGCGCTTTGTGATCGACAGCATGTGAAATCTGATAAGTAACGTTTTTTACGTTATGTTGCTAAGGGTATTTGAGTTCTTATTTATGCCACATTTGGCTTTGTTCGAAATAAGGTGCACTCTCTCCTCTGAAATACGCGTCAGGAATATTCCAGACATTTCAATGGATGTTATTAGGTAATTTTTCACTCTGAAGGACCAGGGAGGGTCGGACGTAGTGATGGGCATTCCGGCTCTTTTCAGTGAGCCGGCTCGTTCGACTCCCAAACGGCTCTTTAAAAAAAATATGTTTTGTATTTTTTCAAGTCAAACAGTTTGCGATAGTTTGACTATGATTGGTGTTAAAATAATTATAATTAAATGATTACATTAAATCATACTCTACCTTAACCACAATGTATTTAAAAATGTATTGGTTTGTTATGAAAAAGAATGCTATATAGTATAACTTTTTAATGTATATAAACAAAGTGCATATAAATCTAACCATTCAAAACGAATAGAATCTGAACAACATAATAATAGAATATTGCACCATATCAAAGAAAAATAAATAACAATGTGCAAAACTGCAGCATCCCACTTAAAACATTAAACTGGTCCCTCTTTTCTCTCTCTTCTTTATTGCCATGTTATAACCAGCAGCACACAGCAATGCTGACCATATTTTGCATTCAGATTTGCATTCAGAAATGCAAGCTGCCTCACTTTCGAGGGGCTGATGCGGTTTCTTCTCTCAGTAATTATTTGTCCCGTTTTCAAGAAGACCCTTTCAGAGGGAACGGATATGGCCACTATGCAGAGTCTCCCTGTCATGACTTTAGTAAGCCGTGGGTAAACAGAGGCCTTGTTCTTCCACCAGCTCAGAGGATCTGCAGATGTTTGCAGGGGCTCCTCTAAATAGGATCGGACCTCCATTATGGCATCTGCTGAGGGATTCCTTCGTGCTGCATCCCCAGTTGCTCTCTTGTCAAACAGCATCCAAACAGCAGACGTTTGTGGCACTACTGCTGGTGCTTTTGCTCCATCTGATCCCTCTTCTTCCTGTTGCCCTGGTGTCTGAGCCAGCTGACTGCTGGGGCTGTCCCTCCCTGCTGCTGAGGTTATTCTTTGAAGGGTAACTTCTTAAACATGGGGTCAAGTGCAGTGGTTTCTGATAGCACGTGATTATATTCCATTCTGTGGAACTTTCTGTCCATTGATGAACATAGGGTGTCCAACTCTGTCACATGTCCTGTGGTTCCATTTGCGTCTCTCTGGCAGCTGGCTGTGATTCGCTGCAGACCCTTACACAGGAGTATCATTTTTGAGGCTGTCACATAGCTGAAAAGAGAGAACAGTAACTTATTAGTTCAGGTTCATGTTTTGTCTACTGATCTTACATTCTCATCTACTGCTCATATACATATATAATACTGGATTAAATAATGATGTAGTAATAACTGCTTACTGTACCACAGTGACCTGCTCAAAGGGTTCCAGGACTCTGCACACCTCCTCCACCACCTCCCATTCCTCTTGGGTCAGAGCATAAACAGGTGCAGTGACAATGGCCAGGGTAGAGATGATGGCATCCTTTGACTCAAGAAACCGCTTCAACATATAAAATGTTGAATTCCACCTTGTAGTGCAGTCTTGTTTAGGCTTCAGCTCAGGCATCCCCATCTGGCGTTGTGTAGACTTTAGTTTTCCAGCACTTACTGTGCTCCTGTGGAAGTATTCCACAGCTGCTTTCACTTTGTCCACAGTGGGTTTCATCACCTTCAGAGCATCTCTTACAATCAGGTTGATTGTGTGGGCAAGACATGGATGATGGGTCCATTTAAAAATGGTTATGTTAGTTGCATTGTCGGTAACACAACAGACCACTTTTCCATCTACTTCCCATTCTCTGGCCACTCTCAACAGTTCCTCTGCCAAGTTCTCTGAGGTGTGACTGTCGCTGACCTCAAAGCAGTCCAGAAGACAGCTAGACATCGACAAATCTTCAATGAAGTGACATGTAACCGACATGTAAGAAGTGGTTACCCTTGACGTCCAGCAGTCAGTGGTAAGGCAAACTGCAGTAGCTTTTTGGACTCTTTCCGCACTGAAGCCTGTGTGCTCTCGTACAGCTGTGGAATAAGTGATTTTGAAAGGGTTTTCCTGCTTGGAATTGTGTACATTGGATTTAGACTATTGCTATAATTTCTAAAATCTCTGTCCTCCACGATCGAAAATGGCTGGAAATCGGTGGTAATTATTTTAGCCATTGCAATATCAATTTGGCCTTGTTTTGCTACAGACAGACTTTGGCATAAACTGGTCCATAGAAGACTGCGTTGCTGTGGGTCGCGGAGTAGGCCTACTTGACTGAGTTGATACGCTGGCTCCACCACTATAACTAGCAGGCCTGCTACTTTCTCAAAGCTCCGCTACAGCTAGCTTCACAGTTGGGTGCACAGTTCGCATATGCCGGTGTAGGTTGTGCGTAAAACCGGCTTTATATGAGATTTTGTTTTGGCAAATTCTACACTGTGCTCTAACATTGTCTATATTATTAAAATGCATCCAAATGCTACTGTGCTTCCGACTCATTTTCCAGCTGTTGTTTTCACAGCTGTCCTTCCTCTCTCCTCGGCTGCTAAGTGTGTGACTGTGAGTGAGTTGGCTCGGCCCTCCCTCACTCATCTTTGGTTCATTGGTTGACACTGCGTGTCTGATTTACAGGAACAACAGGTGAGGCTGTTAGTCTGAGCAGACAGTCAGAACGAATGTGTGCGCTTGAGCATTTAGACCCATATTATTTTATTTCTTTTTTCGTTCTTTGAATTAGCTAATTCTATACATTTAAATCTTTTGATTATTAATATCTTAATGTTTATATATTTTTATAAATAGATTCGGCTCTTCTGATATGCGAGCCGTCTCCCAACGTTCACCTACAAGAGCCGGCTCTTAGAGTCGACTCGTTCGCGATCGACCCATCACTAGTCGGATGACATACTTCTGGTCGCCACCAGAGGGAGCACCACTTGTTGGGCAATTTGGCAATATCTTTCCTTTGTAGCTGCTGTCACGCTGTCATAAGTCACCGGCGTCCAAGTACTGACTGAACGGTCTAAAACATGAAGATCTGGACCTCAGAACACATATTCAAGTGAGTAATTTATAAATGTTCACAATGGTCTAAAAAGTGTTTAATTGATATCAGCTAGCTTATTGAAGTTTGTAGCTGGGTTAGCAACCAGCCAGTTAGCGCGCGTTAGCTCTTTGACTTTAGTCAACTAGCTTCTGGTACAAGACGATGGGTTTTAGGTAACAAACAGCTGACTTTAGCCAAATATTTGGCTAGCGAACACATCAAACTTCCATTTTACCATTACTAACTGTTAAACTAGGAAAAATAATGACTATACATATATACATACATATATAACTATACAACAAAGACAGTACAGTAAGTGACTGCAAGCTAGCCAGCCACACTGCCATATCTTTGACATTACATTAGTTAGCTACATTACAAGTAGCTAACGTTATCCGTTAGCCCGAAGTTTACAGCAGAATGTCACGGGATTCCGGTACTTTGCTTCAGCTAACTGTTACTTGTTTAAGGTCATGTGAATTCATCTATTAATCGAATTTTAGCTCAATGCTCTTTTTGGTGATGTCCTGTGCCGCACCACTAGGCATGCACTCTCTGAGACTGGAATAAAGGTATTTCTATTCCAACTAGCTATACCGGAGGCTCTGTCAATGGTGGAATCATGGTTGTTATGTCACTATATATTCAGGGCTTAATACTCTTTGGGGAATTAATTGAGTGAGGAAATACCTCTGTTTACCTCACGTCATGAATAGGGATTGTAAAAAATAAACATTGTCAAGGTCAAACCAAGTACCTGTACTTGTCTTACTGAACCCATAATGAATATTTCTTAACGCAATCGACATAACACAGTACAATAATGTCAGGACAGGTTTTGAAATGTATTCATGTGGGGGCACACCAGGAGGTCCACATGCACACATGGTAACATTATGGTATGCACACATTATGATACTGTATTATTACAGTAATATTGATTTCCTGTGTTGTCCCCCCAAAGCCACCCGTGGGAGACAGTAACCAATGCAGCAATGCAGAAGTACCCCAACCCCATGAACCCTGGCGTGGTAGGGGTGGACGTGTTGAACAGGCACGTGGACACACAGGGTCGGCTATGCAGCGACAGACTGCTCAGCACAGAGTGGGGACTGCCCTCCTTGGCCAAGACCGTAAGTCCTCAGCACAGTGGATGCCTGTCTCCAATGTTGCCACTAATACGATTCTCCTGATAAGTGCATTCAACAGATCTGAGGATGTATTATTTTGTTAGTAATGTCAAACATATTTCACTGACAGTGAAGATGTCATTGTCTTTTCTCACAGCTCATTGGTATAACACGAACAAACACATACATCCAGGAACATTCGGTGGTAGACCCCAAGGAAAAGACCTTTGAGCTACAATCTACAAATGTGAGTTCACCTCTATTGTCGGATGTGCATTTGTGAATACTATAGATAACTCCACCTTTTAGCCTTGTTGGCTAACGTTGATGCACTTTCCTCTGCTTTCAGATTTCATGTACTAACATAGTATCTGTGGATGAGAAGTTAACATACAGGCCGCATCCGCAGGATCCAGAAAAGTATGTGATTTGTTGATGGTTTGAGTTTATATACAGGAAAATTGATAAATAGGTTTGCGTTTCACAGCTAAACTATTTGTTTTTCTGTTTATACTTATGTTTAGGACCATACTGACACAAGAGGCACTGATCTCTGTGAAAGGAATTAGTCTGAGCAGTTACCTGGAGGGGCTCATGGCCAAAACCATCTCAGCAAATGCAGGCAAAGTACGACCTCTATCCTTCACACATGCAGCCTGGATTAAATATTTATGAGTGGAAATGTTCGGCCCCTAACTTTCCCCTGTGTGATTTGTTGTGTCCAGGGACGAGAGGCGATGGAGTGGGTCATCAGGCGGTTAAACACAGAGATCGAGGAGCTGGCAGCGACTGCACAGGCCACAATCCGCATCCCCATGGCAGCAGCAGCAGTCACAGAGAAATGATCATCCGCCATCTCAATGGACCTCAGACATTTCCGCTGAAAGGGGAGACCCACCGTATCTGCCAGCATAGCCACCTCCTGTATTGGTCCACTCATCTTCTGTCACAAGAACGCACGATTCCCTCAGCAGACTGTCTTTACAAGCAGGGTACATGCTGTTGGATACACAGAGTGAAGCTGATGACATTGAACAGGGTGGAGCCAAGTTGCGTTTGAGGCTCATGGGATTTGTAGTCTGTTTTCAATCACACCGTGCCTATAGGTCATCAAGTTTCTATTTATTCTCCTGTCTTTTTTCTATTGTTATTCTATGGTCGGCTGTCTAACAGGTTTACTCTGGCACTTGACAATTCCATTTAACATCATTCTATGTTGCCTATGCAAGCCATGTACTTACCAACCTTAAAAAGGCTATCAGTCATTTTCATGGAACTGTTCACTTACTGAGAAGATAAAAGAATATATTTTTATGCTTGTTTGTGGGTCTGTTTTATTTGTGATGTAAAGTTACTGTGCTACATATTCAAGAATGCAAACTTAAATTTTAAAGCAGCAATCAGCAGTAGAAACAATAACAAAATGACCTCCCCACCCCTGTTTCAGTAAAAAGCTAAAGGATGGTGCTGGAGAGATAACCACTGAAATTCATAGACAAAGCTATGGATGCAAGGACTGACCATCCATGATATCAAAATTATAGTTTTGAAGCTATGTAGTGTTTGTTTACATTTATTTTGTTGACAAATAATTGCACTTTTTATTTTTGGTTATGATGTGGTATGACAGTTGAACTAAGGTCATGAGTTATATCCTTTAACAATAAATGGGTACATCATTAATTTATAAGTACTGTTGGGGAAATTCACCACTAAGGACTGAAATTTAAAGTAAAGGAAGAAATCTTTATTATTATGGCCAGAGGTTCACAAACTCAATACACGCCTGATGAAACTATGAAAAGGGGCATTCCCTTTGTACTGCTACACAAACAAGTCTTATAAGCATGGTTTGTTCCTGCATGAGACTGACTGAATTTACGCCAGGCTTCTTACCTTGAAACGGAGATACTCCTAGATCCCAGAGCAATGTTCTGGGCGTACTGCCAAATTGCTTATCAGTGATAGTGTGGTTGACTCTTGTGTAGTCAATATGTCACTCCATGAACCCAACCAAAACAGGTAATTAGAAAGCAGCATTATTCTAAACAAACTTTTTTTCCCATCACCCTCAAAAAATGTTTGTAGCAGCTGCTGATTACCCCTTTAAGTACTTTAATTTGTTACTGCATTTATTATTACAAAGCAGCACCCAAGTAACAAGTGTACCACCACTGTGTTTTCGATGTTCAGAAGTGTGAATACGTTTGGAAGAATTGAACAAATGGCTTAACCATTACTACAGTTTGCGGTTTACCCAACCTTAGTGTTGAGTGTAGTCAGTGAACGTCAACAGTGGACACTGGGACAGGGTTATGTTCAGGATAATTGGACAATAACAGTTGATTTTGAACATGCCCGAACCAAATGCGGCTTGGTTCGGCATGTTCAAAACCGTTTTTTATGAGGGCTATTTTTTTTATATGTCAAAGCAGAGGATGATACTGTACATTCCAGTCACACTTTTGCTAGATAGTTTAATCCCTCCAGTCGTTTCAAGACCCAAGCTCCCTATCTTTTTGCATGTTGTACAGCCCAGCTTTGAATTCTTCATGACAAGCCAGGGGTTAAACGTTTTCTTGTTCTTGAACTGCAAATTGCATCTGCTCCCCCCCTCCCCCTCCCTCTCCTGCTGAGTCTGACTCGCTAGTGGAGGTGTGGGTGGTGATGCTGAACTGGCGGGATTGACAGCGCTTCTAGCTAAGGCATCGCCATCAGGAACAGTTTGCCCCTCACTCCTTTCCTCTGACAGTTCTGTCTCATTCTGGGTTCGATTCACCAGTTTTCTCTGGATTTTTGTAATCAACATGTCATCAAACTCGATGACTGCACAGAAGGATCACCGCGCATTAACGTAATGGTCTTTCTGGGGGCGGGAGAAATAACGAGGAAGCAACTTGACTTAACGCTCATCGCTTTTATTAGAATGTTTACAGTGTGAACAATGAAACAATGAATAAAACATGCCGCAAGAGGTACTGGATCAGGGTAAATAGGTCAGAATAGGCAACCGAAATTAATAATTAATGTATGTGTGTTATATTAAACATAGAGGAGGGAGTAAAATGTAGGCAAGCAATAAACATTTCAGAACAACTAGTAGTAGAATAAGACATGGGAGAGATGACACATTTTGGCAAAGAGATTTATTTATAGACTAATACACTTGAAACAAATAGCCAAACCGAAAACTGCAGACATTGCTGGTGCCTCCCCCGCGATCAAAATGACATCAAAAATAAAATGAAATGGAGCCTAACGTGATCTGAAATCTCAACTAGCAAGTCACAGCAATGAAGAATTGAGTGCGTGGGCGTTCACGTGAAGGGGGGGGGATTCTGGCAGGGGGGAGCTTTTCGACACCACACCTGAACGTAATAAGTCAAATCTGAGAGGTGACGGATCCTGTTCCCGGCTCAAATTAAGCACTACATGTTTACTGTAGCCTTGTTAAACCTTGCATAGCGAACACTTCAAGAAAACAGAAATACACTTTTAGTAAAACAATCATTTATCAGTGTATTAATGTGGTGTTTCATTGTATTGCATCACACAGCTTTATTGTCCAGAGTTGCAATCAGGTTTATTGTGAGCAGCAATCAGTTGTTTTTAGCAGCGTTACAGTACAAGTTGTCTTGTTCCTCTCTTTAATCAGTGATTATCCATTGCCAAAATGGGGCAATGCTCAAATGTAATTTCAGTAGAAGCAGTAGGTTTCATGTAATACTTGTGATAATTGATTAGCTGAAAACTAGGCAAAGCTGAAAATTGTCTGTTGAATAATAGGTTTTAAAATCTATAAGAATCGTCTGATGTTTTAGGTGCAAAAATGTTACTGTGTAGCTACTTGCAGTTCTATATTAAAAAATTAGTAATGCATCATTTCTTTTCTGGGATAATAATGAATGATATTAGCAGGCACCACCTAGAGTCGGTAAGGGTAAATCCCTTCAGAAATGCTCTCTCTCTCGCCAGATTTAACATCAAGGTCTGATGCAATGGACACAAATCCCTGTGGGAGAAAAAAACATCTGAATGAACCCAAGATACTGTATTTTTTATACCTTTATTTAACTCGGAAGTCAGTTAAGAACAAATTCTTATTTTCATTGATGGCCTAGGAACAGTGGGTTAACTGCCTTGTTCAGGGACAGAACAACAGATTTTCACCTCGGGGATTCAATCTTGCAACCTTTCGGTTACTAGTCCAATGCTCTAACCACTAGGCTACCTGCCGTCCCTAGTTCTGGCATATCTGCCAGATCTACTTTGGTGAAAGTAAAGATACACATACACACTGTTAAATAGTTAATTAATGATACCCAAACTATCTACACTGACCCTATCTGCACTGACCCTATCTGCACTGACCCTATGCACACTCACTAGACTATATATACACACCATACTGTACACTCACTCACTCACTCACTCACTCACTCACTCACTCACTCACACATTGACACTCCTACACAACCCCCCCCCCCCCCCCCCCCCACACACACACACACACACACACACACACATACATATTACACATACACGCACAGACATAAACACACACTTTTACACTCATCATTTCCTGCTGCTACTCTGTCCTTTATTTTACTTTTAGTATTATCTATCCTGATAACTAGTCACTTTACACTGCTTTCAGGTACATATCTACCTCGAACACCTCGCACCTCTACGCATTGATCTGGTACTCTCTTTTTTTTATTTCATTCCTCTTGTGCTACTATTTTATTTTTAAACTCTGCATCATTGGGAAGGGCTCGTAAGCAAGCATTTCACAGTAAAGTCTACACCATTTGTATTCGGCGCATGTGACATAACATTTGATTTGATTTGACACACTCACATACTCAAAATAATGTAGCCATAACTGGCAAATTAAACACATTTACAGATTTCCCAACCTACACTAATTGAGGCTGGTTTAAAAGATACACTAATAGATCAAATCCAATCAAAGTTTATTTGTTACATGCGCCGAATACAACAGGTGTAGACCTTACTGTAAAATGCTTATTTACAGGCCAACAATGCGGTCTTAAGAAAAATAAGAGTTAAGAAAATTTTAAAAAGTTTCTAAAAAATGATTAAAAGTAACACAATAAAATAATCCATGGTATCAGACCTGCTGGATCTTCAGCACAGGGTTAACCAGATGGATGTGGTGCATGGTGGGTAAAACAATGCCCTCCTTCAGTTTGGCTGCAACAAACAAACACCAGTAGTTTAGGGTAACTATTTCAGCAGTCCAGTCATTAGGCTTACACACAATGGTTTTGTATGCTAAAAGGTAATACCATGATGAAGTGTGGTTTGACAATGTGTATATGGTCAATATGCACATGAATAGGCCTACTGTAGTACTACTCTAGTATTGTATGCTCTTTTTCCCGCGTACATTTCAGAACTTACCGTTCAGTTTAGCTAACACTGAAATCTTCATCCCCAGCTTCATAAAGTTTTCCAGGGCTGCAGTCTGGAAAATAGTGATCGTTGTCAACATTTGGTAGCTCTTTATTTATCCATACAGGGCCGGTTTCCCAGATACAGATTAAGCTTAGTCCTGGACTAACAAGCATGCCTAATGGAGAAACCGTCCCACAGCGTTCTGAGGTTAAGCAGTGCACCATATCATTGTAAAGGTAATGCAGTGTCTTTGCATCCTACCTGGAATGTTCCCACTTCACTTGATGCAAGTGTCAGGGTAAAACTAGCAAATAGAGAGTTGTATTACTCAATTAATTTACAAATCAAATGTATTTATTTAATTCAAGTGGAACTGAAACTCATCTTACTTGCTTAGTTCCATCATGCCTTTGACTTTCTCTTCTGAAATGCGTATCATCCCACTAAAAATGGAGTCCTGGAAGAGAAGAAGAATTGATTGGAATTAACCCTGCACAGAATGCATTCTGAAAGTACATAATAACTGAAAAGGATTTACATGAACCCTGAACCAAAAAAGCTAACTCACAACATTGAGCTTGAACAGTGGAGTCCGTGAAGCATTTGGCTGGATGGCAAAGGCCTTAACAGCACCTGGAAATTCCAGTGTCACCTTATCAGCCTGGAAGGAAAACATTGGAGCGTCCCTGGCATACACCTGCAGTTCCATCAGCATGTTGGGGAAGAGCTTGGGAAGCTGGGGGGAATTAATTAGTGCATTTAGAAAGATTTTGTTCAAGGGCAAAACTACACTGTCCATACACACTCATTGACAGTTTATTAAGTACACCACCCCGTTCAAGAAAATGGATCGCTCCTACAGACAGTGATTCACGTGGCCTTGGCTTGCTATATAAAGCAGGCAGACAGGCATTGAGGCATTCAGTTACTGTTCGATTGAATGTTAGAATGAGCAAAACAAGTGACCTAAGCGACTTTGAGTGTGCTATGATCGTGGGTGCCAGGCACGTTGGATCCAGTATTTCAGAAACGGCTGCTCTCCTGGGCTTTTTTCATGCACGACAGTGTCAAGGGTTTACAGAGAATGGTGCGACAAACAAAAAACATCCAGTCAGCAGCAGTCCTGTGGGTGAAAACAGCTCATTGATAAGAGAGGTCGAAGGAGAATGGCAAGAATCGTGCAAGCTAACAGGCGGTACACAAACAGACATATAACGGCGTAGTACAACAGTGGTGTGCAGAACGGCATCTCGGAACGCACAGTCCGTCGATCTTTGTCGCGGATGGGCTATTGAATCAGACGACCTCACAGGGTTCCACTCCTATCAGTTAAAAACAAGCAGAAGCGGCTCCAGTGGGCACCCGATCACCAACACTGGACAACTGAGAAGTGGAAAAACATTGCCTGATCTGACAAATCCCGGTTCCTATTGCGTCATGCTGATAGCAGAGTCAGGATTTGGCATAAGTAGCATTAGTCCATTGATACATCCTGCCTGGTGTCAACGGTACAGGCTGGTGACGGTCATTACTGGTGTGGGGAATGTTTTCCTGGCACACGTTAGGTCCATTGATACCAACTGAGCAACGATTGAACGCCACTGTGTATCTGAAAATTGTTGCTGGCCAAACCCAATAGAGCATCTTTGGGATGAGATGGAATGGGCTGTTTGCAGTATGAATGTATCGCTGTCCACTCTGCAGCAACTGCGTGATGACATCGCGTCAGCATGGACCAACATCCCTGTGGAATGTTTCCGACAAGAATTCAGGCTGTTCTGGAGGCAAAGGTGGGTCCGACCCGGTATTAAATTGGTGTAGCTAATTAACTGGCCACTGAGTGCATTTTAACTTTGGCTACGGCCAAGAATTTTCTGGGTGTTACCTGAGGGATGAGAGGCCCGAAGGAGGTTGTGTTGAGACGGAAAGGAGAGGTCTTGGGGATCTGAGATAAATAGAGGAAGTAAGGGGAAGGGTTAAATACGAAGGTTTCTCAACAGTTTGCATACTTAGATTAAAAGGAGCGAAATGACTGTAGTTGACAGACAGACAGACAGACAGACAGACAGACAGACAGACAGACAGACAGACAGACAGGCATGAACATTTGCACGCACACACACACACACACACACACACACACACACACACACACACACACACACACACACACACACACACACACACACACACACACACACAGAAACAGAAACACGTTTATTTTACTATCCTTGTGGGGACCAAACAATTGATTCCCATTAAATATCATATTTTCCCTCACCCCTAACCCTTAACCTAACCCTAACCCTAACCTTTACCATAATTCTAAACCTAACCCTAAACCTAACTTCTAAACCTAAAATAGCAATTTTCCTTGTTTTACTATCCTTGTAAGGACTTCTGGTCCCCACAAGGATAGTAAAACCAAAAACACACACAACACACACACACACACACACACACACACACACACACACACACCATGCTGTCGTTTATTTGGGCCTGCAGGAGTCCAGCGGAGAAGTAAGCGTAGGAGGCAGAGTTGACAGTGAATTCAGACAGGCCCAGGGAGAGCATGTGGCCTTTGTCCTCTGGCAGATTAAAAGGCTCGGCCTTAAAAGGAGGATCTGTGTGACTCTGAACACTGTAGAACTCACCCTGGAACACATAAATCAGTAAATCTGAGCAAGGATCCTGAGTTTAAAAAAGACACCATTTGTTACTGATGCAAAGTATGATACCCCCAGTCCCCACCCTATCTTCTTCATGTAACACAATTATATTGGGTTATGTTGTATCCATTCACATCAGGTAAAGCTACCTTCAAATCCAGACCAAGGCTAATAGAATCAACGAGAGGTGAGTTGGTGAGGGGGACATCCAAAACTAGAGCAGAATTGACCTTGAAGGACACTGTAGTGAAAAAAACAACACCATGAGCACCACAATACTGGTAGAAAGAATATTTGTGAAGCCTATTTTCTTTCTTTGTCCTCCCTACTGCAATACCTTGCATTTCTGATAGATGTCGCTCCAAATCTGTAACACGCTCTTCAACCACTGGGCAGATCTGGGTGCAGTGATATACATTATATGGTCATGCAGTCAGTTGAAAAAACCCTCCACATCATTTGAACATTTACTGGTATAAGGAATACAAATCATGAGTGAATCAATTTACTCACTCTTTCCTCAATTATAGCTTTAATGCGATTGTGGAAAAGGCTCACAAATGGCTGGAAGATCAAACTGTTAACAAAATGGTTACCAAATTATAATGATGATTATAAATCTCTTTCTCTCTCTCCCTCTCTCTAAATACATTTTGAAACATACCTGGCTCCTCCATGGAAATTGATTGATGCCTCGCCGACCCTGGCATCACAGTTTTCACTGGAGATAGAAATGTGTCCACTCAGATCACTCCCTATCTGCACCACAGAGGTCACGTCCACATTGAACACTGCCAGGTCAAATGAGCCACCATCGGTTCTGCAAACACACAGAGAGTGGAACAAGAGATCATGTTATTAGAAATTTGATTCGTTTTGAAGTCATTACAAAAGGTACAGGCTTCAAAGCTCAAAGCTTCTGATGTGAAAACAGGAAGAGCCGTTGAGAGAACTACTGTACTCATTCTTATCTGACTGGTCCCAGATATAATATGTTTGCTCTCTGTACAGATTTAGTGTATCAGGGTATCAGTTCCTCTTATACTGTCATCAGCAGTTGTGTCACCAGTAGTTGTGTTAGCAGTACATTTAACAAAGATTCTCCCTTTTCAGGAGACAGACATCAATAATGTACCTGACCCTCATAATCCAATAGCATGGAAAGATTCAAAGATGGAAAAATAGAAAAACAGGCACCAATCAGACAACAGAAACTGATCGCTGTCACTCACATGATGCCAAAAGTTGTGTGCCAATTTCCACTCATTGAAATGCTGAGGCCACTGATCACAGCCTTGAGTCCCACACCCTCAAAGAACTCCACTGAAGGCTCTGGAACATCACACCCAGACACTGAGATTCTAGAGAGAAGGATGATGGAGACAGTCAATGTTGTGCACATTGTGTCAATAGCACTGTTTTAAATGATAGAACATCTTCGGAGACTATGTTAAAATATTAGACCCAAACTCATTCTTGGTACTTTGCCACCAAAGGACAAAGCACAAAATGTCTGTAGCAGGTTCTTTGACTAATGATGATTAAGTTAAACATTATTCTGAGATTATAAACAGTAATGGTTTACTTTAATTTCATAAATAAAAGCCACAACATGTACCTGTCAAGGACGTAGTGCACCGTTCCTATACCAATGTCAACCCCACCTCTGACATCTGGTATGATCACACTCCCTATCTTCTCCTGCATCCAATCAGCCCCAATGTGTGACCCTGGAGGACACATGAATAAAGTAGCTGTTGAAATGCAATTTCTCTGGTTTGGTATTTTAACTCAAGACAATTGAGGAAATAGCATTTTCTTACCATATTGAAGTCCTTTATTTGTCAATATGGCCTTTATTGCAGGATTTTGTCCAAAAGCATGATTGGTAAGATTCAGCAGCAGTATTAGGAGTGATAACATGCTTAACACCCTATATGGAGAGATATACACTATTGTTCCTCTGAAATAGTACTGCTTTCATAAAATACCATAAACAACTTTTTTTTCAACTATATCCAGCAAATCAGCAAATAAAGATAATTTTGTTAACATGATTTGCATAAGATATACATACATACAGAGACTATAGATTGATGCATGTACAATAAAATGAAGAATTTTACCTAGGTTGATTGCTAGCTCGAGTGTAGATAGATGGCTGTATGTCTGATTTGGGACTGTGCTTAAGTCATGTGATATTTATATATAGTCTATTAGCTTCCTGTTTCATTGTAAAGTGAAACTGCTGAACACCTATCCCCTGTCTTGGTGAGTGGTGCTGAGATATACTGTTGCTAAGTAGTGTGAAAAACAGGAACCATACTCTCAATGTCTGATGACTTTTATTAAACTTTTCTTTTGGTCTGCTTTATAATCTCCACGTTTTAATAGCAGTGCTTAGTAGAATCAGAATAAGGCTCATAGCAAATAAATGTACCAGAAAATAAGTCCTCCCTCTTTACTCATTGTCTTCCTCCATCTTGGTGTAAGCTAGCACACTCCAGTCTAGATACAGTAGCAGATATTTATCCAAATAACAACTGAACAGAATAATAGTACGTCAACCCAGTGTCTAAATTGTGACATTTATTAGGCTTACAAAGAATAAAACATATTATTATTTTTATTTTTTTACAACAGTCCCTGATGTCCAGTTGGCTTTAACCAACACTCGGTCAAGAGGCCCATGGACCAGCTCCCAACCAACAAGACATGAAATATGAGTGATGTCTTTATAAACTAAATGTTGTTTTATAGTTTTTTTTATGTATGCTGATGACTCCTTGGGATGACTCCTTGGGTATCCACTGCTGGCCCCTTATGGGAGCATCAGAAGTCCACTTTAACAAGCAACATGTGGGATCCATATCAGAACATCCTCATTCTGAGAAGAATTGTTATTTACTATAACTTGGAAATCAGGAACTGCAAGAGGTGGTGCAGAGTAATGCTATGGCATATTTAAAAGAATATTCATTATGTTTGTGTTGTGATATGTTTGTATAGTTATATACACTGAGTGTACAAAATATTAGGAACACCTGCTCTTTCCATAACATAGACTGACTAGGTGAATCCAGGTGAAAGATATGATCCCTTATTGATGTCAGCTGCTAAATCCACTTCAATCAGTGTAGATGAAGGGGAGGATTAAGCCTTGAGACAATTGAGACATGGATTGTGTATGTGTGCCATGCAGAGGGTGAATGGGCAAGACAAAAGATTTAAGTGCGTTTGAATGGGATATGGTAGTAGGTGCGCCTGGGGTATGGCACACAGTTGTGAGTATGTCAAAAACTGCAATGCTGCTGGGTTTTTCATGCTCAACAGTTTCCGTGTGTATCAAGAATGGTCCACCACCCAAAGGACATCCAGCCAACTTGTCACAACTGTGGGAAGCATTGGAGTCAACATGGGATAGCATCCCTGTGGAACGATTTCCACGCCTTGTAGAGTCCATTCCCAACGAATTGAGGCTGTTCTGAGGGCATAAGGGGGTGCAACGCAATAGTAGGAAGGTGTTCCTAATGTTTTGTACACTTTATATACACTGCACAAAAAAATAAAGGGAACACTAAAATAACACATCCTAGATCTGAATGAATGAAATAATCTTATTAAATACTTTTTTCTTTACATAGTTGAATGTGCTGACAACAAAATCACACAAAAATAATCAATGGAAATACAATTTATCAACCCATGGAGGTCTGGATTTGGAGTCACACTCAAAATTAAAGTGAAAAACCACCCTACAGGCTGATCCAACTTTGATGTAATGTCCTTAAAACAAGTCAAAATGAGGCTCAGTAGTGTGTGTGGCCTCCACGTGCCTGTATGACCTCCCTACAACGCCTGGGCATGCTCCTGATGAGGTGGCGGATGGTCTCCTGAGGGATCTCCTCCCAGACCTGGACTAAAGCATCTGCCAACTCCTGGACAGTCTGTGGTGCAACGTGGCGTTGGTGGATGGAGCGAGACATGATGTCCCAGATGTGCTCAATTGGATTCAGGTCTGGGGAACGGGCGGGCCAGTCCATAGCATCAATGCCTTCCTCTTGCAGGAACTGCTGACACACTCCAGCCACATGAGGTCTATCATTGTCTTGCATTAGGAGGAACCCAGGGCCAACCACACCAGCATATGGTCTCACAAGGGGTCTGAAGATCTCATCTCGGTACCTAATGGCAGTCAGGCTACCTCTGGCGAGCACATGGAGGGCTGTGCGGCCCCCCAAAGAAATGCCACCCCACACCATGACTGACCCACCGCCAAACCGGTCATGCTGGAGGATGTTGCAGGCAGCAGAACGTTCTCCACGGCGTCTCCAGACTCTGTCACGTCTGTCACGTGCTCAGTGTGAACCTGCTTTCATCTGTGAAGAGCACAGGGCGCCAGGGGCGAATTTGCCAATCTTGGTGTTCTCTGGCAAATGCCAAACGTCCTGCACGGTGTTGGGCTTTAAGCACAACCCCCACCTGTGGATGTCGGGCCCTCATACCACCCTCATGGAGTCTCTTTCTGACCGTTTGAGCAGACACATGCACATTTGTGGCCTGCTGGAGGTCATTTTGCAGGGCTCTGGCAGTGCTCCTCCTGCTCCTCCTTCCACAAAGGCGGAGGTAGCGGTCCTGCTGCTGGGTTGTTGCCCTCCTACGGCCTCCTCCACGTCTTCTGATGTACTGGCCTGTCTCCTGGTAGCGCCTCCATGCTCTGGACACTACGCTGACAGACACAGCAAACCTTCTTGCCACAACTCGCATTGATGTGCAATCCTGGATGAGCTAAACTGCCTGAGCCACTTGTGTGGGTTGTAGACTCCGTCTCATGCTACCACTAGAGTGAAAGCGCCTCCATGCATATACATATATGGTACTGTGTGTGTGTGTGTGTGTGTGTGTGTGTGTGTGTGTGTGTGTGTGTGTGTGTGTGTGTGTGTGTGTGTGTATATATATACATATATACACACACACACACACACACACACACACACACACACACATACATACATACATACATACATATATATATATACACACACACACACACACACAGTACCAGTCAAAAGTTTGGGCACACCTACTCATTCCAGGATATTTCTCAATTTTTACTATTTTCTACATTGTAGAATAGCAGTGAAGACATCAAAACTATGAAATAACACATGGAATCATGTAGTAACCAAACAAGTGTTAAACAAATAAAAATATATTTCTTGAAAGTAGCCATCCTTTGCCTTGATGACAGCTTTGCACACACTTGGCATTCTCTCAACCAGCTTCATGAAGAATGCTTTTCCAACAGACTTGCAGAAGTTCCCACATATACTGAGCACTTGTTGGCTGCTTTTCCTTCACTCTGCGGTCCAACTCATCCCAAACCATCTCATTCGGGTTGAGGTCAGGTGATTGTGGAGGTCAGGTCATCTGATGCAGCACTCCGTCCCTCTCCTTGGTCAAATAGCCCTTACAAATCAAATCAAATGTTATTTGTAACATGCGCCGAATACAACAGGTATACAACCTTACAGTGAAATGCTTACTTACAAGCCCTTAACCAGCAATGCAGTTAAGAAAAATACCTAAAAAATATAAGAACAAAAGCAACAAATAATTAAAGAGCAGCAGTAAAATACCAATAGAGAGGCTATATACAGGGCAATGCAAATAGTCTGGGTAGCCATATGATTAGACATTTAGGAGTCTTATGGCTTGGGGGTAGAACCTGTTAAGAAGCCTCTTGAACCTAGACTTGGTGCTCCGATACCGCTTGCTGTGTGGTAGCAGAGAGAACAGTCTATGACTAGGGTTGTTGGAGTCTTTGACAATTTGTAGGACCTTCCTCTGACACTGCCTGGTATAGAGGTCCTGGATGGCAGGAAGCTTGGCCCCAGTGATGTACTGGGCAGTACACACTACCCTCTGTAGTGCCTTGCGGTCGGAGGCCGAGCAGTTGCCATACCAGGCAGTGATGCAACCCGTCAGTATGCTTTCGATGGTGCAGCTGTAGAACCTTTTGGGGATCTGAGGACCCATGAGAAATCTTTTCTGTCTCCTGAGGGGGAATATGTTTTGTCATGCCCTCTTCACGACTGTCTTGGTGTGCTTAGACCATGTTAGTTTGTTGGTGATGTGGAAGGCAAGGAACTTGAAGCTCTCAACCTGCTCCACTACAGCCCCGTCGAAGAGAATGGGGGCATGCTCGGTCTTCCTTTTCCTGTTGTCCACAATCATCTCCTTTGTCTTGATCACATTGAGGGAGAGGTTGTTGTCCTTGCACAACACGGTCAGGTATCAGGTATAGGCTGTCTCAGCGTTGTCAGTGATCAGGCCTACTACTGTTGTGTCATCGGCAAACTTAATGATGGTGTTGGAGTCGTGCCTGGCTGTGCAGTCATGAGTGAAGTGGGAGTACAAGAGGTGGACTGAGTATGCACCCCTGAGGGGTCCCCGTGATGAGGATCAGCGTAGCGGTTGTGTTGTTACCTACCCTTACCACCTGTGTGCGGCCCGTCAGGAAGTCCAGGATCCAGTTGCAGAGGGAGGTGTTCAGTCCCAGCTTTGAGGGCACTATGGTGTTGAACGCTGAGCTGTAGTCAATGAATAGCATTCTCACATAGGTGTTCCTTTTGTCCAGGTGTGAAAGGGCAGTGTGGAGTGCAATAGAGATTGCATCATGTGTGAATCTGTTGGGGCGGTACGCAAATTGGAGTGGGTCTAGGGTTTCTGGGATAATGGTGTTGATGTGAGCCAAGACCAGCCTTTTCAAAGCACTTCATGGCTACATACGTGAGTGCTACGGGTCGGTAGTCAGTTAGGCAGGTTACCTTAGGGTTCTTGGGCACAGGGACTATGGTGGTGTGCTTGAAACATGTTGGTATTACAGACTCAGACAGGGAGAGGTTGAAAATGTCAGTGAAGACACTTGCCATTTGGTCAGCACATGTTCGGAGTACATGTCCTGGTAATCTGTCTGGTCCTGCGGCCTTATGAATGTTGACCTGTTTAAAGGTCTTACTCATATCGGCTGCGAAAACCGTGATCACACAGTCTTCCGGAACAGCTGATGCTCTCATGCATGTTTCAGTGTTACTTGCGTCGAAGCAAACATAGAAGTAATTTAGCTTGTCTGGCAGGCTTGTGGCACTGGGCAGCTCTTGGCAGTTTTTCCCTTTGAAGTCTGTAATAGTTTGCAAACCCTGCCACATCATACATTTCCACCAGTCTAATGTCCATTGCTCTTGTTTCTTGACCCAAACAAGTCTCTTCTTCTTATTGGTGTCCTTTAGTAGTGGTTTCTTTGCAGCAATTTGACCATGAAGGCCTGATTCACGCAATCTCCTCTGAACAGTTGATGTTGAGATGTGTCTGTTACTTGAACTCTGTGAAGCATTTATTTGGGCTGCATTCTGAGGTGCAGTTAATTCTAATGAACTTATCCTCTGCAGCAATCGTACTCTGGGTCTCCCTTTCCTGTGGCAGTTCTCATGAGAGGCAGTTTTTTCAACTGCACTTTTATATATATATTTTTTAATTTAACTAGGCAAGCCAGTTAAGAACAAATTCTTATTTATTATGACGGCCTACCCCGGCCAAACCCTAACCCGGACGACGTTGCGCAAATTGTGCACCGCCCTAAGCTGGACGACGTTGGGCCAATTGTGCACCGCCCCACTTGAAGAAACTTTCAAAGGTCTTGATATTTTTCGGATTGACTGACCTTCATGTCTTCAAGTAATGATGGACTGTCATTTCTCTTTGCTTATTTGAGCTGTTCTTGACATAATATGAACTTAGTCTTTTACAAAATAGGGCTGTCTTCTGTATACCACCCCTATCTTGTCACAATACAACTGATTGGCTCAAACACATTAAGAAGGAAAGAAATTCCACAAATGAACTTTTAACAAGGCACACCTGTTAATTGAAATGCATTCCAGGTGACTACTTCATGAAGCTGGTTGAGAGAATGCCAAGAGTGTGCAAAGCTGTTATCAAGGCAAAGGGTGGCTACTTTCAAGAATCTCAAATATATATAAAATATATTTTGTTTAACACATTTTTGGTTACTACATGATTCCATATGTGTTATTTCATTGTTTAGATGTATTCACTATTATTCTACAACGTAGGAATTAGTAAAATAACGAAAAACCCTGGAATGAGTATGCGTGTCCAAACCTTTGACTGGTACTGTATATATGTATATATTATTTGTACCTTTATTTTGACAGTGCTCATGTCTCTTGGGCTGGCTATATAATTATTAAGTTAATTGGGAATTAGAATGTATGTGGAGTCTAAATTTATAGGCAGATAATTCGCATGTGCATGTGAGGTGAGTAAATCTATGATCATTTGCATAATACTGCACACCACATCCGCTTTCCTCATCCAGATTTCTGCTTCCATTTTACTGAAAGACCCCCAAACAACCACTGACTATATATTCATCCATAAAAACCTACATTTTATTCACCCATAGATTATTTTTTTCGCACATACATGAGCGTTCACAAATTCCAGATAGACATTTAATCCTTGGACAATGATATGAACATAATGCATAAAATATTCGATTTTTTATCTATTAATTCAACACATACTCGTTTCTTACACGTCATGATTAATTCCATGAAAGCACAATTAATACGTTCAACAGGTAGAGAGACTATACAGAAGACAGATGGTTTCATATAAACACATAGGAGCCACTTGCTTGCACTGCAATAATTCACTTCATCCATAATGACACTTGAAACACCAAAAACCAAATGTGTCGACAAGGAGTACGATTGAAAACGAATCGAAATGTTTTGATTAAACCACTATATATATATATATATATATATATATGTGTGTATGTTTACCCTATAGCACCATCCAACGTGGGTGCCCGGAGCATGTTTTCTCTGGTATGTCGACAGAACCTGCATGAGATCTAATTCTATAGCAGCTCGATAATAAAACACTCACTTACGTATTTAAAAAAAAATCTTCATAAGGAAACCAATTATCAATGCAGATATCAAGACATCCACACACTAAGTTAGGCCTTATACACAGCTCATTTTCACATGCCTGACTTTGCCTGATCAGACCATGCATCATATTCAACGCTTCAGAGATGATCCATTTCAAAGGACACTGCATTGCCCACTTCCTAATTAACATAACATTTCATTACTAAATACTGTACACTATGATTGTAAAGTCTATTATTGCACATTATCACGAAGGCAAAAAACAAAGTACACAGTTACACAGTCTCCCTTTTGCTCTGTCAATCAGTCTGTCATTCAGCGCCAATGATCGATGAGATTATGACCTATGGGCTACAGAGGTAGAATGTATACATTCTTATTCCTCGACTCCATATTTGAATGCCTCAATGAGCCCCTCTACTGAGTGAATAAACCCAGAAATGCTGCATATGCCTCCTATAACGAATATGGCGACGTCGAAGAACACGTGGTGCCATAAGAGTTTCCTCCACATCAGTTTTAGATGAAAGAGAGCCGGGAGAAGGAAGCACAACCCGGCGCCGGTAAGACTCCCGGTTAAGCCCATGAGGAGTGCGAAGTGCGGGACAAAGATGGCCATGATCAACGTGAACACCACCAGGAGGCACCGGAGGCCCAGTCCCCAGGATTTAATCCGTCCTCCCGGCCCGTAACAGTCAGGGAAAATAGCGCGCCCTCCATCCTGGAAAAAAGACTTCTCCAGGACCTCTACAGCAGCGAAGAACGGCAGCGGATACGAAAGCAAAGCCTTGGCCACCAGGAACAGGTTGACCACCGCTCTGATGGTGGACGGCAGGTTGTCCGTGATAACCTCTTTGGTGGCATCTGCCCAAGTCAAGTAGGCCACCAGAGCGAACAGGCCCTTCAGAACGCAGGCACCGATGTGGGTCCAGTCCATCATGCAGTGGAACTCCTTTGGCCTCTGCATGTTCCCCTCCAGCGATGGCAGGAAGATCTGGGACGTGTAGCTGAAGACGATGATGCCAATGGAGATGGGGAACTTCTTGACATCGATATAAAACTTGACTTTGTCCCAGGCCCAGTCGCGGGCTCTGGAGAGGCAGTAGGCTATCACCAGGATGTTGATGACAAAGTGCGCGATGGTGCAGAGCAAGCTGAACTTGGACACCGCCTTGAGGCTCTTGAGGAACGCGCAAGGCAGGAGGGCAGCCGTGGCAACTACAGACCAAGCCTTCTGCGAGACCGGCAGATTGGGGAAGCTGTTGACCATCAGGTTGCCGCTGACCACCACGTACAGGATACAGGTCATGACCAACTCAATGATCTGAGCAACGTTAACTATATGTCCGCCCAGAGACGGGAACCGTGGCTGGCAGCACGCGTTGGCGATGTCCACGTAGGAGTCCCTCACGCGCACCAGAATTCCATCCTCATTCTCTTCATACAGACACGCAATAAGAATCTTTCCGGTGTAACAACATACAACGGCGGCAAATATGATAAGAAAGAGTCCGAGGTATCCTCCGTGAAGAATGGCGTATGGTAACCCAAGGACGAACATCCCCTGTGGATACACAAGCACAGTTGAGTCGTAATGGAAATGGGCTTATCGAAGTGGCATGCCTCCCCACACCACACATGCAATAAATGTATCCTATTTAAAGTTGCATAATAATAGCAAACGACATTCACATTTTCCTAATCATACATGTGTGAAACCCCACATTTAACGACTGGAGTTGAGAGAAAAAAAAAGCCTAGGCAGGCCTCTGTTTTTCTGTCAGGTGACTAGCGTCCAGGCACAGAATCTAATATTTCTAAAATATTTCCTCATCAATACTGGATTTATTTTGTATAATCCACTGTAAAAATAACATATACCATTTAGCAGACGCTGATATCCAAATCGATTTACAGACATTCATGCATACATTTTATGTATGGGTGGTCCCGGGAATCGAACATACTACCCTGGGTTACAAGCTCCCTGCTCTACCAACTACAAAGGACCACTGTGAAATGTTATCAAGAATAACGATGTAGGCCTAATGGTCCCCGAGGCTAATCCAAACCATTTCAGCCGTGATTCATTCCAGACGGAGGCAACGGGGGTCTGTTTTTTGCTGATAAGAAATAGGCTATCTTGCATAAATCCCTATTTTCCTCTAAAATCTCAAATTATTATTATACACATGCTTAAAATTAAATTGACATTCTCTTCTGATTAAATAAAGGCACCGATATGCATTTTTTTTTTTTTTAAATAAAATATTTAAGACACACTTGTTCTAAATTAAGGATTGTGAAATATGAAACCATACAATATGCCTATTCAAAGTCTATTTTTACATGTCAATGAAAACATTGCTAAAGTCATTTTAAGGTCTGTTTCAGTATTTTTGTAGAATGCAAATCGGTGTCCCTGAATGGGCGTATATTGCAAGTCTATCTTGACAATAGGCTTACATTGACATAGTGCCAATATGTTTGTGTGTTTCTTTAAATTATTTCTACCTGAATGGCATTGGTGACGTTCCACCCCGCATCCCAAGTGGTAATTTTGGGTTTGTCCTCTAATGCCAACTCGTTACACGCCCCAGTGTTCTTGAGGGAGGAAGAGGATGGTGGACCGGTTCCGTCTCTCTGGTAGTGGCTGTCCCCCACCATCAGCTCGTCTCCTCCGTCCATATCTCCCCCTTCTTCGTCACCCTGCATGATGTCCATCTGCATCCCCTGCCTGTAGTCAAAATCCAAGTCATCGCAGTCCACGAACCCCAGACCCTCTTCATCCGTAGCGGCCTGGAAGCCCAGCCTGGCAAACACTCCGCTTACCTTGGCCTGAGACTTATTGGACACTGTGTTGGCCGCATTGGTCAGCTTGTTGCCGATCTTGTGTCGAATTAAGTGAGCCATTGTTGTGAAATAAATGTGAATCTTCAGATATCAATTGGATCAAATATGGTTATTAGTTATTTTGGCTGTTGCTGCTGCTGCTGTGAGAGAAAGATAACCATGCCTGTTGCCAATACGTTTTGACGTTTCTCTTAACGGCTGTCCAACCGTTACATCCACATAGGCTCTCCTTAAAATCCCGTCTGTTGGTCTTGATTATCCATGTCACTCTCAAACCCCTCCTGACACTTTCTTGGCTTCAGAAGAAATTATGCAAAACAATTCTTCCTCAAGTTGGTTCTTCTAAACTGCTGAATGTGATCGAATGTCCCTGTTTGTGACCTCTCCATTAAGTTGTCCGTTCTGGTTCGGATGTTGCAGTCAACTGTGGCGCAGCTGTGACAAGTGCAACCCACGAGCGATGGAATCTGTGTGTCACAGTCGGACTAGGCACGTGTCCTCGTATACTGCCAATGCAATGACTTGCTCAGCAGGCAAAAACCTCTCATGGTTCTGAAGCGGGTGTGTGTGTGCGTGTGTGAGAGCGAGACAGACGCAGCCTACGACATAAGTATGACCCCCCTCACTGGCGCAAATTCTCTGCAGTAGCCTAAGACCAAGGACAAAATTGTCAATTTATTACGTTTAGCAAATTGCTTTGAGATTTGAGGGATAAAGGGGTGTAGTATTTCGTTACCAGAGGCATGGATGCTAGCTCTTACGCTTTATTTATACAAAATATGTGTGCTTTATTCGATTAAGATCATTTTGCATATTGAATTAGACCTAATTCTATTTTTAATTTTGATCGATCATTTGTTCCAATATTTTTCGTTATGATATGATGACACTAAACATTCAGATCGTGTTGATCTGGCAGATGTATTATCAGTTTCATGAAGGTGTAGTTTATAATTGCAGACGCATATGTTCGTTGAAAAATGTGATTTAGACTGCCTACCATTCATAGGCCTATACCAATGTTTTTGTCTTTGTCTTTTTATTCCTAATGCAAAAATACATAGAGGTCTAAAATGGATAAATAAATATTACATATTTGAAGATGAAAATCGTAGCTCGAACCTAGCTGTGACATCAATAGCATATTATTTTGATTATTTCCGTTTGTTTTTTAGTTTATTCGCTATAAGAATTTGGAGCCAACGTTTTGTTTTATGGCCCTTTGAGTATAGCCAGCACTTACTCTTTTTTATTTGGTATAATATATATCAAAACAATCTTAAAAAATAAATATTCTTATCTAATTTGTTTTCCGATTATTTTAATTGATTAGCGTATCTCTGTAGCCTAAGTACATTTTTGTTCATGGGAGCAGATACTTTAAATTCAGCTGATAAATTAGAGACCACGACCCGCATGAATCTTCATGAGAAAATTCTCCTAATTTCAGCATTGCAGAACCTGGGACAGCGACTTGAATTTTCGCATACTGGCTATATAACCTTCTGTAACTGCCAAGTCATTTTTTTAAATGTCCCCTGTTGGTTGACAAGCTATTTCCAATGTAGATCTACACAGCATTAGCAAATTCCTCATGGTTAGATCGACTATACATCTGGCATGGAAACCAAATGTAGGCCTAAATAGTATAATATCTCATGTTGGTTGTCCTTGAAAAGGCATGGCATTCTAGTCCTCATTAAACACATGCCCGTGTCGTGTGCGTCTGCTTTAGAACTCCCGTATTACGATATGACATTAAAGAGCAGGAATGTGTTCGAAAATGCAGAAGAAAAAAATCACGGTAACATTTGATGCCTCCAACTGTAATCCCTCAGATGATAAGAGGCACCTTATCCTTCTCTTCTAATCGGTTCCGACATGTCACGACGCATTACAGTATTACTGTCATCAGGTTTTGGTGCCTGCGTAGGCAAGGCATTTCTAATATTTCCTTTTGTCGGAATACATTATGAACATTAAAGGAAAGGCAGAAATACAGTTTACTCTTTTCACAGAGTGAGAATAGCACGTGGACAGACTGATGATAAATTCATTACAGAATAATGTATGTAGAATTGTGCATTGGTCGAAGACTAAATGAGACAAAAACGTGAAAGACGATGAGAACTCAACATTTTGTATCAACCCAGAAAGTCCCTATATTTTCATGCTGGGCTTAGGCTGCTTTGCCAGCTGCCGTTTGTGTTGAGGCATGCACAGTGTGCGTGTGTATGTATGTGTGCTTGCATGCTTGTGTGTGTGAGGACAGTGAGGAAAGAATGTTCCCGGGAGAGTCCTTGGGGCATCTCAGTGACTAAACCTCCCTCCCCCATTCATGTACAAAACCCTGGTCTTGGACAGAGGATAGGCTGCAAATCTTACACAAACACACACACACACACACCCATGCCCCCCCAAACTGGATTAAAATGAACAGCACTGCACCTTCATCATGAAACAGGGTTTTTAATTCCAGTGAAATGTACTTACTAATCTTCTGGACACAAAAATATGTTGTTCTCTATCTGTATTTGCACATTTGGAACTTCATAAGAAATAGATTTTCAGACATATTATTATTGAGATGGCATCAAATTGCTTGCTGTGGTGACCAATTTAGCTTTGGGTTACAGAGACAAACATTTATTCAGCAAAGATGAAAGAGGGATGTCTGAAGGGGGAGAGATACTGAAGGCTTATAACCTGCTAACATGCACCAACTGGGGGCAATAGTCTCAGATAGTTGCCATGGCCACAATAATTGGTTGGCAAGACTCAAAGGAACACAGGTTGTCTGTCTGAAAGCCCCACCGGATGAAAAGGGAAGCCACTCAAGCCAATCTAGAGCCCTAACAATGAGAAGGGATCTAAGAAAATATAGCATCCTGAATTTTTTTTCAAAAACTGAGCATTTTGGTTTAGAATAGAGAAATGTAATCTGCTGCTTATACTAAATGGTCCACAAGGACATGCAATTTACATAGGAATAGATAAATAAACACACACATTTTGAAATCTTTCCTTGGATCCCCTATGAAACATGAACACAACTTACACATACACAGACACTACACACCCAGGGATTCATGCAAAGTGACAGGTGCACAAACACATTAATAACTCTATGGCCCAAAAATATCTGTTATGCTTACAGGGCTTAAGACTGAAGAGAGTGGTAGTGACAGTCTCTGTGTGTGAGGGGGCGGGGTAGTGTTTAGGGGATGCAGGGCGTTTGGTTTGCTGCTGTGGCTCTGGTATCAGGCAGTCTAGCGGTTAAGAGCCTTGGGCCAGTAACTAAAAGGTCGCTGGTTTGAATCCCGAGCCAACTAGGTGAAAAATCTGTCGATATGCCCTTGAGCACGGCACTTAACCCTAGTTGCTCTGGATAAGAGCATCTGCTAAATTACTCAAATGTAAATATCAGAGGCAGCAGTAGGAATCTAAATGCAAACCTCAGCCTATTATGTAAACGGTGTTCCCTTCCCTTCATTCATTTATGTCACAGATAGTTGGAGGTTTTCTCTTTTTATTTCACCAGTCCTGCATGCAAAGATTCAAACTGACATTTCACCATTTAATCTCATGATCAGCACAGAGAGAGCTGCAGCAGGAAAGATGAGTCTTAGGTACTGACAATCATAACATTGCTATTCTACTACCACAACTAAATGATAAGAATGATAATATTAACAGAGTGGTAACATGACAATAACCCAATAAATGTCTTAAGAGTCTTGCAGGAACACTTGAATATGACAGCTGATGACAAGCTAATTAGGATCTCTCTACCCTGCTTCTACAAAATGGAGGAGCTACATCAAGGCAGTCCCAAAGCGCTTGTAGCCTAATTGTTTCTCTGTGGCTCATCACGGTATGACATGCACAACAAGCAAAGGTTCCCAGTGTTAGGAACAGAGGTACAATGTCACGTCTTGCCTTCTGGGAGCCTATGTGGGAGATGACCTAGATCTGCTTATTAACATTAGAGGAGGTCCCCTGACTAGAGCTTTGTGCCTGAGCAGTGAACTGTGCCTCTGATTCAATGACACAGCATCAAGCTACAACATTCCCTGCTCCCAAATCTGTGCTAACCCGCCAATCAAGTCCCTGGACTGAAATAAATATGGAATGCATCCACCATTTGTTTGATTACACAGGGCATATGCCTGTTGTCTCTAAATTAAAGTATTTTATGATGCATGAATGATCTGATATGTAAGACCCTTGAGCTTAATTCTGTGGTTTTGTAACAATGGTGGCACAGAAAATGCATAGGTGAATATTTTCAATAACCAAAAAGATTGTATTTTCAGCTGGTTGAAGTTGGTGTACAAAACCGAAAGTAAAATACACAAAAACAAAACTGAACAGGAAGCATAGATATAGTGCACGTCAGAGGAGGCTGGTGGGATGAGCTATAGGAGGATGGGCTCATTGTAATAGCTAGAATGGAATAAATGGAATGGTATCAAACATATGGAAACCATGTTTGGCTCCGTTCCATTTATTCCACTCTAGCCATTACAATGAGCCCACCCTCCTATAGCTCATCCCACCAGCCTCCACTGCCACACATAGAACAGATCTACCGCTTCAAATCTGACAGATCTATAACTCACATTTCTATGTGAATTTGGTCGTGGCGCCCAGAAAGTTTTAAAATCTATGTCATGTGACATGAGTGATAGGGGACAGACCGTTTGGTGGTGGAGTGTCTATTGTCAGTGCCAAAGGCACCCTATATATCACCAGCTGAGGCTCCACTTTGCCCAGTCAATTGACAGTAATACTGTAAGTGCCAGACCAGAATAAATCGAGGCCTTTTCAGATATAAGGGTTGATAGGGATAGGATATCATATAACCATAAGAATAGATTGATAGGAGTAGCTCATCATTTCTGGCTGGACCTAATTCAGAATGCCCAAAAGATTAATTCATGCTTTGTTTGATGCATATTCATCTCAAATGCATGAGACCAGCTTTCATTGCCCCCTCTGTTGGCAAACACTCATTCATGGATGTGGTCTTTAATGCATTAGTCCAACTGTAAACGGGTTCTGGGTCATACAGTAGGTTATCACACCCAGTCTGTACTCACATTAACATGTTCATTGAGGAAACAAAAAATATTGTAGATAAAGCAATGCATCCATATAAAAACAAAAATGGTAGTAAATGACACTGACAGATGCCAGTAAATAGACTACAGAATGTATAAATACATAGTCCTAAAACAATAGTTGTTAGGGGATCTACAATAGAGGATGTAATATATTCTGAGCATCCCGGAACTTTTGGATGCTCACACAAGCCTTCGAGTCGCCCGTATTTTGTAGTAACACCCTTTCAAAATGACTTCCAAAACAGACACAACTTGCAAAATATTTTAATTTCAAGACTACAAATCATCTCCCGACATGATTGTCTAAATTGCTGCCGAATGCTTACAATCAACACCGGTCCCAATGGTAATAGATAACCGGCCCTCCTTTGAAAATAGCCGTTGAGCATGCAAAGGGGACTAACTACAGTAGGCGCTCCGCGGCTTCTGCTCAAATCATTGGCGGCGAGGATCAGAGGGACAGCTCGCAGTGAATCCCAAATCCGTAATGGCATCTCCAACCTCGAGCCCTTGCGATGGCTCCTGAAAAGCCGGTTCGACCGAAATGTGGTTGTAAACTTCGAGATACAGGAGCTGCTGTTCGATTCAGCCACCTCGGGAGTTGGCGCTCATGTGCGGCGTATAAGTTGTTCCACATTTTCTTTGTTGACTGTCCTGTTGACTGTTGTGCCCTCTCACTCTTGAATTAAATTTACGCGTACAAAGGTAGCTAACTAGATAGCTGCTCGTTCAGAAACATCTGATGTGGTTTCTCTCCCCCTGTTTTAGGGCAGTGTTGAACATCCGATAGTTCTCACAGAGGCGCCCTGCAACCCGCTGCACAGTCGCCAGATGATGTCAGTGCTGCTCTTTGAGTGCTAGAGTCCCCAATGCAGTGGTGGGGGACTCAAGTAAATGAAAGTCACCCAGTAAAATACTACTTCAGTAAAAGTCTAAAAGTACTTGTTTTTAAATATACTTAAGTATCAGAAGTAAATATAATTGCTCAAATATACTTAAGTATCAAAAGTAAAAGTATAAATCATTTCAAATGCCTTATAAAGCAAACCAGACAGCATCATTTTATTTTTTATTTACGGATAGCCAGGGGCATGCTCTAGCTCTCAGACATAATTTACAAACAAAGCATGTGTTGAGTGAGTCCACCAGATCAGAGGCAGTAGGGATGTTCTCTGTTTAGTGAGTCCACCAGATCAGAGGCAGTAGGGATGACCAGGGATGTTCTCTGTTTAGTGAGTCCACCAGATCAGAGGCAGTAGGGATGACCAGGGATGTTCTCTGTTTAGTGAGTCCACCAGATCAGAGGCAATAGGGATGACCAGGGATGTTCTCTGTTTAGTGAGTCCTCCAGATCAGAGGCAGTAGGGATGACCAGGGATGTTCTCTGTTTAGTGAGTCCACCAGATCAGAGGCAGTAGGGATGACCAGGGATGTTCTCTGTTTAGTGAGTCCACCAGATCAGAGGCAGTAGGGATGACCAGGGATGTTCTCTTGATAAGTGTGTGAATTACACAATTTTCCTGTCCTGCTAAGCATTCAAAATGTAGCGAGTACATTTGGGTGTCAATGAAAATGTATGGAGTAAAAAGTGTAAGTTGTCAAAAATATAAATAGTAAACTAAAGTACAGATACCCCAAAAAACTACTTAAGTAGTACGTTCAAGTATTTTTACTTAAGTACTTTACAACACTGCCCTCATGTATCCTATGGGGTGGATAGCCTGTACAGCTTATATTACAACACTGCTCTCTGCAACTCCCCACACACACACGGGCATTGTCCTGTCCTCCAGCTACCACTGCGGTCACATACTACCTGTTATCAATGGAAGGTACGCACTAACATGAGGTTTTAGGTGACTCCACTCATACTCAACCAGGTAGCCAGATCTGTCTATTCTTTTGCAAAATCCTCTATTTTGTTTTCATGCTAGAGGAGTTGGGAAAAGAACAAACAGATGTCGCTGCTATCTCACCAGATGTAACATGTCCTCTGGTGTTTCCCCAGGCTGGATGCGTGTGAACGTGGGTGGGAGCCAGGTGGTGTCCTACCTCCAGCGTCTTTTCCAGCTGAAGTACACTGGTCACCTGGCGGCCGTCACCCTCTGCCTCATAGAGCTGCTCCACAAACACAGCTACAGACTACCACCACGGTCTGCCTGCCATGGGGCCAGAGAGATGTATTGAGATTGTATGAAACAGTATGTGGTGCTTTGCTTTATATATAATATTTATATATCATTGCCTGACTCTCTCTCTCTACCTCAGAGCTGGAGAAGTGGTGCAGTGCAGAGTTCTAAGAGCAGGAGGTGCAACGCATGCAGCTGCCCTTCTCTGCCATGGTTCTGGGCGGCGCGGTGATTGTGGAGGAGATGCAGGAGAGACGCGCCCAGCAACTGCGCAGGCTGCAGGAGATAAACGGCTGGCGCAGGGAAGAGATGCTGCAGCAGGACCAAGAGCGTCTGGATAAACTATTGGCCCCGCAGGGAAGAACCATTATCTTTTAACCACTTTGTCAACCATGACCCTTAACTGCTGTGCAATTCCACAGTCTCAGAATTACGCAGAGTCCAATTTCTCACTTAAAATGTACTCCAAACAAAAAACATTGATTTCAAAGTTTAATAAACCATACAACCAAGGACTATGTTTAACAATTTACACTGAACATTTTACAAAAACACATTTACTGGAAAAACTATGCAGATGCAATGTTTGTTAACAGAATTTCATTAAAATCTCCCTCCGTTTTTTAATGTGTCCACGTTTTCCAAAAACTCTTACATATCTGCTCCAAATTAGGATTGAATAATTCCTGCAGAAAGAATGGGGGGGGGGGGGGGGGTCAGCTATAGCATGACACAATGACTTAGAACAAATATCTGTTGGTTATTCAACTAAAGTAAGTGAGGTGGACTTACACCTGGTAATGGAATTGCGGTATCACGGGTCCCTGATCTGTACTCCACAGAAATGCATATGGAAATGAATGTCATTCTCTTCATAGTGATGTATCCTGAAAAGATACACAAAGGTATAAATATGCAATATCCTCTTTTGCATATTTGGGTATTATTGTACACAGTGACTATTTTAATGAGCTCTGTCCCCAAACAAAACCAAATTTGGTTGGTCAGAACCGGACCAAATCTGAACTAATAGCAGTCTGTTTCACAATTTTGAACATTAAAGTACAGCACAATAGAGCTCAGTAGAGTAGAGTACAGAACAGTAGAGTACAGAACAGTAGAGTACAGAACAGTAGAGTACAGAACAGTATACAACGGGTGGGTCTAAACCTGAATGCTGATTAGTTAAAAGCGCATTTCAGCCGGTGTCTATTCCACAAATTACCATCGGCTAAATCTGACTTTAAAATGACTATTCATTCTGTTCCATCTGACTGCGCAATCCATAGTCTCGTTAACCCAGGTAGGGAAATTATAAACTTGATCTCCACTAGAAAAATAATCGAGACATTATCTCATATTTCTTTTCGACTAACATTTAGTTTTCAACAACAGAAATTTGTATAAACCCGTCTGTCTCCGACATTTGTAACATTGTTTTAATTTTCAAATTCGATCTCCAACTGTCCCATAGTAATGAACGTGTAATGGTCAAGAGTCAGGACGAGAGAGAGAGAGGCAGCGTTTCTCAACCATTAGAAATCATGAATCGGCTGGCATCATTTTTATGGATATATACAAAGAAATGTCAATTGGAAAAAGGTGAAACGAAGTGCAGCTAGTTTGCAGTCTTTCCAGCTTCAGTTTGAAATCGTTGTGTTAGCTGTGTTGTTGGCTAGCGAAATCGTGCCTCATTAGCTCATTGTTATGGATGTATCCAAATAAATGTCACTAGAAACAGCTTAAACAAATGCATCTCCTGTTGTTATTCTGTCTGCACTGTTTGACGTGACTGTAAATTAGCAGTAGTTGGCTAGCAAGCAAGGAATAAGAACGTTGCCAGTATGGCAATGGAACATTTAGAAGTAATGACTGGGTCGCGTCCATAGATACAGAACAAAAAGACTGAACGACTGGGTCGCATCCTTGGTAACCGAACCAATAGAACGACTGACCAGCCGGCTTGGGTAGTAAACCCAGATTTTTTTTCCCGGACTATATATTGTGGAAGGATGAAATAGTATGAATAAATTAATAAAAATAACGTTTTTAATGAAAATATGTCAATCATTATTTGAATATATTTGTATCCCGTTGTATGAATGTGATAATGCCCGAGAAGCCGGTGTTTGGAGCCAGAATTCAGAATTCCATTGTCAGTTTAGCCTACATTTCACTGATCTTAGTAGCAGAAAGCATTTTTGTCTGCAGTTGTAGGTTTGGCTATTTGTTTCAAGTGTATGTGGTGGTTCTAGCTTGTATGGCGCCCTGGGCCAACCACCCCGTGCCGCCCCGGGCGGCTGCCCATGTCGCCCATACCTAAATCCGTTACTGATTTGTATTAGTCTATAAATACATATCTAGGGTTACTACCCAAGCCGGCTGGTCTTTCGTTCTATTGGCTGGGCTGATGAGACAGTTGATTGCGCAGTCAGATGGAACAGAGTAAATAAGCATTTTAACGTCATATATTTAGCCGGTGGTAACTTGTGGAATAGACATCGTCTGGAATGCGCTTTTAACTCAAAAAATTCAGAACCAGGAACAGATATAGCCCTTGGTTCTCTCCAGACCTGACTGCCCTTGACCAGCACAAAAACATCCTGTGGCGTACTGCATTAGCATCGAATAGCCCCGTGATATGCAACTTTTCAAGGAAGTTAGGAACCAATATACACAGGCAGTTAGTCAAGCTAAGGCTAGCTTTTCAAGCAGAAATTTGCATCCTGCAGCACAAACTCAAAAAAGTTCTGGGCCACTGTAAAGTCCATGGAGAATAAGAGCACCTCCTCCCAGCTGCCCACTGCACTGAGGCTAGGAAACACTGTCACCACCGATAAATCCACTATAATTGAGAATTTCAATAAGCATTTTTCTACGGCTGGCCATGCTTTCCACCTGGCTACCCCGATCAACAGCCCTCCACCCCCCACAGCAACTCGCCCAAGCCTCCCCCATTTCTCTTTCACCCAAATCCAGATGGCTGATGTTCTGAAAGAGCTGCAAAATCTGGACCCTTACAAATCAGCCGGGCTAGACAATCTGGACCCCTACAAATCAGCAGGGCTAGACAATCTGGACTCTCTTTCTAAAATTATCTCCTGAAATTGTTGCAACCCCTATTACTAGCCTGTTCAACCTCTCTTTCGTATCGTCTGAGATTCCCAAAGATTGGAAAGCTGCCGCGGTCATCCCCCTCTTCAAAGGGGGAGACACTCTAGACCCAAACTGCTACAGACCTACATCTATCCTACCCTGCCTTTCTAAGGTCTTCGACAGCCAAGTTAACAAACAGATTACCGACCATTTCGAATCCCACCGTACCTTCTCCGCTATGCAATCTGGTTTCAGAGCTGGTCATGGGTGCACCTTAGCCACGTTCAAGGTCCTAAACGATATCATAACCGCCATCGATAAGAGACATTACTGTGCAGCCGTATTCGTTGACGTGGCCAAGGCTTTCGACTTTGTCAATCACCACATTCTTATCGGCAGACTCAACAGCCTTGATTTCTCAAATGATTGCCTCGCAGGGTTCACCAACTACCTCTCTGATAGAGTTCAGTGTGTCAAATCGGAGATCCTGTTGTCCGGACCTCTGGCAGTCTCTGTGTGTGCGCCACAGGGTTCAATTCTTGGGCCGACTCTCTTCTCTGTATACATCAATGATGTCGCTCTTGCTGCTGGTGATTCCCTGATCTACCTCTACGCAGACGACATCATTCTGTATACCTCTGGCCCTTCTTTGAACACTGTGTTAACTAACCTCCAGACGAGCTTCAATGCCATACAACTCTCCTTCCGTGGCCTCCAACTGCTCTTAAATGCAAGTTAAACTAAATGCATGCTCTTCAACCGATCGCTGCCCGCACCTTCCCGCCCGTCCAGAATCATTACTCTGGACGGTTCTGACTTAGAATATGTGGACGACTACAAATACCTAGGTGTCTGGTTAGAATGTAAACTCTCATTCCAGACTCACATTAAGCATCTTCAATCCAAAATTAAATCTAGAATCGGCTTCCTATTTCGCAACAAAGCTTCCTTCACTCATGCTGCCAAACATACCCTAGTAAAACTGACCATCCTACCGATCCTCGACTTCGGCGATGTCATTTACAAAATAGCCTCCAACACTCTACTCAACAAATTGGATGCAGTCTATCACAGTGCCATCCGTTTTGTCACCAAAGCCCCATATACTACCCACCACTGCGACCTGTACACTCTCGCTTCATACTCGTCGCCAAACCCGCTGGCTCCAGGTCATCTACAAGTCTCTGCTAGGTAAAGCCCCGCCTTATCTCAGCTCACTGGTCACCATAGCACCACCCACCCGTAGCACGCACTCTAGCAGGTATATCTCACTGGTCACCCCCAAAGCCAATTCCTACTTTGGCCGCCTTTCCTTCCAGTTCTCTGCTGCCAATGACTGGAACAAACTGCAAAAACAATCACTGAAGCTGGAGACTCATATCTCCCTCACTAAGCACCAGCTGTCAGAGCAGCTCACAGATCACTATACCTGTACATAGCCCATCTGTAAATAGCCCATCCAACTCCCTCATCCCCATACTGTATTTATTTATGTTGCTCCTTTGCACCCCAGTATCTCTACTTGCACATTCATCTTCTGCACATCTACCATTCCAGTGTTTAATTGCTATATTGTAATTACTTCACCACCATGGCCTATTTATTGCCTTACCTCCCTTATCCTACCACATTTGCACATACTGTATATAGACTTTTTCTACTGTATTAGTGACTGTATGCTTGTTTATTCCATGTGTAACTGTTTGTCACGGCTGTTTAAAGGAGCAAACCAAAGTGCAGCGTGTGTTTCGTTCGACATATTTATTTAATCCGTGAAACTATGCAATACATCAAATTACTGAAATTTACATCACATTACATTTACATTTAAGTCATTTAGCAGACGCTCTTATCCAGAGCGACTTACAAATTGGTGGGGGGGGGGGGGGGGGGGTTAGAAGGATTACTACCTATCCCAGGTATTCCTTAAAGAGGTGGGGTTTCAGGTGTCTCCGGAAGGTGGTGATTGACTCCGCTGTCCTGGCGTCGTGAGGGAGCTTGTTCCACCATTGGGGTGCCAGAGCAGCGAACAGTTTTGACTGGGCTGAGCGGGAACTGTGCTTCCTCAGAGGTAGGGGGGCCAGCAGGCCAGAGGTGGATGAACGCAGTGCCCTTGTTTGGGTGTAGGGCCTGATCAGAGCCTGAAGGTATGGAGGTGCCGTTCCCCTCACAGCTCCGTAGGCAAGCACCATGATCTTATAGCGGATGCGAGCTTCAACTGGAAGCCAGTGGAGAGAGCGGAGGAGCGGGGTGACGTGAGAGAACTTGGGAAGGTTGAACACCAGACGGGCTGCGGCGTTCTGGATGAGTTGTAGGGGTTTAATGGCACAGGCAGGGAGCCCAGCCAACAGCGAGTTGCAGTAATCCAGACGGGAGATGACAAGTGCCTGGATTAGGACCTGCGCCGCTTCCTGTGTGAGGCAGGGTCGTACTCTGCGAATGTTGTAGAGCATGAACCTACAGGATCGGGTCACCGCCTTGATGTTAGTGGAGAACGACAGGGTGTTGTCCAGGATCACGCCAAGGTTCTTAGCACTCTGGGAGGAGGACACAAGGGAGTTGTCAACCGTGATGGCGAGATCATGGAACGGGCAGTCCTTCCCCGGGAGGAAGAGCAGCTCCATCTTGCCGAGGTTCAGCTTGAGGTGGTGATCCGTCATCCACACTGATATGTCTGACAGACATGCAGAGATGCGATTCGCCGCCTGGTTATCAGAAGGGGGAAAGGAGAAGATTAATTGTGTGTCGTCTGCATAGCAATGATAGGAGAGACCATGTGAGGATATGACAGAGCCAAGTGACTTGAAGTATAGCGAGAATAGGAGAGGGCCTAGAACTGAGCCCTGGGGGACACCAGTGGTGAGAGCGCGTGGTGCGGAGACAGATTCTCGCCACGCCACCTGGTAGGAGCGACCTGTCAGGTAGGACGCAATCCAAGCGTGGGCTGCGCCGGAGATGCCCAACTCGGAGAGGGTGGAGAGGAGGATCTGATGGTTCACAGTATCAAAGGCAGCAGATAGGTCTAGAAGGATGAGAGCAGAGGAGAGAGAGTTAGCTTTAGCAGTGCGGAGAGCCTCCGTGACACAGAGAAGAGCAGTCTCAGTTGAATGCCCAGTCTTGAAACCTGACTGATTAGGATCAAGAAGGTCATTCTGAGAGAGATAGCAGGAGAGCTGGCCAAGGACGGCACGTTCAAGAGTTTTGGAGAGAAAAGAAAGAAGGGATACTGGTCTGTATTTGTTGACATCGGAGGGATCGAGTGTAGGTTTTTTCAGAAGGGGTGCAACTCTCGCTCTCTTGAAGACGGAAGGGACGTAGCCAGCGGTCAAGGATGAGTTGATGAGCGAGGTGAGGAGGGGAGGGTCTCCGGAAATGGTCTGGAGAAGAGAGGAGGGGATTGGGTCAAGTGGGCAGGTTGTTGGGCGGCCGGCAGTCACAAGACGCGAGATTTCATCTGGAGAGAGAGGGGAGAAAGAGGTCAAAGCACAGGGTAGGGCAGTGTGAGCAGGACCAGCGGTGTCGTTTGACTTAGCAAACGAGGATCGGATATCGTCAACCTTCTTTTCAAAATGGTTGACAAAGTCATCCGCAGAGAGGGAGGGGGGGGGGGAGGGGGAGGAGGATTCAGGAGGGAGGAGAAGGTAGCAAAGAGCTTCCTAGGGTTAGAGGCAGATGCTTGTAATTTAGAGTGGTAGAAAGTGGCTTTAGCAGCAGAGACAGAAGAGGAGAATGTAGAGAGGAGGGAGTGAAAGGATGCCAGGTCCGCAGGGAGGCGAGATTTCCTCCATTTCCGCTCGGCTACCCGGAGCCCTGTTCTGTGAGCTCGCAGTGAGTCGTCGAGCCACGGAGCAGGAGGGGAGGACCGAGCCGGCCTGGAGGATAGGGGACAGAGAAAATCAAAAGGATGCAGAAAGGGAGGAGAGGAGGGTTGAGGAGGCAGAATCAGGAGATAGGTTGGAGAAAGTTTGAGCAGAGGGAAGAGATGATAGGATGGAAGAGGAGAGAGTAGCGGGAGAGAGAGAGCGAAGGTTGGGACGGCGCAATACCATCCGAGTAGGGGCAGAGTGAGAAGTGTTGGATGAGAGCGAGAGGGAAAAGGATACAAGGTAGTGGTCGGAGATTTGGAGGGGAGTTGCAATGAGATTAGTGGAAGAACAGCATCTAGTAAAGATGAGGTCAAGCGTATTGCCTGCCTTGTGAGTAGGGGGGGGAAGGTGAGAGGGTGAGGTCAAAAGAGGAGAGGAGTGGAAAGAAGGAGGCAGAGAGGAATGAGTCAAAGGTAGATGTGGGGAGGTTAAAGTCACCCAGAACTGTGAGAGGTGAGCCATCCTCAGGAAAGGAACTTATCAAGGCGTCAAGCTCATTGATGAACTCTCCAAGGGAACCTGGAGGGCGATAAATGATAAGGATGTTAAGCTTGAAAGGGCTGGTAACTGTGACAGCATGGAATTCAAATGAGGAGATAGACAGATGGGTCAGGGGAGAAAGAGAGAATGTCCACTTGGGAGAGATGAGGATTCCAGTGCCACCACCCCGCTGGCTCGATGCTCTAGGGGTATGCGAGAACACGTGGGCAAACGAGGAGAGAGCAGTAGGAGTAGCAGTGTTATCTGTGGTAATCCATGTTTCCGTCAGCGCCAGGAAGTCTAGGGACTGGAGGGTAGCATAGGCTGAGATGAACTCAGCCTTGTTGGCCGCAGACCGGCAGTTCCAGAGGCTGCCGGAGACCTGGAACTCCACGTGGGTCGTGCGCGCTGGGACCACCAGGTTAGAGTGGCAGCGGCCACGCGGTGTGAAGCGTTTGTATGGCCTGTGCAGAGGGGAGAGAACAGGGATAGACAGACACATAGTTGACAAGCTACAGAAGTGTTGTTTCTTGTATTATTGTCTCTTGTGTCTTTGATATCCTTTTTCTTCTGTCCTGATTTTCTCTTTCTTTTCTTCTGTTAACTAGATATTCTTTGTTGTTCTTCGTTAGCTAGCTAGCTTCTTCCAAAAGAGTCCCTAGCAACTGCTTAGCAACTGGTAAACAATTCAGCTAGCTAAGATAAAATTGTAGTTATGAAAAATAGTTATTTTTCAAAATGTACTAAACAACAAACTGACGCAGAGGAAAACAAACATTACTCACAAATATTATCACCCACAAAACCCAGGAAGAAAAACCCCTACTTAAATATGATCTCCAATTAGAGGCAACGAGGACCAGCTGCCTCCAATTGGAGATCAACCCCAAAAACAACATAGAAATAGAACAACTAGAACTTAAACATAGAAATAGAAAACATAGAAAAACACAACACCCCCTGTCACGCCCTGACCTACTCTACCATAGAAAATAACCTCTTACTATGGTCAGGACGTGACAGTGTTGTTGTATGTGTCGAACTGCTTTGCTTTATCTTGGCCAGGTCGCAGTTGCAAATGAGAACTTGTTCTCAACTAGCCTACCTGGTTAAATAAAGGTGTAAAAAAAATAGATTTCATCTTCCCGACCCGACATTATACAGTGCATTCGGAAAAGATTCCCCTTGACTTTAAAAATTGTTTTGTAGATAGATTTTTTTCCCTTATCAATCTACAAAACAATACCTCATAGTGACAAAGCAAAAACAGTTTTTTTGAAATTTTAGCAAATTTATTGAAGATAAAAAACTAACTTATTTACATACAGTACCAGTCAAAAGTTGACACACCTACTCATTCAAGGGTCTTTATTTTTACTATTGTCTACATTGTATAATAATAGTGAAGACATCAAAACTATGAATTAACACATATGGAATCATGTATTAACCAAAAAAGTGTTAAACAAATATATTTTATATTTGAGATTCTTCAAAGTAGCCACCCTTTGCTTTGATGACAGCTTTGCACACTCTTGGCATTCTCTCAACCAGCTTCATGAGGTAGTCACCTGGAATGCATTTTAATTAACAGGTGTGCCTTCTTAAAAGTTAATTTGTGGAATTTCTTTCCTTCTTATTACGTTTGAGCCGATCAGTTGTGTTGTGACGAGGTATACAGAAGATAGCCCTATTTGGTAAAAGACCAAGTCCATATTATGTCAAGAACAGCTCAAATAAGCAAAGAGAAACAACAGTCCATCATTACTTTAAGACAAATTTCAAGACTTTTGAAAGTTTCTTCAAGTGTAGTCAAAAGAAACATCAAGCGCTATGATGAAACTGGCTCCCATGAGGACCGCCACAGGAAAGGAAGACCCAGAGTTACCTCTGCTGCAGAGGATAAGTTTATTACAGTTACCAGCCTCAGAAATTGCAGCCCAAATAAATCATTCACAGAGTTCAAATAACAAACACATCAACATCAACTGTTCAGAGGAGACTGCGTGAATCAGGCCTTCATGGTCGAATTGCTGCGAAGAAACCACTACTAAAGAACACCAATAAGAAAAAGAGACTTGCTTGGGCCAAGAAAGATGCGATGGACATTAGACCAGTTGAAATCTGTCCTTTGGTCTGATGAGTCCAAATTAGATTTTTGGTTCCAGCCACTGTGTCTTTGTGAGACGCAAAGTAGGTGAACGGATGATCTCCGCATGTGTGGTTCCCACTGTGAAGCATTGAGGAGGAGGGGGGATGGTGTAGGGGTGCTTTGTTGGTGACACTGTCAGTGATTTACTTAGAATTCAAGGCACACTTAACCAGCATGGCTACCACAGCATTCTGCAGCGATACGCCATCCCATCTGGTTTGCGCTTAGTTGGACTATCATTTGTTTTTGAACAGGACAATGACCCAACACACCTCCAAGCTCTGTAAGGGCTATTTGACATAGGAGAGTGATGCATCAGATGACCTGGCCTCCACAATCACCCGACTTCAACCCAATTGAGATGGTTTGGGATGAGTTTGACCGCAGAGTGAAGGAAAAGCAACCAAGCGTCGTGGCTGTAATCGCTGCCAAAGGTGTTTCAACAAAGTACTGAGTAAAGGGTCTGAATACTTATGTAAATGTGATATTTCTGTTTTATTTATCTTTGGAAATAAATTTGCCTATATTTCTAAAAACGTTTTGCTTTGTCATTAAGGGGTATTGTGTGTAGATTGAAAAAAAAAGGGGGGGGGGGGGGCTATTTATTCCATTTTAGAATAAGGCTGTAACATAACAAAATTTGGAAAAAGTCAAGGGGTCTGAATACTTTCTGACTGCTCTGTACATCAGTTAGGGCCTGTTTTTATTTTCATCAGTAACGTAGGCCCTGTTTTTTTTTATCAATAACTTCATAATGTCAAAGTTACAGATGCTCAAATATCATAACCTCCCAGAGACGCTAACCTCCCCTGTTATTGTAATGATGAGAGGTTAGCATTTCTTGGGAGTGTCATCACTCATCATTATTCACAATTCATTCAGGACTATCCATAATCATGGTAGCATCCACATTAATGTAGAAGTGTTTCGAAACATATTCTATTTTTATTTAGATTATGTAAAACCCCACCTTATCTCAGCTCACTGGTCACCATAGCAGCACCCACCCATAGCATGCGCTCAAGCAGGTATATTTCAATGGTCACCCCCAAAGCCAATTCCTCGTTTTGGCCGCCTTTCCTTCCAGTTCTCTGCTGCCAATGACTGGAACGAATTGCAATTTAAAAAAAAAAAAAAAAAAAAAAATCTCTGAAGCTGGAGACTCATATCTCCCTCACTAACTTTAAGCATCAGCTGTCAGAGCAGCTTACAGATCATTGCACCTGTAAATAGCCCATCTGTAAATAGCCCATCCAACTACCTCATCCACATATTGTTATTTAATTTGCTCCTTTGCACCGCAGTATCTCTACTTGCACATTCATCTTCTGCACATGTATCACTCCAGTGTTTAATTGCTAAATTGTAATTACTTCACCACTACGGCCTATTTATTGCCTTACCTCCCTAATCTTACCTCATTTCCACACACTGTATATAGACTTTTCTATTGTGTTATTGACTGAATGTTTGTTTATTCCATGTGTAACTCTGTGTTGTTGTTTGTGTCGCACTGCTTTGCTTTATCTTGGCCAGGTCGCAGTTGTAAATGAGAACTTGTTCTCAACTGGCCTACCTGGTTAAATAAAGGTGAAATAAAATAAAAAATTTAAAGTGACTCCAAAATGACACACTACATTATTTACCATTCATTTCTGTTGCACACAAAATAATCTGAAACACAACCAAAACAAACAGAAAATGCATCCAACAAGTTTGTAGTCACAAGCTTGCATGTTAGGAATATGGGACCAAATACAAAACATTTGACTAATTTCATATACATAAGTTAATTTGTCCCAATACTTTTGGTCTCCTAAAATGGGGGGGACTATGTACAAAAAGTGCTGTAATTTCTAACATGCCATCATTGTATGTTGTATGTGTGTGGCCGTGTGCGTGTGAATAGGAGATGTTGGAGGACGGCTGCTTGGAGCAGTTCCATAAGAACCTGGTACAGCTGAACATGGACTCTGCTGAGGAGCTGCAGTCCTACATTAACAAGCTGAGCCTAATGGTGGATCAGGGCAGGCAGCGACTCTTACAGGTCATCATAGGGTCTAGCTACAATGAACGGAGCAAAGAGATCCTTGACAAAAACCTGCTCCAGAGCGCTCGGGACCTCAGACTGGGGCAAAGGTTCCCCTTCCAACAGGACAGCGACCCTAAGCACACAGCCAAGACAACGCAGAAGTTGATTCGGGACAAGTGTCTTAATGTCCTTGAGTGGCCCAGCCAGAGCTCGGACTTGAACCCGATCGAACATCTATGGAGAGACCTGAAAATAGCTGTGCAGCAGCGCTCCCCATCCAACCTGTCAGAATTTGAGAGGATCTGTAGAGAAGAATGGGAGAAACTCCCCAAATAGAGGTGTGCCAAGCTTGTAGCGTCATACCCAATAAGACTCGAGGCTGTAATCGCTGCCAAAGGTGCTTCAAAGTACTGAGTAAAGGGTCTGAAAACTTATGTAAATGTGAAATTACATTTTTTATAAATTTGCAAAAATGTCTAAAAAACTATTTTTGTTTTGTAATTATGGGGTATTGTGTGTAGATTAATGATGGGAAAATAACTATTTAATCCATTTTCAAATAAGGCTGTAACGTGACAAAATGTGGAAAAAGTCAAGGGGTCTGAATACTTTACGAATGCACTATATACAGAAGTATGTGGACACCCCTTCAAATTAGTGGATATGGCAATTTTAGCCACACCCGTGGCTGACAGGTGTATAAAATCAAGCACACAGCCATGCAATCTCCATATTAAAAACATTGACAGTAGAATGTCCTTACTGAAGAGCTCAGTGACTTTCAACGTGGCACTGACATAGGATGCCACCTTTACAACAAGTCAGTCAGCCTTGAAGTCGTAGGCCAAAAAAGTACACGGAACGGGACTGCTGAAGCGCTTAGGGCGTAAAAATCAGCTGTCCTCAGTTGTAACACTCACTACAGAGATTCCAACAGCCTCTGGAAACAACGTCAGCACAAGAACTGTTCGTCAGGAGTTTTATGAAATGTATTTTTATGGCCGAGCAGCCGCGCACACTAGCCTAAGATCACCATGCGCAATGCCAAGTGTCGGCTGGAGTGGTGTAAAGCTTGCCGCCATTGGACTTTGGGGCAGTGGAAACGCGTTCTCTGGAGTGCTGAATCACGCTTCACCATCTCGCAGTCCGATGGACAAATCTGGGTTTGGCGAATGCCAGGAGAACGCTACCTGCCTGAATGCATAGTGCCAAACGTAAAGTATGGTGGAGGAGGAATAATGGTCTGGGGCTGTTTTTCATGGTTCGGGCTAGGCACCTTTGTTCCAGTAAATGGAAATCTTAACGCTACAGCATACAATGACATTCAAGACAATTCTGTGCTTCCAACTTTGTGGCAACAGTTTGGGGAAGGCCCTTTCCTGTTTCAGCATGACAATGCCCCTGTGCACAAAGCGAGGTCCATACAGAAATGGTTTGTCGAGATCGGTGTGGAAGAACTTGACTGGCCTGCAGAGCCATGACCTCAACCCCATCGAACACTTTTGGGATGAATTATTACGCCGACTGCGAGCCAGGTCTAATCGCCCAACATCAGTGCCCGACCTCACTAATGCTCGTGGCGGAATGGAAGCAAGTCCCTGCAGCAATCCAACATCTAGTGGAAAGTCTTCCCAGAAGAGTGGAGGCTGTTACAGCAGCAAAGGGTGAACAAACTCCGTATTAATGCCCATGATTTTGGAATGAGATGTTCGACTAGCAGGTGTCCACATACTTTTGGTCATGTAGTGGTTAAGGTTGGGACGAAGGTAGGGCAATAATATTATATACCAGCAGTATAAATACTCAGTGACTTGTACAAGTTTTAATTTAAACAATATGGTGATAAGGAGAGGGCCATATTACACTTACTTGAGCAGCATAGTAAACCCCTGTTCTGAGTCTCTCCTCTCCTTCTGACTCTCTCATCCAAATGTTGGTACCCTTTCCCAGATCTGTAGCTCAACACAATCCTGTCTTGGCGCTCTACGGACGATTCCTTTGAGCTCATGGCTATGGTTTTTGCTCTGACGTGCACTGTCAACTGTGGGACTTTATATAGATTGGTGTGTGCCTTTCCAAATCATGTCCAATCAATTGAATTTACCACAGGTGGACTCTAATCAAGTTGTAGAAACGTCTCAAGGATGATCAATGGAAACAGGATGCACCTGAGCTCAATTTCGGGTCTCATAGCAAAAGGTCTGAATACTTATGTAAATAAGGTATTTGTTTTATAAACAAACATTTCTAAAAAACGTTTTTCTCTTTGTCATGATGGGGTATTGTGTGTAGATTGATGAGGAAAATGTTTTATTTAATCAAATGTAGAATAAGGCTGTAACATAACAAAAGGTGGAAAAAGTCAAGGGGTCTGAATACTTTCCGAATGCGCTGTATACCATGGTGCTGTGCATTTTGGGATTTCAAAGCAGCACAGATGATGATGGACTAATGGACCACTCTTATTGAATGGTTACTACAATAGACCTGTCTGAAGGCATTGGGCTGTTTGATTGTGTTAGTCCTTTTTATACTTCATCACATACATTTGTGGTTTTACTTGTGGCGTTTTTATAATGCAATCAAGCTTTGTTCAAGATTCATTCAAGGATATGTTGTTAAAAAAACCCATCTAGATGCCACAAGCAGTCATTTGCTGTCAAATATCACAAAAAACATACTGTATATGCAGCGACAATGTTCTGTGTAAGACTTTCAAGTTCCTCTTTATTCTATGTGCTATATAGATTAAAGAGGTGCAGTACACCATTAAGCCACAAGGTGCTATTACTCCACAGCTTTTTTGTTATAGAGATAAACACAGCGGTGCTCGTCTGCCCCAGCAGGTTTGGAACCTGTCGAAGGAGGAGAATAACTGAGATATGATTGATTGAATAGTTGTGTAAACTTTTGAGGTTATTGTAAAGCTGGCAGCATCATAGGTCAACTCCATCTGTAAATACACTCACCACACAGGGCAAAGGCAGGAGGGCCCAGCCAGCCATACATTTGTCTCAGCATAGGATTTACAGCCATTTGCAGACACTGAGTCTGACTTGGATGAACCCAACCCAATAAAGTGTCTAAATTATGATCCGATGCATTAACAAGCCCTCATAATTATCCCAGAGGACTGATCTACGGTGGAGAGGAACAAGTGCAATCACATGTATATCTTCTCAGAACACACAATGAACAACCTCAGAACCAAAGATGATGGTTAACTAGCTGTTAACAGGAAGTATTATGACCTTTGCAGCCGTAGAACCACAAGTAAAATAAATGGTTATACAGCATGATAAACATCCAGTGATCCTTTACTGTACAAAGCTTTCAGCCAGTTCCAAAGGGGACGACAGGGTGCATTTTTTTACCCCATAGATAGACAATGGTGCAGTTCCAAAGGCAAACAAAACAATAATCACATCAACAGAGGAGTATGATGCAGCGCATCAAAACAAAACACTTGTTTCACTAAACTACTTGATATGACACAATAAAAAAATATAACGTATAAAAGAGAGGGCATTCATTCTATTTTCCAGTCAAGTGGGGAACACCACAGGCTTTTAACCAAATACAATTATCATATTTGACCACCTGACAAATGCACCATCAGCACAATTGAGAGAAAACATGCTTTTGTCCAACAACACCACTCCAGCATGTCCTGCTGTGATCCGGAGGACAAAAATCCATATTAAACAGTACAGATGTAATGAACGAAGGCTTCACCTTCAGGTCTGTGTGGGATGATGGTGAAGTGATGTTCTCATGATGATTTATGAACGATAAAAGGTAGGAATGACTTATTCAGTATGCTGTTATTCTGCCATGGTTTTTTTTCTGTGATTTGCAGTACTAGTATAATGAGGGCACCTTCACCTTTTTAAAGGGGAAGTTCACCCCAAAACACTTCTAGGCCCTTTATAACACTTGCCTGGCTGTTTGTCAGTACCCCAGACAGTTTAGGTCCACTGTTTTGAGTATTTAGATTTCTGTATTTTTATATCAAAATGCTGACTTTCCGAAATTACCTAAAATGCATTAAAAACGGTGTATTTATTGTTACATAAACAATGATTGGTGTCTCTGCATTGAATTGCCAAATACATGTGTTGTTTAAAAAATAAAAAATAAAATACTTTGGGATAGCGCAAAGATATTCCATAAAGTCTGTAACCTGGTAGATACTGTTCTTTGTGGTTCTAAGGTGGATAATTACAGGAGGCGGGACGAAGGAGTGTCTTATACTATTGGTCTTCAAGAAAGGAAATCAGAACGAGAGGAAGTAAACAAAGAGATGGTAGCTAGCAAGGCTTGCGGTTAGTAATCTCTGAAGTAAAGTAAGGCAAATAACGTTAATAGTCGAGTAGCTGAGTGACATTGGCCAAAATTAAGTGCAATTATGTTTGGGTCAGATACAAATACACTACATATTTCAACTCTTTTCATGAATGCAAGCTATCCGACATCCTGCTTATGGTTTCGATACGACGCCTGAAGTAATTTACCAGCTGCGGTTGACCGTGTCCAGTGATCACTTTATGGCCACTGACTACAATGGGTACACCTGCTTGTAGAACATCTCATTTCAAAATCATGGGCATTAATACGGAGTTGGTCCTTCCTTTGCTGCTATAACAGCCTTCGCTATTCTGGGAAGGCTTTCCACTAGATGTTGAAACATTGCTGCGAGGACTTGCTTCCATTCAGCCACAAGAGCGTTAGTGAGGTCGGGCACTGATGTTGGGCGATTAGGCCTGGCTCACACTCAGTGTTCCAATTCATCCCAAAGGTCAGTGCTCTGTGCAGGCCAGTCAAGTTCTTCCACACTGATCTCAACAAACAATTTCTGTATGGACCTCGCTTTGTGCACGGGGGCATTGTCATGCTGAAACAGGAAAGGGCCTTCCCCAAACTGTTGCCACAAAGTTGGAAGCACAGAATTGTCTAGAATGTCATTGTATGCTTTAGCATTAAGATTTCCCTTCACTGGTGCTAAGGGGCCTAGCCCAAACCATGAAAAACAGCCCAAGGCCATTATTCCTCCACCATACTTTACAGTTGGCACTAGGCATGGGTCAGGTAGCGTTCTCCTGGCATTCGCCAAACCCAGATTCGTCCGTCGGACTTCCAGATGGTGAAGTGTGATTCATCACTCCAGAGAACACGTTTCCACTGCTCCAGAGTCCAATGGCGGCGAGCTTTACACCACTCCAGCTGACGCATGGCATTGCGCATGGTGATCTTAAGCTTGTGTGCAGCTGCTCGGACATGGAAACCCATTTCATAAAGCTACGGACGAACAGTGCTGACGTTGCTTCCAGATGATTTTTAAACGCACTCAGGGGTCCCGTGAGCTTGTGTGGCCTACCACTTCCCGGCTGAGCCGTTGTTGCTTCTAGACGTTTCCACTTCACAATAACAGCACTTACAATTGACCGGAGCAGTTCTTGCTTGTTGGAAAGGTGGCATCCTATGACTGTGCCACCTTGAAAGTCACTGAGCTCTTCGGTAAGGCCATTCTACTGCTAATGTTTGTCTATGGAGATTGCATGGCTGTTTGCTTGATTTTAAACACCTGTCAGCAACGAGTGTGGCTGAAATAGCCGAATCCATTAATTTGAAGGGGTGTTCACATACTTTTGTATATATAGTGTATGTTGCTAGCTAGCTAAGTTGCTAACACCTGTTGCTAGTCACCACAAAGTAATATATTATTTGTTGCCATTCCTGGAACTAGTTGGTGGTGTTTTTAGCTTAGCTACTACTATAATGGTTATGTTATCCTGTCCTACTATTTTGCTTGTTTTGCAATTCTGTTTTTCATTATAACGTTACTGATGAGAAATAGTATATTATTTTCTACTAGGTATCACACTTTTTTATAGTGCTATTGATTGCATCAAATGACTTGCCCTAGTTAAGGTCCATAAGTTGGACACAGCCCCAGCCAGAGCCATGTATATACATATATGTCTCTGGCCCTAGCTGGTGCATGAGTTGTAATGACAACAAACTAGCCCAACCTTTACATTATTTACATTTAAAACATTAAGAATATCAGATCTTGCCCTGAATTGACATGTAATGACTGACCCTTTTATACCAGCCAACATCACCAATCACTCTTTCTGTTTCTACAGTACCTGCCTGGGAGGGAATGGAAGAAAGATAGGGGTGGTGGAACAGACATGAGAATAGGACAATCAACCATACTGTCTCGGATTTTATCGTCGTTCAATTTCTCACATCTTTTATCTTTGTATCCTTTTCACAGTCTTTTCAATGTTCCTCCACTCATGCCTCCTCCAAGGATGCAAGGAGAGATTAATTAGGACTAATTGAAATGTTTTGTTTTGTTATTCTGTTACACATCTTTCAGGAGATCCAAGAAGCCATGTGGAGTATTCCAAACAGGCCAAGGACTGGGTAGAGAAGAGTGTCGAAACAGAAGACATTCAACTTTAGAACCCAACTGGTCCAGCAGACAGTCAAGCGGCAGGAAGATAAACAGATCATATACAAAGACCCAGACTTCGAGGAGGTGGTGCCAAAACGTTTCAGCCTAACTTTGCAATGAACTTTAACTAGCCCTAATGATGTCAGTGTTATGTTGTGGAACGCCATCGATAACATGTCATGTAATCATTACTATTCTATTCTATTAATAGGGCACGTATCCACTCGTTCTAGACACTGTTTACCTAGCCAGCAAGTCATCATTGTCAGACAAACTTAAAGGGGACTACAATAGCCAGTTGCATTATGGGGTGTAGGCAGGCTACTCAGATACAGTTGGTAGGCTATAGAGTACCACAGTATGAGTCATAATACCCATAAAACCTAGCGGTCAAACAGTGAAATGGATCCAATCATTTTTCCATCATTCATTTTTCCCATAGGTGATTTTAGAAGCACTTAAAATCGGGCTGTGTTTTGTGTAGGCTTACCCTGGTGTGACGTTTTGATAACCGTGTAAATCTCTCTAGGACAAGCCCGGACTTGAACCCGATCGAACATCTATGGAGAGACCTGAAAATAGCTGTGCGGTGACGCTCCCCATCCAACCTGACAGAGCTTGAGAAGGTCTGCAGAGAAGAATGGGAGAAACTCCCCAAATACAGGTCTACCAAGCTTGTAGCGTCATACCCAAGAAGACTCGAGGCTGTAAACCAGGGGTGGGCAACTCCAGTCCTCGAGGGCCTGATTGGTGTCACACTTTTTCTCCATCCCTAGCAAACACAGCTGGTTAATCAAATTGCGTTCTAAACTGAAGATCATGATTAGGTGGTTATTGGAGTCAGGTGTGTTAGCTGGGGCTGGGGCAAAACTGTGACACCAATCAGGCCCTCGAGGACTGGAATTGCCCACCCTCGCTGTAAACGCTGCCAAAGGTTCTTCAACAAAGTACTGAGTAAAGGGTCTGAATACTTATGTAAATGTGATATTTCAGTTAAAAACATTTAATACATTTGCAAAAATGTCTAAAAACCTGTTTTTGCGTCGTCATTATGGGGTATGTGTGTAGATTGATGAGGAAAAAATACAATTTGATCTATTTTAGAATAAGGCTGTAACTGTGGAACAAGTCAAGGGGTCTGAATACTTTCCGAATGTCTAAGAAGTCCAAGAAGCTGGATATCATTATATCTGCAGCTGAGAAATGTTTTGGGCTCCCAAGACTTCACGGCAGAAGCACTATAAGGACTAATGTAGCTAGGAAATGTTCCGCCCACACAGGAGCCTTCTGAGCCTGTGTTGAGACCTGATTAGAATGTGGTTTTTACAGCAGATTGAATATGTTTAGTTAATTTCCTTTTTGGTAGTTTGTATGATATGTTATTTATTTTTACCCAAACGGGATCCTTATTATCCACCCGCACAGTAGGTGGTGGAATGCACATCTAATTGTTGCGATCGCCATTATACCATAGAGGAAGAAGAGCTTCCCATTTGGACCATCAGGTGTGGCACATCGTTTCCAGTTGATCCTGGGGATGCTGAAGAAAGTCTCCAACACACCAGGATGTGATGACAGCCAAGAAATCGGAGTGTTTAGTTACATACGCGCCATCTTCTGCTGCATCATATCGGAGTAAGCTGGTCCCATTCTCGACAGCTGAGACATTCACTGTCTGTTGGTAGAAATTGCAATCTCCTGCAACTGCACCACCAGTCACAGTGCGTTCTGGGAAGAGCCTGTGTTTCCTCAACATCTGGTCGCTCTCGTCTCTCTCTAGCTTTCTTCTCTCTGTCAGCCCGCAAATGGAACAACTCAGCCTTAGTAAACTCCGGCTCAAACCGATATGGCACAACAGTCCCATTCTGAAAAAAGGCAGGTCTCCAATTTCCTCTTTGCTCTTGATCTGACATTCTTTACTCCGTTTAATTTTGACGAGGGCAGCAAATACTGAGAGGGAGTGAAAACAGAAACATATTGTTTACAACCTTTAATCACGACCGCCTCGGAAGTCACAAATCGCGACGCACATTCTTCTACTTCCTGGATTTCAATATGAAAATAACAAAATGCATTGGTAAAAATGTGCCTAATGAAACAAGTTAGCTGAAAAATTGTACAGAGAAAGTCATTACGAGGACTATTGCGGTCATGGGAGGCCAGAGCAGTGTGTTTGGGAGGTATTTATGATGGACTTTAACGTTGCATGGGGTTTCTATGGGGAAGGCGCGGGTATTACCTACATCTAAATACTCAAGCAATGGACCTAAAAAACTGTCTGGGGTACTGACAAACGACCAGGCTAGTGTTTTATAAAGGGCCCAGAAGTGTTAAGGAAATCGTTCTTCTTGCAAAGCATGTAAACGTTTTGAACAAACTATTATATTAATCTGACTATCCACAACACTCATATTATTGTGTGCGTGTAACCGTGTTCATTGATAGCAGTATTATTACCACTGTAGGTTACATCTCCACTACTAATACTATCGCTACTACAGCTACTAATACATCTACTATCTGTAGTACTAACAGTGATGGAGATTCCATGTATGTTAGCATACTACAGCACCTGCCAAGCAATCTGGATCTTTATATCACAGGAAGTGCCCTTGTCCTGTAACTGCAGTGTTGCTGGTTCAAGTCCCATTTCAGCTGTCCCTTCTCAATTTGTGTAATAATTCTAATACCCTGTGAACAAAACTTTGTCTAGGTTGTCCACAGCATCAGGAAATTGTCCTGGTCCCCTGTTTGCTGGATACTACCACACGTTTTTGATTATTTTATTACATTTAGTTAAGAAGCACAATTTAGACAGTATAAGAAAACATTATTTCCCTTCAAACATTTTGTCAGACCCCTACCCCTCACAAACCCGTAAGCTCTGAGGTTACATATTTATTATACACTGAGTGTACAAAATATGAGGAACACCTTCCTAATATTGAGTTGCATCCTTCTACCTTTTGCCCTCAGAACAGCCTCAATTCATTGGGGCATGGACTTTACAAGGTGTCGAAAGCGTTCCACAGGGATGCTGGCCCATGTTGACTCCAATGCTTCCCACAGTTTTGTCAAGTTGGCTGGGTGTGCATTGGGTGGTGGACACACGGGAAACTATTGAGTGTGAAAAACACAGCAGCGTTGCAGTTCTTGACACAGTCAAACCGGTGCGCGTGGCATCCACTACCATAACCTGTTAAAAGGAACTTGGATTTTTTTGTCTTGCACATTCACCCTCTGAATGGAACACACTCACAATCCATATCTACATTTTCTTAAGTCTTAAAAATCCCTCTTTAACCTCTCCTCCCCTTCATCTACACTGATTGAAGCGTTACACAGGTGACATCAATAAGAGATCAAAGCTTTCATCTGGATTCACCTGGTCAGTCTGTCATTTGAAGAGCAGATGTTTCTAATGTTTTGTACACTCAGTGTACAGTCTCACTGAGATGCATTTTTCAAAAGCTTTTAATGCTTAACAATATCACCATACAAAACTACCATGAGTCACATCTTACACTTACACTACATTAGAATAGTTGCTGTATTGTCACAGCAGGCTCTTTCTAATCTATACTTTTTACATCAAAATATTGTGTGACCCTCCAAATAAACAAGGCAATGTTTTTAAATTCAGCTCAGTAGGATTACCACGACCCAGTAGGGGGCCTGGGAAACGTTGGATAAGAGGATAACAATGTACCTTCTTGTGTTCGGGTTCTGGGTTTGTTGACTGTGCTATAGATTGCAGATGAATCTTCAGCTGCGTGTGCTGCAGGATGGGGGGCAACACCTAGGCGATTGAATTTCAATGCAGCATACTGGACTTTGTCCTGTTTCTCAGGGTTACGCAGTTGGACAGGTGAGTAAAGACCTTCTTCATGGTTTCTGGAGTGAGAGAAGTGGACATTGGCATAGATCCTGACGTCCTGCTCATCTGTGTCCGCATTCTGTGCTGCAGTAGGGGCTGTCCTCAAGATGGTGTCGTACAGGTGACTAGAGCCTCCCTGTCCATCCTCTGCTGTGTCCCGTGTGTCCGTTGAGTTGGAAGCCCTCTTTCTAAACCACAAAAAGCTCAATAGGAGATTGAGAACCAGAGCAACAACTGTGATTCCTACAGCTATGTTAATACTAAATGTTTGTTTTCCTGATACAAGGATCAATGTAACTGTGGAGTTCTTAGCTCCCATTTCATTCTGTGCCTCACAGTAATATTCTCCACTGTCCTCAGATCTGATGTTGGTGATGCTATAGATCTGACTGGATTCTTTTGATGTGTTAATGTTCCTCATGTACCAGGTGTATTTCTGAACTGGTGGGTTGGCATCACTGTGGCAGGTCAGAATCACTGAACTGCCCTCCACTATTTCACCAGAAGGACTGATTGACACTAAGATGTTATTTGGTTTGTATCTGACAGTTAGAGTCACTTCAGGAGAGTGGAGATCCTCATGACCATTAACAGCACAGGAGTAGCTGCCTGCATCATCACTGCTGACTGGGTACAGGTGCAGGCTGTTGGAGTAGTTGTGGCTGTTTGGTATAGCCTGTCTGTTCTTATACCAAATGAAGGTTGTGTTGTCACCCAGAATACAGTTGGCTGTACATGTAAGTTTGGCCCTTTCCCCCTCAGAGACAGACATAGGGTTCATCTCCAACAGGACACCTGTGACAGTCAGGTATACACCGGGTGAACTGACATATTTCCCTTCTGCAGTTACTAATCTGAATTTGTACTCAGCTGAGTCACTGTCTTTAAGGTCTTTGATTCTCAGGGTGCAGTCGCTGTCCTCATTTCCATGGTACTCCAGACGATCCAAATAGTTTGGGTCCTTCTTCAGATCTTTAGGCTCCTTTGTAGACTCTCCTTGAGTAAACCAGAATGTCTCTCTGGGTATATGACCATGGGGATATGTGTAAGTGCAGGATATGTCCACTGATGACCCCTTCAAGGCACAGATACTCTTTTTGGCATAAATCACTCTCCAACAGTTCTGACCCACTGCACACACTGCAGGAGAGCGGTGGTTCTCGTTACCTTTTACAGCACAGGAGTAGCTGTCTACATCAGAACTCAAGGTACTGTAATTTTGTGACATATATTCATGTTGAGGCTTTCCATTTTTGTACCAGATGTAGTCAGGATTGGGGTTGTCACTCAGAGTACAGGTGGTGCTGCAATTCAGTATCACCCATGATCCCTTTGTCACATAGGTAGTCACCTTCAGGTCTGTCACGGAAATGAATAAATCTTGCTGATATATCCAGCCTTGTATGTTGGTTTTAAATCCGAAGCAATACTCCGCTGTGTCATTCTCTCTCAGGTCTGTGATTCTCAGAGTGCAGTCACTGTGATTATTCCCAAGGTACTCAACACGACCTGCATACTCTGGTTGTTCCATGATGTTATAAGTATACCCCACTTTGACGTTCCACCATTTATACCATTCTGTGTCTATGACATCATGCCCACTGGGATATCTGTAAGTGCAGGACACATCAACTGATAATCCCTTCAACGCACATATTCTTGTCCTGGTGAAAGTCACATCCCAGACATTCTCTCCCAGTACTCCTGAGAAACAAACACAGGAAAACTATCAAAATGAGCATGAAAATGTACCATATACACCAGAACAACGTTCAAACACTTCTTGTCCTGATCATTTTTTATGACATTTTAGATGTTTCTCAAAAGTGAAAACCCCAAATGATACTTTTGAGAAGTACTTTAGAGAAAAGAGAACGAATATTGATAAAAATCTGTACCTGCCACAGATAACAGGAAAACCCCAAACACACTTCCTGCTGCTCTCAGGGCCATTGCTGCATTTCCCTCCCTGAGGTATCAAAAACATTCAAATAGTAAAAAAAAAACAGTCTTTATAGTTAGCTGTTCAATACCTAAATGGTGGTGTAAATAATATCTTATTGAACATATAATAAGCACTGTAATACACAATATTGCTCTAAACCTGGGTTTTTTTCTCACAGAAGCCAAATACATTGGGCAACATCATACACATTTCACTGAATCATATATATTTTTTTTAAATGTTCTTGACATTTTAAGAAATGTTAAGAAATAAACTAAACTAAATGTATTAAACTACAGTCCAGATGTATGTCTTACAATCAGATACCAAAACATACTAACAGAAACATTCTTTCACTTGAAGTTATCACATCGAATAGCATTACTGTGTCCAGAAGAATATGGTTAAAAACACATGATGAGATCACTGGGAGAAAAATATATTTTAAGATATATTCAATCATACTTACAGAGGTGGAGAGGTCTGGTGAATGTAGAGTTCTCTGGCAGTGCATGGAATGAAACGGAAGAGTAGGCGTGGGGTATGTGGTTATATTAATTACCAAGAAAAAAAATAGACTAAACAACAATGCAAAACTGACTCAACTTTGATGCATTTCCTGTTTTTAATCCACCAACCAGAAGACAATTTATTTTTAAAACATTTTGATTAATATTAAATATAGTCTACACATTTTCATTATTTAGAACATAGTTCATAAATGTCTGTTTTGATCATTATAGGTCAAAGATGTCCATATTGCTTGCTCTCTAATCTGCTCCTCCAGGGTGTAAGGACAACCACTTCGTTGACCTTTGGCCCCAGTGTATGGACGGTGCCCGGGCGGAGTGGGTACTGGAGCTTGTGTTCATAACAGGCAAAAAGAACACCTGCCTAGATGACAAGAGTGCTCTCACCTCAGGAGGACTCAGGCTAGGTACGGCATTACAAGAATTTACTGTACTGTGGCATGTTAGTTTAATGGTGGTTGGTCTTTGTGTTCATTTACTAAAGGGACTAAACAATTTATAACCTCACTCCTCAATTGTTTTCTGTCAAGATGTAATTTATTGATTGCTGTACAGATGTAGGATCTTAATTTGAGTCATTTTTCTACAGCAGGAAAATAATCCTGCAGCAACAGGAAATGTGCATTTTTATGTGGGCTTGCTCCTACCTATCTTTACGATTTGGTCCTGCCGTACATACCTACTCGTACGCTACGGTCACAAGATGCAGGCCTCCTAATTGTCCCTAGAATTTCTAAGCAAAAGGCTGGAGGTAGGGCTTTCTCCTATAGAGCTCCATTTTTATGGAATGGTCTGCCTACCCATGTGAGAGACGCAGACTCAGTCTCAACCTTTAAGTCTTTACTGAAGACTTATCTCTTCAGTAGGTCCTATGATTAAGTATAGTCTGGCCCAGGAGTGTGAAGGTGAACGGAAAGGCTGGAGCAACGAACCGCCCTTGCTGTCTCTGCCTTGCCGGTTCCCCTCTCTCCACTGGGATTCTCTGCCTCTAACCCTATTACAGGGGCTGAGTCACTGGCATACTGGTGTTCTTCCATGCTGTCCATGGGAGGGGTGCGTCACTTGAGTGGGCTGAGTCACTGACGTGGTCTTCCTGTCTGGGTTGGCGCCCCCCCCTTGGGTTGTGCCGTGGCGGAGATCTTTGTGGGCTATACTCGGCCTTGTCTTAGGATGGTAAGTTGGTGGTTGGCGACATCCCTCTAGTGGTGTGGGGGCTGTGCTTTGGCAAAGTGGGTGGGGTTATATCCTGCCTGTTTGGCCCTGTCTGGGGGTTTCATCGGATGGGGCCACAGTGTCTCCTGATCCCTCCTGTCTCAGCCTCCAGTATTTATGCTGCAGTAGTTTATGTGTCGGGGGGCTAGGGTCAGTCTGTTACATCTGGAGTATTTCTCTTGTCTTATCCGGTGTCCTGTGTGAATTTAAATATGCTCTCTCTAATTCTCTCTTTCTTTCTTTCTCTCTTTCTTTCTTTCTCTCAGAGGACCTGAGCCCTAGGACCATGCCTCAGGACTACCTGGCATGATGACTCCTTGCTGTCCCCAGTCCACCTGGCCGTGCTGCTGCTCCAGTTTCAACTGTTCTGCCTGCGGCTATGGAACCCTGACCTGTTCACCGGACGTGCTTGTTGCACCCTCAACAACTACTATGATTATTATTATTTGACCATGCTGGTCATTTATGAACATTTTAACATCTTGACCATGTTCTGTTATAATATCCACCCGGCACAGCCAGAAGAGGACTGGCCACCCCTCATAGCCTGGTTCCTCTCTAGGTTTCTTCCTAGGTTTTTGGCCTTTCTTGGGAGTTTTTCCTAGGGAGTTTTTCCTAGCCACCGTGCTTCTTTCACATGCATTGCTTGCTGTTTGGGGTTTTAGGCTGGGTTTCTGTACAGCACTTTGAGATATCAGCTGATGTACGAAGGGCTATATAAATAAATTTGATTTGATTTGATTTATGTGGATTATAATTAAGTTATATTTTTTAGGGGTTGGTAAATATTTCGTAAGGGGAAATCAAGTCTGAAATTTCAAAGTGGAAATGACAAACTTCAGAAGCCTTTTTAAGCCTCAAATATACTACAAGTTTTAAATGTCCTGCATTGCAGGAAAGTTCTCGTGATCAAATTAATATCCAACATCTGTAGGAGCTCCTGACTTGACATCAAGGCAGTTCAAGGAATCGGACTTTGAGAAGGTGGTGGAGTTTATGGACGAGGGGATCCACATTGCCCAGGATGTGAAGAAGAAGACCAGTAAGAAGGGATACATGCACAGAGCTGACACAGGCCATGTGGACTGGCCAGACATAGCTTATTATCCCATTGCAAACTTGTACCAAACTATAACACTTCAGTTCACTTTGTATGGGTTCAGCTTAGAGCAAGTCCAGAATGGGAGATAAAGGGAAGAACTTGTGAAACCAAAACTGTTTGGAGGACCATTAAAACATTTAGAGAGAATGACAGTAATATATAGTATAAAGACTTGACCACTCTGTAAGCTAACCATGGTATATCCCTATCCTCCACAGGCAGCTTCCAGGACTTTAAGTCCTTCTTGTTTCAGGATCCAGGGATAGTGGCCCGTATCACTGACCTGTGCCAGAGGGTGGAGGAGTTCACACGGCACACGGCAGTTCCCCATGCCTGGCTTCACTGAGAGAGACACAGGGAGACTGGGCTTTAGGCCCAGGTTATGAACCCATCCTTCAGCCAGGTAGTTAGTGCAGTAGTTGTGTAGATGAACAAAAGTACAATCATCTAATCTGTTAGTCTTTCCAGGAGAAGAACCTTTGTTCTAATTCTGCCAGACATTGATAGCTGCTATATGGTTCATAAGGAGATTTTTGTATTCCAATTTTGCTCAATATTTAATCATATCAAGTTACTGTGATACTACATTGTAAATAGTGCAATTGTTGTTATACTCCTATTCACCTGATGTGTAGAGAATTGACAGAGATGTTTTCTCCTTCACATTTCTCTCTGTGCAATATGAGCATGTGTCTATGTCTTGTTTAGAAGAGAGGGAGAGAGGGCCCTCTGAGATTTCCTCAACAGAGCAGCATTTCCTTTGAGCGTTTCCTCTCGCTGTAGACTAGTACTGTAGTAACAGACAAGGGGTTGCTAGTGTTGGAGCAAACAGAGGATCTCTTAGAGCCCCTGTTAGAGAACACCACACACATGAACACAAAGTTAATATTAGTTTGTTAACCTAAACGTGTCAACCACTTTGTTTGCGGAATCTTCTGGTGGTTGTGAGAATATGACAAAATGAACGGCTAAATGTGTCTCTCTTGTCTGTTTTTCAATACCATCTCTTTCTCACTTTCCCAGATTCTTCCATTATTCATCAGGGAAATAGAGCCTTTTCAGCTCCCTATTACTTCTTACTGCAATGCTTTATCCCAGTGCTGTTAAATGTCCCACAGGGCAGAATATAAGCCTGAGTGGAAGGGTTTGCAAATTTCCAGTCATGCCTGTTATGTGTCACTCGTGTTGGATGGTCATTTGACATATGTGATATGTATAAATGTGTTTTCCTGTTTGTGTTTGCATGTTTTGGTGCACAACTGCACATACAGAACATCCATACAGTGTGTGTGTGTGTGTGTGTGTGTGTGTGTGTGTGTGTGTGTGTGTGTGTGTGTGTGTGTGTGTGTGTGTGTGTGTGTGTGTGTGTGTGTGTGTGTGTGTGTGTGTCCCTTCTCTCTATGTTTGTGCCAGAGGATTGTGCTTCCACAGTAACAGGCCACAGTCCAGCTGTCATAAAGGTCAGAGAAACTTTCAACTCTGCTGACAGAAAAACAAACATCTGCTCCTCCTGCACTCAGCTCCATCTCTCCGCCAGTTTCTCACGACCTGACAACTCTGACGCACTCTCCTCTGTTTGGTTGTGTGTGTTTGTTTACTTTGTGCATTTCCCCCCCCCTGTTTTGTGGCTTTTACCCGTCCTATGGGAACTAATTTGTTCCCTTGTGTTCTTTGCTACAAGGGTCATCAGCCTGCCTATTTTGTGGTTTTCCATCCATTCCAGTTAAACAGATCAAAGTGTTTTATTTGTGGAAATGAACCCGTTGTATGTATGCCTCTGGATGGTCTGAGTGAGGGTGATGGAAAGAGTGCCTGCGTGTGGAACAGTACAAGTGGGTACGTGTTGCTCTGTACGCTGTCATATGTCAAGGTGATGAAGGGTGTCTGTTTTTTGGCTAGCGGTGTCTGTTGCTGTGGAGATGAAAGGCACTGCACTCTCTAATCTCACAGCTGGATATGTGTACAGTACAGTGCTCCGTTGTATGTGAGAAGAAAAAAACAAGAAAGAAACGCCATATACCCAAAACAAGCAGCTGACACTGTTACTGACTGATGGCCTATGTTCAGCTGGAGTTGTGTTTTCAGCTTATCTCCCATTATGAATGTACACATGATTAGAAATTCACTCTCTAAAATCTAGAGACATTTTATTTGGACAACATTTCCATTCAGAAATGTAGCTTAATTTTCCTTTCATTTTGTGAAGAAATCTATGCACACTCTTGCCTGTTATCATAACGCACACATTCATTGTTAGATTTAGTGACGGCCAAACTAACAATGAAGTCTTTATGATAAAACAAAGAGACGAATTGATAGATTTCATCATCAACATTATGGATCAATCTCCAAATATTTGTATAGAGGCATTGAGAGACAAATTCTTCTCAGATTTGAATTCTTCAGTGACGTTCTTCGGGCTGGACCTGGTGCCGTTAGGAGAGGAAGGAAGATACTCAGAATTGAGGTCCCTCCTTCTTCAGGTTCTTGTAGTCAGTATCGATGGCCACAAACTGGGAAAGAAGACAATATGGCAGGATGTATGTAATGGTCTTGGCTACTTATATTGATACAAAATATATGATTGACTTAACTGATACTATTGATAGGCTACATTACTATTACATTGTTGTCAAACAAAAATCGATGCAGTAAACCATACACTTCGTGGAGCTAAAGTGTGTTTATTGCTGACAGTGTTGGCAGTACTGTACCTTGTACTGGTAGGTAGGGTCAAGCTGATTCCAGGGCTCAGGGTTGTTCTTCTTGTTCCAGCTGTATAGTGACACAGCAGTCAAAGCAGGCCGAAGTAGGACAAACACAAATGGGATCAGAGGGAACTGTGTTAGTCTGCCTGCGATCAACTATTCATGGGCCAGGCCTAGTTTCCAAAAACTCGCAGCAGCATAGCCCTTTAGTAGTGGTATGGGAATTGATGCCCCAGAATGGCACAAGAGGTGGGATTACCTCTTGTGCCTTATGATGTTAAAGGGAATTGGCATCCACTACTATATGTTTTAATTGGATAGTATTAAGAAATTGATTAAACAATATTAATTTAAAAATAAAATGGACAATAAGGGTAATGGTAAAGAGTCTTACGTGACATGGGGCCCCTTTGCAAGACGGACCAAATACAAGGAGGCTCCTCCCATTCCCAACAAGATGAAGAAGAACTGGGGGATGAGCTATGAGAGGGTAAGAAGAAAGAGGGAGATAGCATGACCATTGCATTCACTCTGAGGCATAGACATTTGAGCATTTCTACATAACCTTTGTCAATACAGTATTCCAGTAACCAATGACCAGGTGATCAAGCTGATTACACAGGGAGGGATCCATTATAGACCTTGCTCTGTCATTCTTTAGATCACATGACAGATGATGATCCTGTTGTGTGTGTGTGTGTGCGTGCGTGCGTGCATGAATACGTTCATGCCTGTGTGTGTACTTTTCAGAGAGACTCCTCGTGGAACTTCCTCTTTCATACTATATACCAGTGTTTCCCAACTCCGGTCCTGGAGTACTCAAAACAGCACACGTTTTTGTTGTAGCCCCGGACAAACTCCCCTGATTCAACTCATCCAGGTTGAATCAGGTGAGTTTGCCCAGTTTCAAACTTTGATCACTTAGTTGTACTATTCCATTAACACGTCTGTTGCTCTCTCAAAAAGTTGGTATAGCTAAGCCTATGTGAATGTAGTCAAATAAATTCAGACCGAGTTAGTAAGTAGTTTACTCAGACGTGACTCTTGGTAGGGAACGCTGTGGAGCTGTCCAAGTGCTGATCCTACTACACAGGGCTGTTAGGCTAACTGGCATCCCTGGGGTTGTCAAGTTTGTTTCGTAGCTCCCATTTAGATGAAAGTCAAGGATTTACATCAGGTTATCTGCTGTTGAGGACATCTGAGCTAATGTATGAGATGGTAATGGCTTTCTAACTACTTCGGTCATATTGCCAATCATCTTTTAAAAAAACACTGTCATTAAACAGAAAGATGAATATTCTGTTTTCTGTGCCCCTCCTCTTTTAACAAACCATTCACCAACAACTTCAACACAAGACAAAAACACAATTTCAACCCCCCCCCCAAAAAAAAATGATGTGTCAAAATTAATTCGTGAAGCCTGTTCAGGGTTGGAACTTTTGTTTCATTTCAATTACCCTGATGACACAGACTATAGGAAACAATGTATGTTTTACTTTGATCATTTCTTGATTCCATTGAGCAACAACTGGTAGCATATTACACACCGACAACAGAAATTATGAAACTTTCATGAAATATTATAGACTACTAAACCACTTGAGGTAATAATCCATAGAACAAAAATAAGTACTTACCCCTGGATGCTTCTTTACGTGTTCCATCGCCATTCTAATCATATTTGCTTACAGTTTCTCAACTTTTTTATTATTATATTATATTAATTTCAAGATTATTATATTAATTTTAACAACAGTAATTTGAATTGTATTTAGTTTTTGCGGACGCGTTATGCAGACACCCAAAAGCTTGTTTGAGACTATCCGAGATTAGCTGTGAATCCCAAACCAGCCCCTCGCCACTAACAACCACTGAGTTTCTAAATTAACGCTACGAACTCGCTCCGAGGTCCGTTGTCACGTGTTGCTAACGTAACTGGGAGAGTGACTTCCAGAGAGTGGCGAGGAGAGCAATAAATCCATTAACTTCGGGACACACTCGTGACTTGAATGATGCAATTCCTATTCTACAGTCAAATAATAAAATGTTAAAATTGTTATTTTACAAGATATATACACTCTAAAAAGAAAAGGTCACTGGAGTATCCTTTTTTTAACCTTTATTTACTAGGCAAGTCAGTTAAGAACAAATTCTTATTTACAATGACGGCCTACCCGGGCCAACTCCCAATCACGGCCGGATGTGATACAGCCTGGATTCGAACCAGGGACTGTAGTGACGCCTTTTGCACCAAAATGCTGCCCCTTAGACCGCTGCGCCACTCAGGAGCTCAAATTTATCAAATTGAAACTGTGGGGGAACCCCTATAAGTTCTTCAAAGAACTAATTTTAATGGATCCTCGAAGAACCCTATGAATAACTTTTTGGGGTTCATTTTTGAGCTACCCCCCCTCCCCCTTTATTATTATTAATAATACACATAACAATAAGAACAATAACACAATATTTTAGTTGTCAGTGTTTATTATGATTTTAGTGGCAAAGCAGAATAAAAAAATCGAAATATGATGTCAACTCCCAGCAGAGCCCCAAGTCCAATGGGTATATCCTCTGGCCTTGTCACGCCCTGACCTTAGAGACATTTATTTTCCTCTAGTTTGGTTAGGTCAGGGTGTGATGTGGGGTGGGCAATATAGTTTTTCTATTTCTTTGTTTTGGCTGAGTGTGGTTTCCAATCAGAGGCAGCTGTCCATCGTTGTCTCTGATTGGGAACCATACTTAGGCAGCCCTTTTTCCCTCCTTGAGTTGTGGGATCTTGTTTTTGTGTTGTGCCTGTGAGCACACCATTACTTCACTTTTCGGTTGCGTCTGTATTTGTTTTGGTGAGTTTCATTTATTAAAACATGTGGAACCCTACGCATGCTGCACCTTGGTCTACTCCTTTTGACGATCGTGACAGGCCTGTTGATGTTAATGTGTTGCTGTTCTCCGTATCCATAGACAGAATGATTTTGCAGTGCATGGTGATCGAACAGGTTTCCTGTTATATTCATCAGAGGTGTAGGGAATCCAAAAAATAGTAATTATACAGATGATTAACAAAACATGCACACAACAGTAATCATACCTTGGTTTTTGTGGTAAATGTGAATATAAAAAACTGTTTTGAGAATGGTTTCCATTCACATACCTTGTCCAGAATGTAAAGGCCTATGGGATATTCATTGAAGAGGTAAGGGAGGAGGATGGTATATGTGATCTGCATAACGTACCAATACCAATTGACATACCTTTGTATGCCTCCTCCTCTGTATACCTGCAGACACAGACCCAAAAATGAGTAGTTCAGTCATCTGCACCCAATATAGCCTACATATTCCCACTTCTTTGTTGATTTGTTATGCATTAAATTGTCAATTTTCTGTTTTAGAAAGATTTGCACAAATATAAAAAGATAGATGCTATCATCAAACAATATCAATTTCGATCATACAAGGGACAAACCTTACCTTAACTCAAGGAGATCTATACATTTTTCAGTTATGTTAGTGCACCTACTGTCCTTTCAAATGCGAATGTTTTAGTTGGGCAGTTAGGTTCCTGCAAGAACCCCCGCCAACTAAAGAGGTTCCTCGATGAACCCCACCTCCTATGGGGTTCTTGGAAGAACCTTTTGGCGGCAATTTTTGGTGCCAAGAACTCTAAGGTTCTCCAAAGAACTTTGAGGATCTTAGAAGAACCCTTATTGCACCCCTAATTTTTAGAGTGTATCCTCAGTAAAAGTAGAAATGTTTATTTGGGAGGTATTTCATTAATTACATGTGTCAAGCATTGAAACATACAAACAAATATACTTGCCATACAATTAGGCATTTGCAGTGTCTTTTTTTGGATTATCATACTCATTTCAAGATTATTATATTTTGACAAAAGTCATTTGAATTTTATTTTGTTTTTGCGTACGTGTTGCGTACGTTGCGTTATGCCGACTTGTTTGTTTGAGCGTGTTTGAGCAGAGGTGATGGTAACCAGGTAAAACTCCGGAACCTAGTTGTAGCAAGGACCTTAAGGGTCGCCCTTACTGGGGCAAGTAAACTGAGCCGTCGGGCAAGTTAATCCCACTCTAATGTTGCCCAAGGAGATTGTTTTTCTGAAAACAACAAAACTGTAAGGAATTTCAGTATAGCCTAGCTAGTAGCTACACCTGGGAATTGCCAATGCAGTCAAAAAAAATTAACTGCTACACAGGAAGCTAACTTGGTCAGGGCGAGCATAGTGAGAGCCACTTTATCCTATTGCTTCCAGCCATTACACAGGCACAGCGATAACTCCTATTAGACAATATAACTAACATGGCTGAGTTTGCTTAGCGATAGTTTGCATCATGGTGACCTATATATGCTACATCTGTAATAAAAAACTTACATGTGCATTAGAACAATCTAGCAACCTATGTCATCACTATTTGTTAATTTGATGAATTCCAGTCGTTAATTTTGGATTAAAAAAGGCATAGGTAGCCTAGTCAACAGAAGTTTGAATATAAACAAAATGTAATCATTCACATTTTCTCTTAACATAAATAAATTGGCTTAGGCTATCTATGTCACGCTCTGACCATAGAGAGCCCTCGGGGTTCTCTATGATGTTTTAGGTCAGGGCGTGACTAGGGGGATTTCTAGTGAGTTTATTTCTATGTTGGTGTATGTGTATGGTTCCCAATTAGAGGCAGCTGATAATCGTTACCTCTAATTGAGGATCATACTTAGTGTGTTCCTTTCCCACCTGCGATGTGGGATATTGTTTTGTGTGAGTGCCTTTGTGCGCTACGTTTTGCACGATCGTTATGTCGTTGTTTTTTTAAAAGTTTCACGAGCAATAAAATGTGGAACTCTACACACGCTGCGCCTTGGTCCAGTTATTTAAACGACATTACCTTACCGTTTCTTTTCCCTTGACCAGATGGGACAGGGCGCATAGTAGGCTACAGTTGATCAGACTGATAGCCTACAGCATACCCTATAACACAATATATAAACATATCTTACAAAACAGTATACCAAATAACACTACACAACCTTTATACACAGGGGTATTGTCACGTCCTGACCAGCAGGTGGAGTAGGTGTACAAGTGTTGGTCAGGGCGTGGCAGAAGAAGTTGGGTTTTCTTTGTTCTGTCTAGGTTGGGTGTTTCTATATAGAGGTAATTGGGGTGGACTTCCAATTGAAGGCAGCTGTGTGGTGTTGCCTTTGATTGGAAGTCCTATATTAGTTGGGTGTGTTTGTCTGTGTGTTTGTGGGGAATTGTTGTGAGCACTGCTTTTTTAGTTTTTTATTTAGCATGCTACACTGTCATATCGTGAGTACTGGTCATTGTTTTGTGTATTGGTTTTCAGTGGATGCTTTACTCCTTTTTTTAAAATTAAAATATGAGCATCCATATTCCCGCTGCGCCTTGGTCCTCCTTTCAACAGCACGATGGATTATGTGACAGGTATTTATACATTTAGGCCTCAACAAAAAATACCAAAGGCTTCAAAGGCATTTAGAGTTTGTTTTGCTGATACAGTATGTCAGATCGCTAATGTTTATATGTACTGTAGGCTGCTACAACATTTCTGTAAAGAGTTTTTGCGTGTGTCGGAAGTGAGTTTTTTCCACTTGCTAAAATAACGCTAGAGGAAAGTGGAGAGCCCAGTCTGTTTTCTATAGACGTGCGCATAGCCACAGGAAATAAGGGTGCTGAGGGTGCTGCAGCACCCACTGAAAATTCTGAATTTCAAAAATATATTAATACATTCTAATTTTATTAATTAATGGACTGATATAGACATCTGTAGTGAAGGCAAAAACATTATTCACATCTCTGCTTTGGCAAAAAAGGTACTTGTATAATTAAGAACCATATCTTGCAGGATTCAATAGGAATTGTAAGAGTTGTTGTCCTGTCACTTTCTCTGTGATTGTCATTCGAATAACATCCAGAAAGAACAAAACCCTGTCCTGAAACATTTACATCAAAAGGTGCAAAGTTATGGGCAAAGACAAACATCCACATCAAACTAAAAACTGTTCTTAATCAAATAACATGGAAAACAACCACTTTTCGTACAGTATTAATTTACCATCCTTACAAACGACTTAATGTAAGTATACATTACTGTATTGTAGCCTAAAGGCTTGTCAGTTAGGGTTGTACCTGTAGACTTTCCATCACCACGAAGAAAAACTATGCACAATACAGTAATTGACTACATTGAAATATCAAGTGGTATGTGATGTGATGATGTGGCTCAGTTCTTGCAACTCTAGGCAGTTCTTGCAACTCTAGGGTTGTGAGTTCGATTCCCACAGGGGAGCAGTATGAAATTGTTTGAACATTTATGCACTCACTACTGTAAGTTGCTCTGGATAAAAGCATCTACTAAAAAGTAAAAGGCATGAATAGACCATTTCAGTTTAGAAATACATTTCATTTGCAAAGTACACTGCACAAAAAAATAAAGGGAACACTTAAACACATCCTAGATCTGAATGAAAGAAATAATCTTATTAAATACTTTTTTCTTTACATAGTTGAATGTGCTGACAACAAAATCACACAAAAATAATCAATGGAAATCCAATTTATCAACCCATGGAGGTCTGGATTTGGAGTCACACTCAAAATTAAAGTGGAAAACCACACTACAGGCTGGCCAACTTTGTAATGTCCTTAAAACAAGTCAAAATGAGGCTCAGTAGTGTGTGTGGCCTCCACGTGCCTGTATGACCTCCCTACAATGCCTGGGCATGCTCCTGATGAGGTGGCGGATGGTCTCCTGAGGGATCTCCTCCCAGACCTGGACTAAAGCATCTGCCAACTCCTGGACAGTCTGTGGTGCAACGTGGCGTTGGTGGATGGAGCGAGACATGATGTCCCAGATGTGCTCAATTGGATTCAGGTCTGGGGAACGGGCGGGCCAGGCCATAGCATCAATGCCTTTCTCTTGCAGGAACTGCTGACACACTCAAGCCACATGAGGTCTAGCATTGTCTTGCATTAGGAGGAACCCAGGGCCAACCGCACCAGCATATGGTCTCACAAGGGGTCTGAGGATCTCATCTCGGTACCTAATGGCAGTCAGGCTACCTCTAGCGAGCACATGGAGGGCTGTGCGGCCCCCCAAAGAAATGCCACCCCACACCATGACTGACCCACCGCCAAACCGGTCATGCTGGAGGATGTTGCAGGCAGCAGAATGTTCTCCACGGCGTCTTCAGACTCTGTCACGTCTGTCACGTGCTCAGTGTGAACCTGTTTTCATCTGTGAAGAGCACAGGGCGCCAGTGGCGAATTTGCCAATCTTGGTGTTCTCTGGGAAATGCCAAACGTCCTGCACGGTGTTGGGCTGTAAGCACAACCCCCACCTGTGGACGTCGGGCCCTCATACCACCCTCATGGAGTCTCTTTCTGACCGTTTGAGCAGACACATGCACATTTGTGGCCTTCTGGAGGTCATTTTGCAGGGCTCTGGCAGTGCTTCTCCTGCTCCTCCTTCCACAAAGGCGGAGGTAGCGGCCCTGCTGCTGTGTTGTTGCCCTCCTACGGCCTCCTCCACGTCTCCTGATGTACTGGCCTGTCTCCTGGTAGCGCCTCCATGCTCTGGACACTACGCTGACAGACACAGCAAACCTTCTTGCCACAGCTCGCATTGATGTGCCATCCTGGATGAGCTGCACTACCTGAGCCACTTGTGTGGGTTGTAGACTCTGTCTCATGCTACCACTAGAGTGAAAGCACTGCCAGCATTCAAAAGTGACCAAAACATCAGCCAGGAAGCATAGGAACTGAGAAGTGGTCTGTGGTACCCACCTGCAGAACCACTCCTTTATTGGGGGTGTCTTGCTAATTGCCTATAATTTCCACCTGTTGTCTATTCCATTTGCACAACAGCATGTGAAATGTATTGTCAATCAGTGTTGCTTCCTAAGTGGACAGTTTGATTTCACAGAAGTGTGATTGACTTGGAGTTACATTGTGTTGTTTAAGTATTCCCTTTATTTTTTTGGGCAGTGTATTTCAAGAAACTGGAAAACATACAGTATATCAAGCAAGTATTTTATATTCCACATGTATTATCAGATTAGCTGTTTTGTACAGATACGTATCATACTCAAGTTACAAATGCTGGTGAACAATCAAACAAAAACACATATAGTAATTTTTTTTCACTCACAAAAGTAGTGGTCTTCCTGTCTGGGTTGGCGCCCCCCCTTGGGTTGTGCCGTGGCGGAGATCTTTGTGGGCAATTCTCGGCCTTGTCTCAGGATGGTAAGTTGGTGGTTGAAGATATCCCTCTAGTGGTGTGGGGGCTGTGCTTTGGCAAAGTGGGTGGGGTTATATCCTGCCTGTTTGGCCCTGTCTGGGGGTATCACCGGATGGGGCCACAGTGTCACCTGACCCCTCCTGTCTCAGCCTCCAGTATTTATGCTGCAGTAGTTTATGTGTCGGGGGACTAGGGTCATTCTGTTATATCTGGAGTATTTCTCCTGTCTTATCCGGTGTCTTGTGTGAATTTAAGTATGCTCTCTCTAATTCTCTCTTTCTCTCTTTCTTTCTTTCCCTCTCTCGGAGGACCTGAGCCCTAGGACCATACCTCAGGACTACCTGGCATAATGACTCCTTGCTGTCCCCCGTCCACCTGGCCGTGCTGCTGCTCCAGTTTCAACTGTTCTGCCTGCGGCTATGGAACCCTGACCTGTTCACCGGACGTGCTACATGTCCCAGACCTGCTGTTTTCAACTCTCTAGAGACAGCAGTAGTGGTAGAGATACTCTCAACGATCGGCTATGAAAAGCCAACTGACATTACTCCTGAGGTGCTGACCTGTTGCACCCTCGACAACTACTGTGATTATTATTATTTGACCATGCTGGTCATTTATGAACATTTGAACATTTAAACATCTTGGCCATGTTCTATTATAATCTCCACCCGGCACAGCCAGAAGAGGACTGGCCACCCCTCATAGCCTGGTTCCTCTCCGGGTTTCTTCCTAGGTTTTGGCCTTTCAAGGGAGTTTTTCCTAGCCACCGTGCTTCTACACCTGCATTGCTTGCTGTTTGGGGTTTTAGGCTGGGTTTCTGTACAGCACTTTGCGATATCAGCTGATGTAAGAATGGCTATATAAATACATTTTATTTGATTTCATTTCATTTAGTGCACTGGGCCTTTACTAGTCCTGTATTAGTGGACCCATACAGACATCTTCACCGCAGGCAATGTTTTTCGTTCCTGCATTGCATGGGTCAGCAGTTTATTCACCGGCACACGTTAGCAATTGCTAATAACCCATCGACAATCTCCCGACTATATGTGAAAATCTGAGGCCCGCACCCGACCCTAACCCGCTAATAGCCTATAGTGCTGTAGACTATAGTCAGAGATGGCAGAACGATTTTTTTGGAATAGGTGTAAGATTTTTTTGTTGTTGCCTGATTTAGATGGGTTATGTTTCTCCTTATAATTTCCGATATTTTGGTAGGCTATTTGTTAGTCAATGTGTCTATAATTAGACACATGCAGCTTCTCTTCTGTCATTATATGTTGCCTAGTCTAAGACTAAATAAACTCTTGCTCACCAGAATCATGTCATAAATCGATAGAATTAATGCTTCAATCTAGTTGTCATCTGCTTCTTTCTGGAGCAAAGGGTTCTAGGGATCAGGAAAAAATGCAATAACAAACAAAATGGCCAAATGATGTCAGTTTGACTGGTTGTAAGGAAATAGAAAGCTGTGAAAACGACCCAACATGAAGATGTTTCTGATAAGATTTCAGTTTGGCTTGGATGCATATTTTATGTGGTTGAAATAGGCAACTATCTGCTTTTATGATTCTGATAAAGATAGGACCTCTACAGAAAGTATCTAACTGAGCATTTGCATTCTATCAAGCTGCTGAAAGAAATCGTATTCTCCACTCCTGTCCGCAGGTCAAAATTTAAGCTACATTTGGTGTATAATTGTACTGCAAGAAATGCTTAGTTCTGCAGGAGTTAATATTGCGGCTATGTGAGAGGTTGTAGACATTTACATTTACATTTAAGTCATTTAGCAGACGCTCTTATCCAGAGCGACTTACAAATTGGTGCATTCACCTTATGATATCCAGTGGAACAACCACTTTACAATAGTGCATCTAAATCTTTTAAGGGGGGGGGGGGGGTTAGAAGGATTACTTTATCCTATCCTAGGTATTCCTTAAAGAGGTGGGGTTTCAGGTGTCTCCGGAAGGTGGTGATTGACTCCGCTGTCCTGGCGTCGTGAGGGAGCTTGTTATACCATTGGGGTGCCAGAGCAGCGAACAGTTTTGACTGGGCTGAGCGGGAACTGTGCTTCCTCAGAGGTAGGGGGGCCAGCAGGCCAGAGGTGGATGAACGCAGTGCCATGGTTTGGGTGTAGGGCCTGATCAGAGCCTGAAGGTATGGAGGTGCCGTTCCCTTCACAGCTCCGTAGGCAATCACCATGGTCTTGTAGCGGATGAGAGCATCAACTGGAAGCCAGTGGAGAGAGCGGAGGAGCGGGGTGACGTGAGAGAACTTGGGAAGGTTGAACACCAGACGGGCTGCGGCGTTCTGGATGAGTTGTAGGGGTTTAATGGCACTGGCAGGGAGCCCAGCCAACAGCGAGTTGCAGTAATCCAGACGGGAGATGACAAGTGCCTGGATTAGGACCTGCGCCGCTTCCTGTGTGAGGCAGGGTCGTACTCTGCGAATGTTGTAGAGCATGAACCTACAGGATCGGGTCACCGCCTTGATGTTAGTGGAGAACGACAGGGTGTTGTCCAGGATCACGCCAAGGTTCTTAGCACTCTGGGAGGAGGACACAAGGGAGTTGTCAACCGTGATGGCGAGATCATGGAACGGGCAGTCCTTCCCCGGGAGGAAGAGCAGCTCCGTCTTGCCGAGGTTCAGCTTGAGGTGGTGATCCGTCATCCACACTGATATGTCTGACAGACATGCAGAGATGCGATTCGCCGCCTGGTTATCAGAAGGGGGAAAGGAGAAGATTAATTGTGTGTCGTCTGCATAGCAATGATAGGAGAGACCATGTGAGGATATGACAGAGCCAAGTGACTTGGTGTATAGCGAGAATAGGAGAGGGCCTAGAACAGAGCCCTGGGGGACACCAGTGGTGAGAGCGCATGGTGCGGAGACAGATTCTCGCCACACCAGCTGGTAGGAGCGACCTGTCAGGTAGGACGCAATCCAAGCGTGGGCCGCGCCGGAGATGCCCAACTCGGAGAGGGTGGAGAGGAGGATCTGATGGTTCACAGTATCAAAGGCAGCAGATAGGTCTAGAAGGATGAGAGCAGAGGAGAGAGAGTTAGCTTTAGCAGTGCGGAGAGCCTCCGTGACACAGAGAAGAGCAGTCTCAGTTGAATGCCCAGTCTTGAAACCTGACTGATTAGGATCAAGAAGGTCATTCTGAGAGAGATAGCAGGAGAGCTGGCCAAGGACGGCACGTTCAAGAGTTTTGGAGAGAAAAGAAAGAAGGGATACTGGTCTGTAGTTGTTGACATCGGAGGGATCGAGTGTAGGTTTTTTCAGAAGGGGTGCAACTCTCGCTCTCTTGAAGACGGAAGGGACGTAGCCAGCGGTCAAGGATGAGTTGATGAGCGAGGTGAGGTAGGGGAGAAGGTCTCCGGAAATGGTCTGGAGAAGAGAGGAGGGGATAGGGTCAAGTGGGCAGGTTGTTGGGCGGCCGGCCGTCACAAGACGCGAGATTTCATCTGGAGAGAGAGGGGAGAAAGAGGTCAAAGCACAGGGTAGGGCAGTGTGAGCAGGACCAGCGGTGTCGTTTGACTTAGCAAACGAGGATCGGATATCGTCAACCTTCTTTTCAAAATGGTTGACGAAGTCATCCGCAGAGAGGGAGGAGGGGGGGGGGAGGGGGAGGAGGATTCAGGAGGGAGGAGAAGGTAGCAAAGAGCTTCCTAGGGTTAGAGGCAGATGCTTGCAATTTAGAGTGGTAGAAAGTGGCTTTAGCAGCAGAGACAGAAGAGGAGAATGTAGAGAGGAGGGAGTGAAAGGATGCCAGGTCCGCAGGGAGGCGAGTTTTCCTCCATTTCCGCTCGGCTGCCCGGAGCCCTGTTCTGTGAGCTCGTAGTGAGTCGTCGAGCCACGGAGCAGGAGGGGAGGACCGAGCCGGCCTGGAGGATAGGGGACAGAGAAAATCAAAGGATGCAGAAAGGGAGGAGAGGAGGGTTGAGGAGGCAGAATCAGGAGATAGGTTGGAGAAGGTTTGAGCAGAGGGAAGAGATGATAGGATGGAAGAGGAGAGAGTAGCGGGAGAGAGAGAGCGAAGGTTGGGACGGCGCAATACCATCCGAGTAGGGGCAGAGTGAGAAGTGTTGGATGAGAGCAAGAGGGAAAAGGATACAAGGTAGTGGTCGGAGATTTGGAGGGGAGTTGCAATGAGATTAGTGGAAGAACAGCATCTAGTAAAGATGAGGTCAAGCGTATTGCCTGCCTTGTGAGTAGGGGGGAAGGTGAGAGGGTGAGGTCAAAAGAGGAGAGGAGTGGAAAGAAGGAGGCAGAGAGGAATGAGTCAAAGGTAGACGTGGGGAGGTTAAAGTCACCCAGAACTGTGAGAGGTGAGCCATCTTCAGGAAAGGAACTTATCAAGGCGTCAAGCTCATTGATGAACTCTCCAAGGGAACCTGGAGGGCGATAAATGATAAGGATGTTAAGCTTGAAAGGGCTGGTAACTGTGACAGCATGGAATTCAAATGAGGAGATAGACAGATGGGTCAGGGGAGAAAGAGAGAATGTCCACTTGGGAGAGATGAGGATTCCAGTGCCACCACCCCGCTGGCTCGATGCTCTAGGGGTATGCGAGAACACGTGGGCAGACGAAGAGAGAGCAGTAGGAATAGCAGTGTTATCTGTGGTAATCCATGTTTCCGTCAGCGCCAGGAAGTCTAGGGACTACAGGACTACAGGAAGTCTAGTGTAGACCTACAGTCAGTGTCCAGATATCAGTTTCCATTTAACCCATCTAAACAGAATTTGTATAGCGCCTCACAATCATCACACAGAACATAGCTGACACTGCTATCATTCTCTTTTAGCACTTCACCAAATCTTTCCCAAACATTACTTTTCAGGCCCTCCCTTGTCTTTATTTTCATCTCTACATTTCGCAGTGTTTCTCTTATTTAATTAAACTCCAACATTGTCTTTTTTGCCTCCGTGGATGGATTTTTCGTCAGATGGTGACCACAAGTGCCTTTTTTACGGGGTATGGTCGTAGGTGCCAGGCGCACTGGTTTTAAAAACACTGTGTCAAGAACACACTTAAATCAGTGTATTAAAAAGTTTAGTATTTGGTCCCGTATTCTTAGTCACTACAGACCCTGGTTCGATTTCAGGCTGTATCACAACCACCCGTGATTGGGAGTCCCATATGGCAGTGCACAACTGGCCCAGCGTCTTCCGGGTTAAGGTTTAGTAGGTGTAGGCCTTTGATCTTTCTTCAAACTACAAATCTACCATTCCAGTGTTTTACTTGCTATATTGTATTTACTTTGCCACCATGGACTTTTTTTGCCTTTACCTCCCTTATCTCACCTCATTTGCTCACATTGTACATAGACTTTTTTTTTCTACTGTATTATTGACTGTATGTTTGTTTTACTCCATGTGTAACTCTGTGTTGTTGTATGTTGTCGAACTGCTTTGCTTTATCTTGGCCAGGTCGCAGTTGTAAATGAGAACTTGTTCTCAACTTGCCTACCTGGTTAAATAAAGGTTAAATAAATAAAAAAATAAAAAATTGTAAATAAGAATTTGTTCTTAACTGACTTGCCTAGTTAAATAGAGGACAACTTTATTTTAAAGCTTTATTTTGATTAATACAAAAATGTGTTTATATTTTTTATTATCTAGGCCTACACAGTTCCATAATTTAGTACATAGTTCATAAATGCCAGTTATGACAATAATAGGTCACAGAGGTCCTTACTACTTGTCTCTCTAATCTGCTCCTCTAGGTGGTACAGACAACCACCTCTTTCTGGTTGACCTTCGACTCCAGGGTATAGACGGTGTCGGGCAATTCATAACTTCACTCCTCAATTATTTTCTGTGCAGTAGTTGTGTAGATGAACAATTGACAAATACAATTATCTGTTTGAAAAATAGTTACTCATCCTCTTCCTCTGTCCTAAAAAGGATGGTGGAATAAGCTTTTCACCTCTAATTCTGCAGACTTTGATAGATGCACTAGGGTTCATAATTAGATTTTTTTATTCCAATGTTGCACAATACGATCTTGTCAAGTTATTAGTACAATTGTGATCATATTCCTATTAAAGGGGTTATCAGCAGTTGCAACATCCATTTTTGGACTTATAAATTATTCTTTATATGTACCCATTGATTCTTGAAGACTGCACAGTAGCTTATAATTGCCCCATGAGCCTAATTCAACTGCCGTACCCCATCAGAATCCAAAATATAAGCTTGTTTTACTCCAATGTCTGTAAACAAAGTAAATGTAAACAAACATATATAGCCTCAAAACATGGTTAAATCTATCATTTTGATACAATGGATGGTCAGTCCTTCCATCCAGAGCTTTGTATATGAATTTCACTGAAGTAGAGGCGGGGAGAACACTGTTATTGTTTCTACTGCTGATTGCCCCTTTAACCTATGTCATAATGTAATTGCCCTAAATGGGAGATAATTGTTATAGATTATTGTTATTTCCTCCTTCTCTCTGTGTGATATTGTTATGATATGGGGGGTAGCTAAGTTTAGCATGAGGCACATAGATGGACAACATACTACACTTCCACACCTCATGCCTAGGGGCAGCAGCAACTGGTTTAAGTGATGTGCTCTGCCGGGAAGCATTAATAATTACTCAGGTGTGGGCCATAAGGATGATTGGCAGTCCGGGAGAAAGAGGATGCTAGAAGCCTCTCAGCCAGCCTTTATTTGTTTCTTTGTGTTAGTTAACCTTTTTCGTTGGGCATGCCTTTTTGTAGTTTGGTTTTTGTACATATTTATTTTGCCACCATGAACATTTAAGTCATCTGCTTGGACTGGCCAACCAAGAGAGCGACATCAATGATTGCTGTTGGTAAATCTCTGATCCACCTCTACGCAGACGACACTATTCTGTATACATCTGGCCCTTCTATGGACACTGTGTTAACAAACCTCCAAACACACTTCAATGCCATACAACACTCCTTCCGTGGTCTCCAACTACTTTTAAATGCTAGTAAAACTAAGTGCATACTTTTCAACCGATCGCTGCCCGCACCCGCCCACCCGACTAGCATCACTACTCTGGACGGTTCTGACTTGGAATATGTGGACAATTACAAATACCTAGATGTCTGGTTAGACTGTAAACTCTCCTTCCAGGCTCACATTAAGCATCTCCAATCCAAAATTACATCTAGAATCGGCTTCCTATTTTGCAACAAAGCCTCCTTCACTCATGTTGCCAAACATACCCTCGTAAAACTGACTATCCTACTGATCCTTGACTTTGGTGATGTAATTTAGGGGCGGCAGGTAGCAAAGTGGTTGGAGCATTGGACTAGTAACTGAAAGGTTGCAAGGTTGAATCCCCGAGCTAACAAGGTAAAAAAAAATCTGTCGTTCTACCCCTGAACAAGGCAGTTAACCCACTGTTCCTAGGCCGTCATTGAAAATAAGAAATTGTTCTTAACTGACTTGCCTAGTTAAATAAAGGTAACATTTTATTTTTTTTACAAAACAGCCTCCAACACTCTACTCAGCAAATTGGATGTAGTCTATCACAGTGCCATCCGTTTTGTCACCAAAGCCCCATACACTACCCAACACTGCAACCTGTATGCTCTCGTTGGCTGACCCTCGCTACATATTCGTCGCCAAACCCACTGGCTCCAGGTCATCTATAAGTCTTTGCTAGGTAAAGCCCCGCATTATCTCAGCTCACTGGTCACCATAGCAACACCCACCCGTAGCACACGCTCCAGCAGGTATATTTCACTGGTCATCCCCAAAGCCAACACCTCCTTTGACCGCCTTTCCTTCCAGTTCTCTCCTGCCAATGACTGGAACGAATTGCAAAAATCACTGAAGTGGAGACTTATATCTCCCTCTCTAACTTTAAGCATCAGTTGTCAGAGCATTCTTACCTATCACTGTACCTGTACATAGCCCATCTGTAAATAGCACACCCAACTACCTCATCCCCATATTGTTATTTATTTTTTATTTTTGCTCTTTTGCACCCCAGTATCTCTACTTGCACATCATCATCTGCACATCTATCACTCCAGTGTTAATGCTAAATTGTAATTATTTCAACTCTATGGCCTAGTTATTGCCTTACCTCCCTAATCTTACTACATTTGCACACACTGTACATAGACCTTTTCTATTGTGTTATTGACTGTATGTTTGTTTATCCCATGTGTAACTCTGTGTTGTTTTTGTCGCATTGCTTTGCTTTATCTTGGCCAGGTCGCAGTTGTAAATGAGAAATTGTTCTCAACTGGCCTAGTCAAGATGCAGCTGGCCCTAAATTCAGTAAGTCGCTGTCTCCTGGGTGCATGCATTCAACACCTGGTCGCATATGCTTACTTCTCATATGTATGCACCAAGGTTATTATATTAAGCAAACACTGAAACTAAAATAAAAACAAAAATTGGAAAAACTGTTTAGTAAATTGTTTGGGGTTTTTTTTACATCTGAAAAATGAAAACTATACTGAAACTATATAAAATAAAAAACATAAATTATGTTTAGTTTTCATTTTTTTCTTGTAAACTTCAAATGGGATTTCCAAGCTTTTTCAAGCTTTTTTTTTTAATGGGGTTTTCGAGCTTCTGAATCTGGCAGTTAAGTACTACCAGTAGATGCCGATGTTTCAAATAGGCCTAGCTTGTGTGTCACTATGACTAGCTATCACTAGCTAACAGGAAATAAATCAGGGCGAGCACAGAGCGTAACTGGGCCAAACTAGAGCAGCTTGTGAAGTTACTGAGCCGTTCGCGATACACACCGACCAACTTGCTGACCAGTGACTGGCCCAAGCTAGAGCAGCTTGTAAAGTTGCTGAGCCATTCGCAATTCACACCGACCAACTTCAAACTGACAGCCAGTCCCTGTCTGATGTGGTGCCGTGCCTTTTCAACTTAGAAGCACACTTGCAGTCAACTACTGTTGCAAAACAGTTGGCACAGGTCCTCCTGAAGTCACTGCATGAGCTCTTTGTATGTATACTCTTAGAAAAAAGGAGCTACCTAGCACCTAAAAGAGTTCTTTGGCTATCCCCATAATATAACCCTTTGAAGAACCCTTTATGGTTCCAGGTAGAACCATTTTGGTTCCAGGTATTACCCTTTTGGGTTCCATCTAGAACCCTTTCTACATAGTGTTCTACATGGAACCCAAAATGGTTTTCCCCGGAACCAGAAGGGTTCTACCTGGATCCAAAAAGGATTCTCCTATGGGGACATTTTGGAACCCTTTTTTTATGAGAGTGCATGATGGCAGCAAACTTTGATCCAACCCCTGCAGCAGCTTTCCTGATGGACCCAAGTGTGTCTCTGGCACTTTGCACAGCAGAGCCACGTATAAAGGAAGCAGAGTCTTTTGTACTTAATAAAATCAGAGAGTACAACCGTGGAGCAGCGGGACCCCAGCAAGATGCCAACATGATGAATCCAGCAAGCGTCTTGACCACAGTTCTTCGACCACAGTGCTCCATTGCATCGAAGATTGTGTCTGAGGTCACTGTCCAGCCAGAGGGTCAACCTGGCAGGGCATTAAGTGTCCCGTGTGAGCTGCGGAAATACCTAGAAGAGGTAAAGGGGGTATGTTTAGAGAGTCACCTCTCCAGTACTGGCAGGCAAGGATGGCTGTTTATGTAGCTGTGCCCTGTGGCACTGATCTAGTTTCTGTCCCTGCATCCCAAGCGTTCGTGGACAGAATATTGAGCTTGTCATCAGGCTTGAGAAATCAAATGACCACCTCTCTGGAACGCAGTCTCCTTGAAGATAAACCAAAAAATATTGTTTGGTTGAACAGTAACATACACACAAACACACAAGCTGGCTGGCTGTGAACTGATAGATTTGTGAAGAAGTGTTGTATTGCTTATTTTTAAATCTTTATTTCACCTTTATTTCACCAGGTAGGCCAGTTGAGAACAAGTTCTCATTTACAACTGCGACCTGGCCAAGATAAAGAAAAGCAGTGCGACAAAAAACAACAACACAGAGTTATACATGGGATAAACAAAAGTACAGTCAATAACACAATAAAAAAATCTATATACAGTGTGTGCAAATGGAGTAAGGAGGTAAGGCAATAAATAAGCCAACAGTAGCGAAGTAATTACAATTTAGCAAATTAACACTGGAGTGATAGATGTGCAGATGATGATGTGCAAGTAGAAATACTGGGGTGCAAAAGAGCAAAAAAGTCAATAATAACAGTATGGGGATGAGGTAGGTAGTTGGATGGGCTATTTACAGATGGGCTGTGTACAGCTGCAGCGATCGGTAAGCTGCTCCGATAGCTGATGCTTAAAGTTAGTGAGGGAGATATAGTCTCCAACTTCAGGGATTTTTGAAATTCGTTCCAGTCATTGGCAGCAGAGAACTGGAAGGAAAGGCTGTCAAAGGAGGTGTTGGCTTTGGGGATGACCAGTGAGATATACCTGCTGGAGCGTGTGCTACGGGTGGATGTTGCTATGGTGACCAGTGAGCTAAGATAAGGCAGAGCTTTACCTAGCAAAGACTTATAGATGACCTGGAGCCAGTGGGACTGGCAACGAATATGTAGCGAGGGCCAGCCGATGAGAGGATACAGGTTGCAGTGTTGGGTAGTGTATGGGACTTTGGTGACAAAACGGATGGCACTGTGATAGACTGCATCCAGTTTGCTGAGTAGAGTGTTGGAGGCTATTTTGTAAATGACATCACCGAAGTCGAGGATCGGAAGGATAGTCAGTTTTACGAGGGTATGTTTGGCAACATGAGTGAAGGAGGCTTTGTTGATGAAATAGGAAGCCGATTCTAGATTTAATTTTGGATTGGAGATGCTTAATGTGAGTCTGGAAGGAGAGTTTACTGTCTAGCCAGACACCTAGGTATTTGTAGTTGTCCACATATTCTAAATCAGAACCGTCCAGAGTAGTGATGCTAGTCAGGCGGGTGGGCGCGGGCAGCGATCGGTTGAAGAGCATGTATTTAGTTTTACTAGCATTTAAGAGCAATTGGAGGCCACGGAAGGAGTGTTGTATGGCATTGAAGCTCGTTTGGAGGTTTGTTAACACAGTGTCTAAAGAAGGGCCAGATGTATACAGGATGGTGTCGTCTGTGTAGAGGTGGATCAGAGAATCACCCGCAGCAAGAGCGACATCATTGATATATACAGAGAAAAGATTCGGCCCAAGAACTGAACCCTGTGGCACCCCCATAGAGACTGCCAGAGGTCCAGTCAACAGGCCCTCCGATTTGACACAATGAACTGTATCTGAGAAGTAGTTGGTGAACCAGGCGAGGCAGTCATTTGAGAAATCAAGGCTGTTGAGTCTGCCGATAAGAATACGGTGATTGACAGAGTCGAAAGCCTTGGCCAGGTCGATGAAGACGGCTGCACAGTACTGTCTTTTATCGATGGCGGTTATGATATCGTTTAGTACCTTGAGCGTGGCTGAGGTGCACCTGCGACCAGCTCGGAAACCGTATTGCACAGCGGAGAAGGTACGGTGGGATTCGAAATGTTCAGTGATCTGTTTGTTAACTTGGCTTTCAAAGACTTTAGAAAGGCAGGGCAGGATGGATATAGGTCTGTAACACTTTGGATCTAGAGTGTCACCCCCTTTGAAGAGGGGGTTGACCACAGCAGCATTCCAATCTTTAAGAATCTCGGACAATACGAAAGAGAGTTTGAACAGGCTAGTAATAGGGGTTGCAACAATGAAGAGCAGATAATTTTAGAAAGAGAGGTTCCAGATGGTCTAGCCCAGCTGATTTGTAAGGGTCCAGGTTTTGCAGCTCTTTCAGAACATCTGCTATCTCGATTTGGGTAAAGGAGAATCTGGGGATGCTTGGGCAAGTAGCTGTGGAGGGTGCGGAGCTGTTGGCCGGGGTTGGGGTAGCCAGGAGGAAAGCATGGCCAGCCGTAGAGAAATACTTATTGAAATTCTCAATTATCGTGGATTTATCAGTGGTGATAGTGTTTCCTAGCCTCAGTGCAGTGGGCAGCTGGGAGGAGGTGCTCTTATTCTCCATGGACTTTACTGTGACGCAGAACTTTTTGGAGTTAGAGCTAAAGGATGAAAATTTCTGTTTGAAAAAGCTCGCCTTTGCTTTCCCTAACTGACTCTGTGTATTTGTTCCTGACTTCCACGAAAAGTTGTATATCGCGGGCTCTATTCGATGCTAGTGCAGTACGCCACAGGATGTTTTTGTGCTGGTTGAGGGCAGTCAGGTCTGGAGTGAACCAAAGGCTATATCTGTTCTTAGCTCTACATTTTTTGAAAGGGGCATGCTTATTTAAGATGGTGATGATATTACTTTTGAAGAACAACCAGGCGTCCTCTACTGACGGGATGAGATCAATATCCTTCCACGATACCCGGGCAGGGTCAATTAGAAAGGCCTGCTCGCAGAAGGGTTTTTGGGAGCGTTTGACAGTGATGAGGGGTGGTCGTTTGACCGCGGACCCAAAACGAATGCAGGCAATGAGGCAGTGATCGCTGAGTTCCTGATTGAAAACAGCAGGGGTATATTTGGATGGCAAGTTGGTCAGGATAATATCTATGAGGGTGCCCATGTTTACGGATTTAGGGTTGTACCTGGTGGGTTCCTTGATAATTTTTGTCACGACTTCCGCCGAAGTTGGTGCCTGTTTTACTCTGTTCTTTGTCCTGCGCCTGACTCCGTCCTCACCTCTGCACAACTGACACTTGACAGAATCACGCACCGTTTATGGAGTCAGCAGATGCACCCAGTGCTCCGGTACCAGTGGAGGAACGTGTCCAGCAGCACGCGACGATGCTCCAACATCTTGGCACAGCCATGGATCGCGTGCTGTACACCATGGAGTGATGAGAAAAAGTTTTTTTTCCCACAACCCCATCAACTTCACTCCAACCAACACCACAATCCACACCGCTGTCCACCCCTCCATCACCTGGACCCAGTAGGATTCAGCTCTTGCTCCCGAGCGCTTATGATGGGACGGCTGCCGGGTGCCAGGGGTTCCTGCTCCAGTTGGAGCTCTACCTGGCGACCGTCCACCCGGCTCCCTCGGGATACGAGAGCGTGTCCGTGCTCATCTCCTGTCTGTCGGGGAAGGCGCATGAGTGGGCCAACGCGGAATGGGGAAGTATTCCGGGCGGTTTTTGATCATCCACCTGAGGGGAGAGCGGCGGGGGAAAGCTTGTTCCATCTCAGACAGGGGACGCGGAGCGCACAGGAATTCGCACTGGACTTCAGGACCCTGGCTGCCAGCGCGGGATGGAATGAGAGGGCCCTGATCGACCATTACCGATGTAGTCTACGTGAGGTCATTCGTCGGGAGCTGGCCTGCAGGGACACCACCCTTACCCTCGACCAGCTGGTGGATTTATCCATCCGGCTGGATAACCTGTTGGCCACCCGCGGACGTTCGGATCAGGGTCCGTCCATTCCATCCTCCAGTACCTCTGATCCTACACCTATGGAGCTCAGAGGTGCTGCTCTAAGGGTAACAGGAGGGGGGGCTGTTTCCTGCACTACATTTACATTTACATTTACGTCATTTAGCAGACGCTCTTATCCAGAGCGACTTACAAATTGGTGCATTCACCTTATGATATCCAGTGGAACAACCACTTTACAATAGTACATCTATATCTTTTTTTTTGGGGGGGGAGGGTAGGGGGGAGGGATAGAAGGATTACTTAATCCTATCCCAGGTATTCCTTAAAGAGGTGGGATTTCAGGTGTCTCCGGAAGGTGGTGATTGACTCCGCTGTCCTGGCGTCGTGAGGGAGCTTGTTCCAACATTGGGGTGCCAGAGCAGCGAACAGTTTTGACTGGGCTGAGCGGGAACTGTGCTTCCGCAGAGGTAGGGAGGTGAGCAGGCCAGAGGTGGATGAACGCAGTGCCCTTCCTTGGGTGTAGGGACTGATCAGAGCCTGAAGGTACAGAGGTGCCGTTCCCCTCACAGCTCCGTAGGCAAGCACCATGGTCTTGTAGCAGATGCGAGCTTCAACTGGAAGCCAGTGGAGTGTGCGGAGGAGCGGGGTGACGTGAGAGAACTTGGGAAGGTTGGGAAGGCGTTCTGGATGAGTTGTAGGGGTTTAATGGCACAGGCAGGGAGCCCCGCCAACAGCGAGTTGCAGTAATCCAGACGGGAGATGACAAGTGCCTTTTCAGGAGGGAGGAGAAGGTGGCAAAGAGCTTCCTAGGGTTAGAGGCAGATGCTTGGAATTTAGAGTGGTAGAAAGTGGCTTTAGCAGCAGAAACAGCAGCAGAAACAGAGCACTACCTGTGGCCGCAGAGGACACACTGCTGGTCGGTGTTGGATAGGTTCCCCAGGAAGTCGAGGCAGCAGGCAGGGCACTGGTGGATCATCCCAGGTGAGTATGCACCCAACTCACCCAGAGCTTCCTGTTGCGCACATGTATATATCTATAGAATTTCCTGAGTTTTCCCCGCATTCCCAGCATAAGGTGCTAGTTGATTCAGGTGCAGCTGGGAACTTTATTGACCGTTTGTTTGCTCGTAGATTATGAATCCCTATTGTTCCTGTTGATGTGCCGTTCCCTGTACATTCCTTAGATAGTCGTCCTTTACAGTCGGGTCTGATTAGGGAGGTCACAGCACCACTATGTATGATAACGCAGGAGGGTCATGAGGAGAGAATTAGTTTCTCCCTGATAGATTCTCCGGCGTTTCCTGTGGTGTTGGTGTTTCCCTGGTTGGCCCATCATGACCCCACTATTTCATGGCAACAGAGGGCTCTCAAGGGATGGTCACATCAGTGTTCAGAGAGGTGTATAGGTATTTCCATAGGTGCAACTACGGTGGAGCGTCCAAAGCAGGTCTCCACCATGCGCATCCCCCCTGAATATGCCGATTTGGCTCTCGCCTTCTGTCAAAAGAAGGCGACTCAACTACCATCCCATCGACGGGGGGATTGTGCGATAAATCGCCTGGTAGACGCAGCACTTCCCAGGTGTCACGTGTATCCTCTGTTACAGGAGGAGACAGCGGCTATGGAAACATATGTCACCGAATCTCTGGGACTGGGATACATTCGGCCTTCCACTTCACCTGCCTCCTCGAGTTTATTTTTTGTGAAGAAGAAGGATGGAGGTTTACGCCCGTGCATTGACTATAGAGGTTTAAATCAGATCACAGTGAAGTATAGTTACACTCTGCCTCTCATAGCCAGTGTGACCGAGTCATTGCATGGGGCGCTCTTCTTCACCAAATTGGATCTCAGGAGTGCTTACAACCTGGTGCGCATCCGGTAGGGGGATGAGTGGAAGACGGCATTTAGTACCACCTCTGGGCACTATGAGTACCTCGTCATGCCGTACGGGTTGATGAATGCTCCATCCGTCTTCCAATCCTTTGTAGACGAGATTTTCAGGGACCGGCACGGGCGGGGTGTAGTGGTGTATATAGATGACATTCTAATATACTCTGCTACATGCGCCGAGCATGTGTCTCTGGTGCGCAAAGTGCTTGGTCGACTGTTGGAGCATGACCTGTACGTTAAGGCTGAGAAATGTCTGTTCTTCCAACAGTCCGTCTCCTTCCTAGGGTATTGCCTGTCCGAGTCAGAGGTGGAGATGGAGAATAACCGCATTTCAGCCGTGCATAATTGGCCGACTCCAACCACGGTAAAGGAGGTGCAGCGGTTCTTAGGGTTTGCCAACTACTACCGGAGGTTTATCCAGGGCTTTGGTCAGGTAGCAGCTCCCATTACGTCACTGCTGAAGGGGGGACCGGTGCGACCGCAGTGGTCAGCTGGGATAGGAGCTGTGCTGTCGCAGCGCTTGGGTACACCACCTAAACTCCGCCCCTGTGCGTTCTTTTCGAAGAAGCTCAGCCCGGCGGAGCGAAACTATGATGTGGGGGACCGGGAGCTGTTGGCTGTTGTCGGGGCTCTGAAAGCGTGGAGGCATGGCTTGAGGGGGCTAAATACCCTTTTCTCATTTGGACTGACCACCGCAATCTGGAGTACATCCGGGCAGCGAGGAGAATGAATCCTCGCCAGGCAAGGTGGGCCATGTTTTTCACCCGTTTTGTGTTCACTCTATCCTACAGACCAGGTTCCCAGAACGCTAAGGCAGACGCACTGTCTCGGATGTATGAGACAGAGGAGTGGTCCACGGATCCCACTCCCATACTTCCGGCTTCTTGCCTGGTGGCACCGGTGGTATGGGAGGTTGACGCGGACATCGAACGGGCGTTGCGTGCGGAGCCTCTCCCACCCAGTGTCCAGTTGGACGTAAGTACGTTCCGTCTGATGTTCGTGATCGATTGATCTGTTGGACTCATACGTCACCTTCCTCTGGTCATCCTGGCATCAGTCGGACAGTGCGCTGGCTTAGTGGGAAGTACTGGTGGCCCACTTTAGCTAAGGACGTGAGGGTGTATATTTCCTCCTGCTCGGTGTGCGCCCAGTGCAAGGCACCTAGACACCTGCCCAGAGGGAAATTACAACCCCTACCTGTTCCACACCGGCCATGGTCACACCTATCGCTGGATTTCGTGATGGATCTCCCTCCGTCACAAGGAAACACCACAATTCTGGTTGTTGTGGATCGGTTTTCTAAGTCCTGCCGTCTCATTCCTTTGCCCGGTCTCCCTACGGCCCTACAAACTGCGGAGGCCCTGTTTACACACGTCTTCCAGCACTACGGGGTGCCTGAGGATATAGTGTCTGATCGGGGTCCCCAGTTCACATCAAGGGTCTGGAGGGCGTTCGTGGAACGTCTGGGGGTCTCGGTCAGTCTTACCTCAGGGTTTCACCCTGAAAGTAATGGGCAGGTGGAGAGAGTTAACCAAGATGTGGGTAGGTTTCTGCGGTCTTATTGCCAGGACCGGCCTGGCAATAAGGGGAGTGGTCAGCTTTCATCCCCTGGGCAGAGATGGCTCAAAACTCCCTCCGCCACTCCTCCACTAACCTGTACCCCGTTTCAGTGTGTACTAGGTTATCAGCCGGTTCTGGCACCGTGGCATCAGAGCCAGATCGAGGCACCTGCGGTAGATGAATGGTTTCGGAGGAAACCTGGGACGCTGCCCATTTACGCCTGCAACGGGCCATCAGGCGACAGAAGGCAGGCGCCGACCGCCACCGTAGTGAGGCCCCGGTATATGCACCGGGAGACCGGGTCTGGCTCTCGACCCGAAACCTGCTCCTTCGCCTGCCCTGCCGGAAGCTGGGTCCGCGGTTTGTGGGGCCATTTAAAGTCCTGAGGAGACTGAACGAGGTATGTTATAGGTTACAGCTTCCCCTGATTATTGTATTAACCCCTCGTTCCATGTGTCTCTCCTCACGCCGGTGGTGGCTGGTCCTCTCCAGCAGTCTGAGGTGCAGGAGGTTCCCCCGCCCACTCTGGACATCGAGGGGGCCCCGGCGTATACTGTGCGAGCCATCATGGACTCAAGGCGTCGGGTGAGGGGCCTTCAGTACCTCGTGGATTGGGAGGGGTACAGTCCGGAGGAGAGATGCTGGGTGCCGGTGGAGGACATATTGGACCCTTCCTTACTGCAGAAATTTCACCGTCTCCACCCAGATCGCCCTGCGCCTCGTTTTTCCCCGAGGCCGGTGTCGGGGCCCTGCTGGAGCCGCGCATCAGGGGGGGAGTTACTGTCACGACTTCCGCCGAAGTTGGTGCCTCTCCTTGTTCGGGCGGCCTTTCTAGCTGCCACCGATCCACGTTTCTTTTTCCATTTGTTATGTCTTGATTGTTCACACTTGGTTCCCATTACGTTATTATTATTTCCCTATTTAACCCTCTGGTTCTCATTATGTTTTGTGTGTGATTGTTTCCTGGTTTTTGTGTTAGTCTTTTGTGTTAGGGTTTGTTATCCCTGCGTGGATTTATTGGCTGTTTATTTTTCAGAGTAAAGTACGTTATTTTACTCAGTTCTGTGTCCTGCGCCAGACTCTGTCCTCACCTCTGCACAACTGACACTTGACAATTTGTGTGAGATTGAGGGCATCTAGCTTAGATTGTAGGACGGCCGGGGTGTTAAGCATATCCCAGTTTAGGTCACATAACAGAACGAACTCTGAAGATCTATGGGGGGCAATCAATTCACATATGGTGTCAAGGGCACAGGTGGGAGCTGTTTGGGGTCTATAATAGGTGGCAACAGTGAGAGACTTATTTCTGGAGGTCCTAATTTTTAAAATTAGAAGCTCGAACTGTTTGGGCATAGACCTGGAAAGTATGACAGAACTTTGCAGGCTATCTCTGCAGTAGATTGCAACTCCTCCCCCTTTGGCAGTTCTAACTTGACGGAAAATGTTATGTTTTTGTAACGCCCTGGCCATAGAGAGGGGTTTTTGGTTCTCTATTTTGGTTAGGCCAGGGTGTTACATGGGTGGGCGTTCTATGTTTATTTTTCTATGTTGGTTTGTTTCTTTGGTTTGGCCGTGTGTGGCTCTCAATCAGGAACAGCTGTAGATCGTTGTTGCTGATTGGGAGTCATATATAGGCAGCCTGTTTTCCTTTGGGGTTTGTGGGTAGATATTTTCTGTTTAGTGTTTTGCACCTGACAGAACTGTTTGGCTGTCGGTTTCTTGCTTTTTGTGTTTAAAGTGTTCGATCTTTTAATAAATTCATGATGAGCACTAACCACGCTGCGCCTTGGTCCACTCTCTCCAAAGACAGCCATTACAGTTTCGCTGGTGTTGCAGCTGTTTTTATTAACGCTATTTGAAGGGGTTGGTCAGTGACATGTTTAATATTACATAAACATAACATGTCAAATGTGCCATGACTTAATGTGTTGTTTTTCCTCTCTTTCTGTCAGATAAAGGTAAAGGTACTGGATTGTTCTTACATCTACTACTAAAGTTAAAAAGCATTAGATTGGTGTAACATGGGGAACAAAGTTTCCTTCCACCATATTTTTTGCACCAGTCTCGGCACTTATCCTTTAAATCAAATTCACATTAGGATTGTTTTATAATTTAAACATAACCAAACCTATTTCCTGTGCAAAATAGAAATGTTTTATCAAACTGAAACTAAATAAAACTAGTAAATCAAGTCTGAAAACAAGCTGAAACTTAACAGAATTTCAAATAAAAATCTAATACTATAAAAACTATAAAAACGAATAATACATTACAAAACTATAATAACCTTGTTATGCACCTATCAAATCTGGTTACGTCACCTTATGTATTAGCTAGGTCTAGACCTAAGGAGTGCAGCACAATCAGTAGGTTCGTTTTTTAACTATGTGATTTTGTGTAGATGGAGGATGTGGCCTTCTGAGTTCATAAACAGAGAAGCATTTCCTCTGGCATTTCCTCTGGCATTTCCTCTCACTGTAGACTAGTACTGTAGTAATAGACAAGGGGTTGCTAGAATTAGAGCAAACAGAGGATCTCTTAGAGCCCCTGTTAGAGAACACCACACACATGAACACAAAGTAAACATGAATATTAGTTTGTTTAACATGTTTGGGGTGATCTGGATTGATGTGTACGACAGCGTGTTCCAGTTCCTGCCAACATCCAGAAACTTCGCACAGCCATTGAAGAGGAGTGGGACAACATTCCACAGCACACAATCAACAGCCTGATTAACTCTATGCGAAGGAGATATGTGGCGCTGCATTAGGAAAATGGTGGTCACAACAGATATTGACTGGTTTTCTGATCCACGCCCCTACCTTTTTTTAAAAGATATCTGTGACCAACAGATGCATATGTGTATTTCCAATCATGTGAAATCCATAGATTAGGGCCTGTTAGGTTCTGAACAAACAGTAAAAACTCACAGACGACTAGAAAAAGCTCAAACCAAGTTTATTCAACCCACTGGGTACTTCTGCTGCAAACACAACATACAAGTCACACAAGCACATCTTTAAACCTTCCAACTAGGTGGAGTCATCTCCTTGCATGTCTAAGATAGACACTCCTCTGTTGTTAGGCAGAAACACAGGAGGTTCCTCTTACTGGTATGGTCATGGCCCTGTCTAAGTCTAGGATCCTCATGGGCGTGGAAATGTGTGTTTGAGAGATAGGACTGTAATCAGATGGTCTTCGGGGTGGGCTCCTGTGGCCCCCCTCCCAGCAGTGTCTTCTCTCTTCAACTGTTGACCTTATCTTGAGTAGAGTTCCACATCCCTCATGGTCCTAGTTCCTCAGCAACTGGTCTGCCTTATCAAGAACTGAAACTAGACTGTTGCCTTTTGCCTCCCTCCTTAGGATCATTCATATTCTACAATAATATATTTGAACAAATTATGAAATAAATTCCTTTCCCTTTTCTCACTCAGTCACTTTCCACACACCAAGTTCCTCTTTACCCTTCCTTGACCCCCAACATACACATTTCTTATACATGAAAACAGGGTTGGGGAGTAACGGATTACTTGTAATCCGTTACATGTAAGGGATTACAAAAACCTGGTAACTGTAATCTGTTACGTTACCAGCAAAATATTGTGATCAGATTACAGATACTTTTGAAAAACTAGATGATTACTTTGAGGATTACTTTTAAATTCAGAAAGGATGTTTGCTGAAAAAAAACTTTGACACTTCCCTGTTTTCTCAATGACATTCAACTCAGCATTGAAAAAAGGCACAAGTTTAAGTTTGTTCCACCTGAGCAAGTCTGACCACAAGTCAGAGACCACTATAATGATGCACCAAATGTATTTGATGGATCGCGGGAAAAGAGCAGGAATAGGCTTTCGTAGGCTACAGTCCAAGCTATGTCTTCCAATGGTGTGACTGCTGTCGGCATCCAAAGATTATCCAATTTGAATAAACGCTTGGAGGTAAGGATGACAGCAGTGGTGTAGTCTACAGCGATATGGATATCACTAATTATTGATATCTACATAGCGCATTGATGTGAATCACACTGCTGCTCTCTCATTTAGCTATTTGCGCTTTACGGATTTTGGTTGTAGTGGATGGCAGTTCAGAAATCTAAATGTGTATATTAACCCAATAATGGTTGAATTCAAGAAGTTTAAGCTGCCTATCAATCATTGTGAAAATGCACTCTTGCAACAGTTGCATAGTGCTGATCCCAGCCTATGGAATAAAAGTGGGGCTTTTATTGCTCAATCTAATTCATGCTGATTTAAAAAAAAAAAATCCATAGGCCTAATGAACAAACGCTCAAACAAATAGACTTAAAGGGGCAATCTGTAGTTGCTACATCCATTGCTACATCCATCCATATATGCCCATTGATTCTTGAAGAAAATAACTTACGAATGCTTCATGAGCTTAGTTCAACTGTCACACTCCATGAGAACCCAACATATAACCTTATTTTTCTCCTGTGTTTGTAAACATTGTAAATGTAAACAAACACTATATGGCCACATAACAGAGTTACAACAATAATTTTGTTATCATGGAAGGTCAGTCCTTGCATCCATAGCTCTGTCTATTAATCTGAGAGTGGTTACATTTCTCCAGGCCCATCCCTTTTTACATTAACAGAGACAGGGCACCGTTTTGTTATTGTTTCATCTGTGGATTTACCCTTTAAACAGCTGCATATTATCAAGTTATCAAAGTGTTACCAACAAAAAGGTTAACAATAGGCCTATAGCAAATGCAGCATATGACATTCATTTTTCACATGTAAATAGCACTTTTTAGTGGTGCTCAAAGCATGCCATTCCATGAGCACAGCATTTATTTTTCAACTCGAAATCAATGAGCCCAATCAGTCCTCCATGACACCAAAATCATAAACAACAGAGTAGGGCTGGCTAATAAGTCCTTAGTTTTGGGGTCATGCTCAGGTAAAACAATTTTGCTAATCTATACTTCCATATTTCCAAGTCCTATTCTTGAAGATCAAGGGGTATAACATTTATTGGAATGACTGGAATTCTGATAGATTTTGGTTTTTAATGTAAATATATAATTTAATCATATTATTATATGTAATAGAAAGCGATGGGTTAGAAGAAGCCTACATAACCAACCCATAAAGTAAAATTGAACATCCATATATGGCCAGCTATGTAAACTTCAACATGGATTTATCCTGCAATAGATGTCGTTCAATTGGTAACATACATTTTGTCTTCTTCTAATGCCTCTTAAGGGGAAAGTAATCTAATAGTAATCCAAAAGTTATGTTACTGAGTACAATTTTGGACAGGTAACTAGTAACTGTAACGGATTACATTTAGAAAGTAACCTTCCCAACCCTGCATGTAAAGTAATCACTAAGTTCTGGTATGGTAACATGAATAAGTGTATTTCAAGCTAGAATCCAAAAGGCCAGATTAATTTGTTTCAAATGACTGATGTCCTTATATGATCTGTAACTCAGTAACATTTTTGAAATTGTTGCATGTTGCATTTTTATATTTTTGTTCACTGTAATTTGGTGAACAAATCTATGCACACTCTTGCCTCTTTTCATAATGCGCACATTCATTGTTAAATTTAGCGGCTGTCAAACTAACAATGAAGTGTTAATGATAAAACAAAGAGACAAATTTATAGATTTGATCATCAACATTATGGTTCAATCTCCCAATATTTGTATACGTTAGAAGCGTTGAGAGACAAATTCTTCTCAGATTTGAATTCTTCAGTGACGTTCTTCGGGCTGGACCTGGTGCCGTTAGGAGAGGAAGGAAGATACTCAGAATTGAGGTCCCTCCTTCTTCAGGTTCTTGTAGTCAGTATCGATGGCCACAAACTGGGAAAGAAGACAATATGGCAGGATGTATGTAATGGTCTTGGCTACTTATATTGATACAAAATATATGATTGACTTAACTGATACTATTGATAGGCTACATTACTATTACATTGTTGTCAAACAAAAATCGATGCAGTAAACCATACACTTCGTGGAGCTAAAGTGTGTTTATTGCTGACAGTGTTGGCAGTACTGTACCTTGTACTGGTAGGTAGGGTCAAGCTGATTCCAGGGCTCAGGGTTGTTCTTCTTGTTCCAGCTGTATAGTGACACAGCAGTCAAAGCAGGCCGAAGTAGGACAAACACAAATGGGATCAGAGGGAACTGTGTTAGTCTGCCTACGATCAACTATTCATGGGCCAGGCCTAGTTTCCAAAAACTCGCAGCAGCATAGCCCTTTAGTAGTGGTATGGGAATTGATGCCCCAGAATGGCACAAGAGGTGGGATTACCTCTTGTGCCTTACGATGTTAAAGGGAATTGGCATCCACTACTATATGTTTTAATTGGATAGTATTAAGAAATTGATTAAACAATATTAATTTAAAAATAAAATGGACAATAAGGGTAATGGTAAAGAGTCTTACGTGACATGGGGCCCCTTTGCAAGACGGACCAAATACAAGGAGGCTCCTCCCATTCCCAACAAGATGAAGAAGAACTGTGGGATGAGCTATGAGAGGGTAAGAAGAAAGAGGGAGATAACATGACCATTTCATTCACTTTGAGGCATAGAAATCTGAGCATTTCTATATAGCCTTTGTCAGTGAAGGGTTAGGGTTGTGAGTGACATCAGCAGAACGGTTGAGGATAGATATTCAGCAGATGTTCACCATGTGAAATTAACTATTTACAGTGAAATCAAGGCCTTTCTTCCATAGAAAAACATTACCTACAGCCCTAAAATAACCATGACGCACACATGGACTCGTCTAAGCTAGCTAACCATCCTTCCACGAAACCCATAATGACTTAAAAGTCAATCAACCCAAAAGCATTTTTTACCTCCATTGGATACAATGGTCTTGCAGTTCAAAAAACTAAGAGCCTTGTTAGAATGAATTCTGAACAGGATATTGGTCACATTTTTACATTCTTGAAACTGTCCTGTCTGTGTCTGTCTGCCTGTCTGTCTGTGACTTCATATGTCTCTGTCTGTCTGTGAGTGGAATGTCTGTCTGCCTGATACTTTTTCAGAAAAACATTTTTAATGTGTCAAAATGCAGAAGTGAAGCCTATTTAGAGTTTAAACTTTTATTTCATTTCAATTTGCCTAATGACACTCAGCATATGGGGTTAATTCAGAGGGGTTGGGTTAAATGTGGAAGACACATTTCAGTTGAAGGCATTCAGTTGTACAACTGACAAGGTATCCCCCTTTCCCTTTCCCTAACTGATGTTTGGAACTGCCATCTAGAGTCATTTTGATTACTCACTTGATTCCATTGAGCAACAACTGGTAGCATATTACACACCGACAACAGAAATGATGAAACTTTCATGAAATATTATAGACTACTAACTCACTTGAGGTAATAAACCATAGAACAAAAATAAGTACTTACCCCTGGATGCTTCTTTACGTGTTCCATCGCCATTCTAATCATCTTTTCTTACAGTTGCTCTACTTTTTGTCAAAATAATCATTTAAAAATTATTAAATTAATTTCAGCAATAGTCATTTGAATTCTATGTCAAAAAAGCTTGTTTGAGACTATCCAAGATTAGACTTGTTGCGTTCTCTGTCCGGGTGGCTGCTCGCAGGGTTGAGGAGAGGAGGGAGGTGAAGATGCTATCTGTTCCTCACAATTACATCTGGCCTCTTGGGACTTATTGTGCACGTACTATCAACCGGGATTTAGAGCAAAAACATCCAATTGAACAATTTTCTGTGTGCATAGAATGATTGTTGTTGCCAACAAAATATACATTTAAAAAAACGTTAAGTTACTTGCAAAAACATTTTTTACAAAGTTGTTACAACTTCTCTAGCATTCTCAGAAACCCATTTGACTGATTTCCTTTGGACCCCATCCCCTTGGGACAAGATTGGAGGAAATGGAAAGAAAACAGATACAAATATTTGTCCTAGTAAAGCTCATTACACTAACTACTGTAGTTCCCCTAACATTTGTTATTCTGCTTATGGAACTTTCACCGGGCAAAGACATCACATAGCATCCACATCTGCCATTACGTTGAGTATAGTATAGAGTTTATAGATGAGGTATAAAACTCTAGGATATTCAGAGAAGACAAAGGGATTTAAAACTTTTTTAAACATACAGTAAGTTCAGGTTTGTACTGGAGGTTTGGGTGAAAAGTTTTAACGAGTCAGAGAAATGTCTGGGCAGCATAAAGAAAGTCTATCACCCATTCATTATACGATGTTTCCTGAGCAGAGAGACAATAAAGCCGGAATAGGACAGCGGATTATGAGTCAATCCGCGCATCACTGCAGTCCGCCCATACCCTGTGGTCAAAGGTCAACCAAGACGAGGTGGTTGTCTTTACATCCTGGAGGAACAGGATAGAAATACAAACAATAAGGACCTATTATTATCATAACCAACATTTATGACCCGTTCTAAATTAAGAAAATGTGTTGATTATTACCACCAACCATTTTTTGGTTTTATTATAGCCTAAAGGTGGTTTATTAAATTCTTCCAATTTTTTTATGACTTTGTCAAGCAACTTGTTCTTAAATGCCCAGTGCAGTAAAAAACGTGACTTTCCTATTTAATATATATTTCCACACTATGAGGTTGGCAAAAATACTGTGAAATTGTGAAAATAATGATAATACCCTTTTAGTGTAAGAGCTGTTTGAAAAGACCAAGCAGAAATCACCAGGCAGAAATCACCAGGCAGAAAATGTGTTCATTAAATACAATACAAAAGTAATAATTCAGAAGGGCAATTCACTTCAGGGTTGACAGGGTGCTTCAGACAGGACAAACACACACAGACAGTATAATACAAAAAAACTGTTAAAAAGCCTTCCTCCTGGCCTGCTGCTCAAAGAATGAGCCCAGACTTCTGAGATCAACCCTGGTGATCTGAGATTAGGTGTTCACAATGGCTTGGCGGCACAGGAGGTTGGTTGCAACTTGGGGAGAACGGGCTCTGGTAATGACTGGAGCAGAATAAGTGGAACAGTAACAAATACATCAAACACATGGTTTCCAGGTGTTCGATGTCATTCCATTTGCTCCGTTCCGGTAATTAATATGAGCCTCCCCTCAGCAGCCTCCTGTGATTGGACAGAGAGGGATGTGAACTAGCATTAGGAAGGAGAAACACAGAACGCTCTTGATGAAAGAAAACTGTAAAAGGATTGCAATATTGATTTGTGGACACCTGAGGAAGTATTGTCTCTGGTGGGCTTTTTTGATGATGGTATCTGTGTTTTGCTCAAACTTCAGGATGTAATCAGACGGTACCAAGATATTTAAACTGGTCCACACTGTCCACCTCCTCACCATGGATGATCACCAGGTCCATCCTGGCGGGCTCCCTCTGATGTTGACAATCATTTCCTTAATCTAGGAGACATTCAACTCCAGCAGCGCACTGTCACACCAGTAAATGAAGTCCTGGAGGGCTAGGCCGTGGTCCTGCTCAGACCCTGAGAGGAGTGACAGGAGGACTGTGTCATCAGCAAACTTAAAAAGATGGCAGTTGGCGTGGGTACTTTGACAGTCAATGGTGTAAATGTAACCGATGTGAAATGGCTAGTTAGTTAGCGGTGGTGCGCGCTAATAGCGGTTCAATCGGTGACGTCACTCACTCTGCGACCTTAAGTAGTTGTTCCCCTTGCGTTGCAAGAGCTGCGGCTTTTGTGGTGCGATGGGTAACGATGCTTCGTGGGTGTCAGTTGTTGATGTGTGCAAGGGTCCCTGGTTCGAGCCCAGGTTGGGGCGAAGAGAGGGACGGAACCTACACTGTTACATAAAGCAGGGGTATTCAACTCTTACCCTACGAGGTCCGGAGCCTGCTGATTTTCTGTTCTACCTGATAATTACACCCACCTGGTGTCCCAGGTCTAAATCAGTCCCTGATTAGAGGGGGGAAATGAAAGAAAAAAAATGCAGTGGACTGGCTTTGAGGTCCAGAGTTGAGTTTAAGGGGTGTAGAGAATAAAAGGAGTGGTGACAGTATGCAACCTTGTGGTGAACCTGTGCAAGTGAGTAGGGTGTCTGGCATGGCACCATTAGCATAGACACTCTGTGGCCTGTCAGTTAAAAAATCCATAATCCACAGGATAAGGCACTGGTCAATTGAACTGTGAGTCAAATTTTCTGGCGAGAATGGCAGGCTGCATGGTGTTAATTACCTTGACTAACCTGTACCCCCGTACATGGACTCGGTACTGGTACCCGGTATATAGCCTCATTGTTGTTATTTTAGTGTGAGACTTTTATTTATGTATTTATTTTTTAGCAAACATTTTCTTACTTTAAAAGAAATTATGCATTGTTGGTTAAGGGCTTGTAAGTAAGCATTTCACTGTAAGGTCTACACCTGTTGTATTTGGCGCATGTGACAAAATTTGATTTGATACCGTTGGAGACCTGCCTCAGGTGGAGTCACTCTGTCTGTGACAGACCTGAAGGTGTGGTTGACAACTATCACGGTGATCGAGGAATCACAGATGAAACTGACCTGCAGAACCATCTCCCCTTTGAGTGACAACCCCAACCCCACCTACATCTGGTACAAGAACAGACAATATCTACAATACAACTCTTCCACTTAGTACATATATTCAGTCAGCAGTGAGGATGCAGGCAGCTACTCCTGTGCTGTAAACAGTCAAGAGTATCTCCACACTTCTGAGGTGACTCTAATGGTCAGATACAAATCAAAGAACATCTCAGTGGCAGTCAGTCCCTCTGGTGAAATAGTACAGGGCAGTTCAGTTACTCTGACCTGTAGCAGTGATGCCAACCCAGCAGTAGATACACACCTGGCTTAAAAAGACAGTAACCTCACACAAAGCATCTGGAAGGAGCTACGTCACCAAACTCAGCCCTGAGGACAGTGAAGAATATTACTGTGAGACTCTGAATGAGAAAGGAGCTAAGAACTCTACAAGTAAATTGATTGTGTCAGGAAAACAAACACCTGTTAAGAATTAAGCTATAGGAATCACAGCTGTTGCTCTGGTTCTCATTCTCCTTCTCTGACTTCTGTGGTTCAGAAAGAGGGCTATCCACTTCTGTCACAAGGGACTGTGGCAGACCAGGGGGTTTGGTCAAGACGTTTACACAGATTAGACACGGACAGAGTATGATTAGCTTGGTTTCAAGAGTGTTTATTAAATAATAAGTCTCCCCCATGAGACCCTCTCTGGGATACCGTCTTCTGGGCCTTGCTGTATCCTGTCGGGCACACAAACTCAACTCCCTCGTCTTAGCTCGGGTAACCATCTCCAACTACATGGAAGTTAACTCACTTCCCCCAGTCCTCTCCTGTGTGCTGCCCTTCTGGCAGCTTTATGGAGCTTGTACAGCTGGTGAGCAATCAGCCCTTGATTACTCACCAACTCCCCAATCAGCCCCAATTAGTCCTGGGCGGAGAGCCCGTCTAGACCTGGCATGTCCAGCAGATGGCGCCATCGCCTCGTGATGTATACTCCGTCTGTCACCAGGCCTCGACAAGTCTCCCCCGTACGCCACAGGACATAGCAGAGGATAGACAGAGGGAGGCTCTGATGTGTTGAAATTCAATCGCCCTGGTGTTCCCCTCCAATCTACAGCACAGTCAACAAACCCAGAAACCGAACACAGTAAGGTACATTCTGATACTCTTATCCAATATTTCCCTGGCCCCCTACTGGGTCGCTGTTATCCTACTGAGCTGAATTTAAAAACATTGTCTTGTTTATTTGGAGGGTCACACAATATTTTGATGTATAAAGCATAGATTTCAAAGAACCTGCAGTGACCCTATAACTGTACAAGACAATACAGCAACAATTCCAGTGTAGTGAAGTGTAAGATGTGACATCATATTTTTGCTGGTTAACATTTAGTCCATTTAAAAAAAAAAGCTTTTACTAAAATGCATCTCAGACTTGTAACCTCAGGGTGTGTGAAGGGTGGGGGGTGTGAGGACATTTTTGAAGGGAAAATGGGTAACACCTCATTTTATGGGGTCCTTATTAAAGTGCATTTATGTAAGCAATTACACTTTACGAAGTATTGTAAGTAATTGTAGTAATTCATAATTACATTGTAATAACAACATGTAACTTGGTGGTAATTAGTCTGTAATTACAGGGGTGTAACAACGAATGCTTATTACCCTGCTTGTTACAAATGTTAAAGTTTTCAATAGCATCCCAATGCACCATATTTCAGCCTGCACATAGCATGTGAAAGTGTTAGCCAATTGAAAACCGACCACCTCATTGACACAATGCTTCAATAAAGAGCTCTGGAGTCTGATGCCCATGCCCAATCGCAAAAACGGTTCACCTCAAAAAAATACTTTAAATTGTTAAATCATTTAACGGTGCATTTGACAATAGGTCACTTACTTTAACCTTTCATTTTTAAATGGACACATTCATAAAAAGCTATAGTTAAAATTGTGAGAGTCATTCATGCTTGTCAAATTATAAGCCTAAGCCTATTAAGCTTGGCTGAATAATGGTTTATAAATGCACTTCAAATGTTCATAAGACAAACTCTTATTCTGTGACGCAACATTGCAAGGGTTTCATTGTTTAGGAACATTCTCACGTTTGGATGGGATTCATTGGTGCAATTATTTATTTAACCCAGAAATTAAGGCATCATGTCAAGATCTGCCCATCTGCACAGCATGATCAGAATAATGCCGACTTCGAACGTACCTACATGTGTTGACACTGACATCGTGTAAACAGGGTCGAGAAGGTCAAAATCCGGACATGAAAGATTGCCATGAAAGAAGCAAGGTGTTGTAGGTCAACACAGGAGAGAGAAAGTACATTTTCCATGCAATTTGTTTAGCTTATTTGGAGATGAATTCTGCTGGATTATTTAACATAGGTAGTTAGCGAGCGTTTGCTTGCTCATCTTAAACGGCACTGACCGCGACTGTAGTTACCATCTAGAGATGTAACAGCTGTCTTCAAAAATGGACCAAGGCGCAGCGGGAATGTGGATACTCATATTTTAATAAAAAAAAGGAGTAAAGTATCCACCGGACAAAAACAATACATGACAGCAACAGTCTTGCAGGCACACAAAACGCAATGCAAGAACAACTACCCACAACCCCAAAGAAAAACACACACTACTATATAGGACTCCCAATCAAAGGCAACTCAACACACCTGCCTTCAATTGGGAGTCCAATCACCAACACAACACTTAACACAAAAAACCCTGCCACATCCTGACCAAAACTAATCCAATTGCTCCCTCTGCTGGTCAGGACGTGACAGTACCCCCCCCCCCCCCCTCAAGGTGCAGACCCCGGAATGCACCTTACAAATGAAAACCCCAAAAAATCCCCAATACCCCAACAAAACCCATAAACAATAACCCCTAAACAATAAGGGAGGGAAGGGAGGGTGGCTGCCGTCAACGACGGCACTGTGCTACACCCTCCCTCCCCAACCCACCTATCCTGGAGGTGGCTCAGGTGCGGGACGTGGACCTCGCTCCACCTTCGGCGTCGCCCACTTCGGTGGCGCCGATAGCTGCGCCGGGCAGACGGGCCACTCGGGCTGACCCTGGCAGATGGACCACTCTGGCTGGACCGGAGGACAGGCGGCCACTCAGGCTGGGCCGGAGGACAGGCGGGCAACTCAGGCTGGGCCGGAGGACATGCGGGCCACTCGGGCTGGGCCGGAGGACAGGCGGGCCACCCGGGCTGACCCGGAGGACAGGCGGGCCACCCGGGCTGGCCCGGAGGACAGGCGGGCCACCCGGGCTGGGCCGGAGGACAGGCGGGCCACTCGGGCTGGGCCGGAGGACAGGCTGGCCACTCGGGCTGGACCGGAGGACAGGCGAGGCACCCTGGCAGATCCAGGCAGGCGGGCCACTCTGGCAGCTCCAGGCAGACGGGCCACTCTAACTGATCCGGGCAGTCGAGCCACTCTAACTGATCCGGGCAGTCGAGCCACTCTGGCAGCTCCGGGCAGTCGGGCCACTCTGGCAGCTCCGGGCAGTCGGGCCACTCTGGCAGCTCCGGGCATTCGGGCCACTCTGGCAGCTCCGGGCAGTCGGGCCACTCTGGCAGCTCCGGGCAGTCGGGCCACTCTGGCAGCTCCTGACTAGCGGGCGGCTCTGGCAGCTCCTGACTGGCGGGCGGCTCTGGCAGCTCCTGACTGGCGGGCAGCTCTGGCGACTCTTGACTGGCAGGCAGCTCTGGCGACTCCTGACTGGCGGGCAGCTCTGGCGACTCTTGACTGGCGGGCAGCTCTGGCGACTCTTGACTGGCGGGCAGCTCTGGCGACTCTTGACTGGCGGGCAGCTCTGGCGACTCTTGACTGGCGGGCAGCTCTGGCGACTCTTGACTGGCGGGCTGCTCTGGTGACTCTTGACTGGCGGGCAGCTCTGGCGACTCTTGACTGGCGGGCAGCTCTGGCCACTCTTGACTAGCGGGACTGGGCTGACGCACTAGACGCCTGATGCTTGGAGCTGGTACTGGACGTGCCAGCCTGGAGACACGCACCTCCATGCTAGTGTGTATAGCGGGAAACACCGGACCGTAGAGGCGCACTGGCGGTCTTGAGCGCAGGGTTGGCATCACCCCTTCCGGCTCGATGCTCACCTCGCCCTGGCACATGCGGGGCGCTGGTACTGTGCCTACCGGCCTGAAAATCCCAGGCCTCACCACAGCCCCAACCCCAAAGCACGGGACCTGTCCAGTCTGTCTCTGCCCCACAAGGGTACGGGGAGCTGGCCTGGGGCTCCAATCTCGCCCCGCCAAACAGCCCTTGTGCCCCCCCCAAAAAATGATTGGGGCTGCCTCTCGGGTTCCCTTAGCTCCCTTAACTTGTCCTCCCAGAATCTTCGCTCATCCTGCCAAGTCCATCCATCCAAGCTGTTCTCCTGTGGCTCCCTCCTCTTCCGCTGCTTGGTCCTTTTGTGGTGGGTAGTTCTGTAACAGCTGTCTTCAAAAATGGACCAAGGCGCAGCGGGAATGTGGATACTCATATTTTAATTCAAAAAAGGAGTAAAGTATCCACTGGACAAAAACAATACACGACAGCAACAGTCTTGCAGGCACACAAAACGCAAGAACAACTACCCACAACCCCAAAGAAAAACACACACTACTATATAGGACTCCCAACCAAAGGCAACTCAACACACCTGCCTTCAATTGGGAGTCCAATCATCAACACAACACTTAACACAAAAAACCCTGCCACATCCTGACCAATATACTTTCCAATGCGATCTGTTGATTTATTTTTGATTAGCTTGCACGGTAGCTAGCTATTTATTTCTAACCTTGGCTAGCTAGTAAATATGCTATGTTCGCTACTCACTAGCGAACTAGCTAGCTAGCTATCGTTAGCTGGGCTTGATGGTCTTATCTTCCCTGAACCTTGTTCTTAGTGTATCTGTTACCCAAGGGTATTACGTGAGACACACCCAGAAACGAGGAAGAGCTCAGTTTTGCTGTTTTGAAAAGGTTGGTTGTTTGCTGTTTTGAAAGTGTATTGGAAAGATCATAGTAGCTAGCTAACTTTTTAGTTTGGATCCTGCGACACAGTTGGCATCATTTGCTGGGACTGCTAGTCTCTGTCCAGTGATCCTGCTGACCAAGGACAGTTCTGAAGAGCTATTGGGGTTGCAGCTAGCCTAGCTGCTAGCTAGCTGCATATCAAGCTAGCAGGGTTTTCTTGAGGGCTTGAATGCAGCCCGCAACGTGGTTAGCCGTTGTGGCAGGCCTCGTGGATTGTCCCAGGTTTGTGGCTGTCTGTTTGTGGTTTTCAATCTTCCCTGTGACCTGCCCTGTCTGGAAAGGCGAGGAGAAACATCGTAACCTTCGTTGCTAGCTACCATGACAAAGACCAAAGCCGGCGGGTGTACCGTTGAGGACAGTGGTGTCTCTCTATCACACGTGAAGGATCTTTTAAACAAACATAAAGAGTTTGCAGTTGTTACAACAACAACAAAATAGCTTCAAGTGTTTTGTCCAAAAACTTGTGGATTCTACTAATAAAAGAATGGACGACCTGACCATCGGAATGTACAGTTGAAGTCGGAAGTTTACATACACTCGTTTTTCAACCACTCCATAAATTTCTTGTTAACAAACTAGTTTTGGCAAGTCGGTTAGAACATCTATTTTGTGCATGACACAAGTAATTTTTCCAACAATTGCTAACAGACAGATTATTTCACTGTATCACAATTCCAGTGGGTCAGGCTAATTGACATCATTTGAGTCAATTAGAGGTGTACCTGTGGATGTATTTCAAGGCCTACCTTCAAACTCAGTGCCTCTTTTCTTGACATCATGGGAAAATCAAAAGAAATTAGCCAAGACCTCAGAAAAAAAATTGTAGACCTCCACAAGTCTGGTTCATCCTTGGGAGCAATTTCCAAATGCCTGAAGGTACCACGTTCATCTGTACAAACAATAGTACGCAAGTATAAACACCATGGGACCACGCAGCTGTCATACCGATCAGGAAAGAGATGCGTTCTGTCTCTTAGAGATGAACGTACTTTGGTGCAAAAAGTGCAAATCAATCCCAGAACAACAGCAAAGGAACGTGTGAAGATGCTGGAGGAAACAGGTACAAAAGAATCTATATCCACAGTAAAACGAGTCCTATATCAACATAACCTGAAAGGCCGCTCAGCAAGGAAGAAGCCACTGCTCCAAAACTGCCATAAAAAAGCCAGACTACGGTTTGCAACTGCAGATGGGGAAAAATAACGTACTTTTTGGAGAAATGCCCATTGGTCTGATGAAACAAAAATAGAACTGTTTGGCCATAATGACCATCGTTATGTTTGGAGGAAAAAGGGGGAGGCTTGCAAGACTAAGAACACCATCCAAACCGTGAAGCACTGGGGTGGCAGCATCATGTTGTGGGGGTGCTTTGCTGCAGGACTGGTGCACTTCACAAAATAGATGGCATCATGAGGGAGGAAGATTATGTGGATATATTGAAGCAACATCTCAAGACATCAGTCAGGAAGTTAAAGCTTGGTCGCAAATGGGTCTTCCAAATGGACAATGACCCCAAACATACTTCCAAAGTTGTGGCAAAATGGTTTAAGGACAACAAAGTCAAGGTATCGGAGTGGCCATCACAAAGCCCTGACCTCAATCCTATAGAACATTTGCGGGCAGAACTGAAAAAGTGTGTGCGAGCAAGGAGGCCTACAAACCTGACTCAATTACACCAGCTTTGTCAGGTGGAATGGGCCAAAATCCACCCAACTTATTGTGGGAAGCTTGTGGAAGGCTACCCGAAACGTTTGACCCAAGTTAAACAATTTAAAGGCAATGCTACCAAATACTAATTGAGTGTATGTAAACTTCTGACCCACTGGGAATGTGGTGAAAGAAATAAAAGCTAAAATAAATCATTCTCTCAAACTATTATTCTGACATTTCACATTCTTAAAATAAAGTGGTAATCCCAACTGAACTAAAACAGGGAATTTTTATTAGGATTAAATGTCAGGAATTGTAAAAAACTGAGTTTAAATGTATTTGGCTAAGGTGAATGTAGACTTCTGACTTCAACTGTATATTGTTTTATCTTGTTTTGTCTGCTCTTTTCAGTATTATGTCTATCTCTAATAAGCTACCCAGGAAAGGGCTAAAAACAGCCCATATTAATATATGTAGCCTTAGAAATAAGGTTCATGAAATTACATTTACATTACATTTACGTCATTTAGCAGACGCTCTTATCCAGAGCGACTTACAAATTGGTGCATTCACCTTATGATATCCAGTGGAACAACCACTTTACAATAGTGCATCTAAATCTTTTAAGGGGGGGGGGGGGGGTTAGAAGGATTACTTTATCCTATCCCAGGTATTCCTTAAAGAGGTGGGGTTTCAGGTGTCTCCGGAAGGTGGAGATTGACTCCGCTGTCCTGGCGTCGTGAGGGAGCTTGTTCCACCATTGGGGTGCCAGAGCAGCGAACAGTTTTGACTGGGCTGAGCGGGAACTGTGCTTCCGCAGAGGTAGGGAGGCGAGCAGGCCAGAGGTGGATGAATGCGGTGCCCTTCTTTGGGTGTAGGGACTGATCAGAGCCTGAAGGTACGGAGGTGCCGTTCCCCTCACAGCTCCGTAGGCAAGCACCATGGTCTTGTAGCAGATGCGAGCTTCAACTGGAAGCCAGTGGAGTGTGAGGAGGAGCGGGGTGACGTGAGAGAACTTGGGAAGGTTGAACACCAGACGGGCTGCGGCGTTCTGGATGAGTTGTAGGGGTTTAATGTCACAGGCAGGGAGCCCCACCAGCAGCGAGTTGCAGTAATCCAGACGGGAGATGACAAGTGCCTGGATTAGGACCTGCTCCGCTTCCTGTGTAAGGCAGGGTCGTACTCTGCGAATGTTGTAGAGCATGAACCTACAGGATCGGGTCACCGCCTTGATGTTAGCCGAGAACGACAGGGTGTTGTCCAGGGTCACGCCGAGGCTCTTAGCGCTCTGGGAGGAGGACACAATGGAGTTGTCAACCGTGATGGCGAGATCATGGAACGGGCAGTCCTTCCCCGGGAGGAAGAGCAGCTCCGTCTTGCCGAGGTTCAGCTTGAGGTGATGATCCGTCATCCACACTGATATGTCTGCCAGACATGCAGAGATGCGATTCGCCACCTGGTTATCAGAAGGGGGAAAGGAGAAGATTAATTGTGTGTCATCTTCGTAGCAATGATAGGAGAGACCATGTGAGGATATGACCGAGCCAAGTGACTTGGTGTATAGCGAGAATAGGAGAGGGCCTAGAACTGAGCCCTATGGGAGGAGAAGGTGGCAAAGAGCTTCCTAGGGTTAGAGGCAGATGCTTGGAATTTAGAGTGGTAGAAAGTGGCTTTAGCAGCAGAAACAGAGGAAGAAAATGTAGAGAGGAGGGAGTGAAAAGATGCCAGGTCCGCAGGGAGGCTAGTTTTCCTCCATTTCCGCTCGGCTGCCCGGAGCCCTGTTCTGTTAGCTTGCAATGAGTCGTCAAGGCACGGAGCAGGAGGGGAGGACCGAGCCGGCCGGGAGGATAGGGGACATAGAGAGTCAAAGGATGCAGAAAGGGAGGAGAGGAGGGTTGAGGAAGCAGAATCAGGAGATTGGTTGGAGAAGGATTGAGCAGGGGGAAGAGAAGATAGGATGGAAGAGGAGAGAGTAGCAGGAGAGAGAGAGAGCAAAGGTTGCGACGGTGCAATACACTCTGAGTAGGGGCAGAGTGAGTTGTGTTGGAGGAGAGCGAGAGGGAAAGTATACAAGGTAGTGGTCGGAGACTTGGAGGGGAGTTGCAGTGAGATTAGTAGAAGAACAGCATCTAGTATAGATGAGGTCAATCGTATTGAGGAGAGGAGTGGAAAGAAGGAGGCAGAGAGAAATGAGTCAAAGGTAGACGTAGGGAGGTTAAAGTCACCCAGAACTGTGAGGGGTGAGCCATCCTCAGGAAAGGAACTTATCAAGGCGTCAAGCTCATTGATGAACTCTCCAAGGGAACCTGGAGGGCGATAAATGATAAGGATGTTAAGCTTGAATGGGCTAGTGACTGTGACAGCACGGAATTCAAATGAGGAGATATGTCAATAATAACTTGCTAACATCAGATAACATTAACATATTAGCCATTTCTGAGACTCACTGAGACAATTAATCCGATGATACTGCAGTAGCAATACAAGGATATAACATCTATAGAAGAGACAGAAATGCTTATGGGGGAGGTTTTGCTGTATACATTCAGAGCCATATCCATTTAATGCTTAGAGAAGATCTTATGTCAAGTGTTATTGAAGTGTTGTGGTTGAAGGTTCACTTGGCACATCTAAAACCTTTTATTTTGGGGTGTTGCTATAGGCCACTAAGTGCGAACAGTCAGTATCTAAATAATATGTGTGAAATCCTTGATAGTGTACTGTATATTATTTAAACAGTGAGGTCTACTTTCTTGGGGACCTGAATATTGACTGGTTTTCATCAAGCTGTCTGCTCAAGAGGAAGCTTCTTACTGTAGTGCCTGCAATCTGGTTCAGGTTATTAATCAACCTTCCAGGGTGTTTACAAACACTAAAGGAACAAGATCATCTACATGTATCAATCACATTTTTACTAATGCTTTAGAACTTAGTTCTAAAGCTGTTTCCGTACCCAATGGATGCAGTGATCACAATATTACTTACTGGCATTAAACAAAGCATGTGTGTCCATGTATGCTGATGATTCAACCATATACACATCAGCAAACATAGCTAATGAAGTCACTGAATCCCTTAACAAAGAGTTGCAGTCTGTTTTGGAATGGGTGGCCAGTAATAATCTGGTCCTGAACATCTCTAAAACTAAGAGCATTGTATTTGGTATAAATCACTCCCTAAATTCAGGACCTCAGCTTAATCTGGTAATAAATGGTGTGGCTGTTGAACAAGTCGAGGAGACTAAATTACTTGGCGTTACCGTAGATTGTAAACTGTCATGGTCAAAACATATAGATTCAATGGTTGTAAAGAAGGGAAGAGGTCTGTCCGTAATAAAGAGTCACCACACTCCAAAAAAGCAAGTTCTGCAGGCTCTATTTTCATCTAATGTTGATTATTGTCCAGTCGTGTGGCCCAGTGCTGCAAGGAAAGACCTAGTTAAGATGCAGCTGGCCCAGAACAGAGCGGCACGTTTTGCTCTTAATTGTAATCAGAGGGCTGATATAAATACTATGCATGCCAGTCTCTCTTGGCTAAGAGTTGAGGAGAGACTGACTGCATCTCTTCTTTTTATGATAAAGATTAGTGTGTTGAAAATCCCAAATTATTTGCATAGTCAATTTACACACAGCTCTGACACACACACTTATCCCACCAGACATGCCACCAGGGGTCTTTTCACAGTCCCCAAATCTAGAACAAATTCAAGCATACAGTATAGTACAGTGCCATTATTGCATGGAACTCTGTTCCATCTCATATTGCTCAAATAAACAGCAAACCTCGTTTAAAAAAACAGATAAAGCAACACCTCACAGCACAACGCCTCTCCCCTATTTGACCAAGATAGTTTGTGTGTATGTATTGATATGTAGGCTACGTGTGGCTTTTAAAACATGTATGTAGTTCTGTCCTTGAGCTGTTCTTGTCTATTGATGTTCTGTATTATGTTTCATGTTTTGTGTCGACCCCAGGAAGAGTAGCTGCTGCTTTTGCAACAGATAATGGGGATCCTAATAAAATACCAAAATACCCAGCATGTTAATATTAGCTAGCCAATTAGCTAGTCACTTGTGTCAACACAAAATGAATAACGTTAGTTCCTTTTCAATGTAGCTAAACACTAGCTAACTTATTAGTGTTAGCAAGCACTATTATTGCCAGCTGAATAACACAACAGCTAGCTAGGTAGCTAGCTAGGCCTAGCTAGTTATATGCCTTAACTATAAAAATCATGATGATGATAACTAGGGGTAATGTAGTGTCTATGCTAATTGTCATACATTATTTTTCTCTACCACAGGTCTCAGACTCCATGTGTCATGCCCTGATCTGTTTCACCTGTCCTTGTGATTGTCTCCACCCCCTCCAGGTGTCACTTATTTTCCCCAGTGTATTTATCCCTGTGTTTCCTGTCTCTCTGTACCAGTTCGTCTTGTATGTTTCCAAGTCAACCAGCGTTTTTCCCGTTCTCCTGATTTTTGCATTCTCCTTTTTCTAGCCCTCCTGGTTTTGACCCTTGCCTGTTTCTGGACTTTGTACCCACTTGCCTGACCATTCTGCCTGCCTTGACCACGTGCCTGTCTGCCACTCTGTACCTCCTGGATTCTGATTTGGTTTTGACCTTTTTGCCTGTCCACGACCATTCTCTTGCCTACCCCTTTGGATTAATAAACATTGTAAGACTCCAACCGTCTGCCTCCTGTGTCTGCATTTGGGTCTCGCCTTGTGCCTTCATAAAATGCTTACAAGAAAAAAACAGATGAAGACAGAGTCAGAGACAGAGTTGGCGATTTCCATTGTTACTTGTAATGTTAAAAATGGAAGAAAAACACAATCCCATTTTTCTAAATTAGCTATGTAGGCTACAAAGGGGAGATTCTCACAAACACAATGGTGTTCTCCGTTTTTCTCTATGACCCCCAGAAAGGTAACAAGACTCATCTGAAGGTAACCAGACCAGTTAAAAAACATTAATGGAATTATGGAGGTAGTTTTGTGGCTACCCAAACATAGGGGTTCACTTTAAATAGCTAAATCCTGTGTAATAAGTAGCGACATCCTTGTACTTATGCAGATACAGTATGTACTCTGTGGTGTATTAGTGTGTTTATTTTCTCACTTGGCTGGTGCTTTCAGAAGCTGACGATTCGATTGTCAGAATGGGTAACCTACTTTGGAGGTACACAATAATTACAATTAAGTACACCTCAACATAGACTTTATTTTAAGTATCTAAATCCTGTGTAACACCTAGTGATTAAATTATACTTATGCAGATATTACATGTACTTTGGTGTACTTGTGTGTGTGTCCTCTCACTTGGATGGCAGGGCGGTTCAGGTTGTCATAATGAGTAACGTTACACAATATTTTTTTATTATAATCTGGGATGACAGCCATATAGTAGACCCCAGTCAGTGAGGTTGACCTACAGTATATCTGATCTGTTTTTGTAAACTCAACCAAGTTAACCCAGATAGTATACTTTTGGGAGGCAAGTGCTCGCAACAACATTGAGTGAAGATTTGGAAGTGCGCATTCACGGGTAGGTAATTAAAGCCTATTGAGCCTACATCCTTTGTAATCTCTGACACCCAGCGCATCTGTCCACAAGAGATTACAACCTTGCGACAGTTATTACTGAATTGGATGCAGCTGAGAAAAAACTAAACCCTAAATTTGTGAATTTAGTGAAAACTTGGCCATTTGTAACAAGCATGGTAAACAAGCATTTGTTGTTACACTTTTGTAAATACAGACTGTAATTACCACCAAGTTACGTGTTATTAGCATAACACTGAGTTATTACAATTAACTACAATACCTGTTAGTGTAATTACATGTAAGATGGACCACTTAAAATTAAGTGTTACCAGAAATCAACACAAAAAAAAACAAAAAAACAAAAACATTTGTGGGTAGTATTATTAGTATTGTAGCAACTGAGAAGGGACAACTGAAATGGCAACTCTGCAGGGCAAGGGCACTACTTTCTGTGCCATTAGGTTCAGACTGCTTGGCAGGTGCTGTAGTATTCTTACATACAAGGAGGCTCCATCTCTGTTAGTACTACAGATAGTAGATGTTTTAGTAGCTGTAGTAGTCATAGTATTAGTAGCGGAGATGTAACCTACAGTGGTAATAGTACTGCTATCAATGTCCTCACCAGATAGAGCTGAGACAGCAGCAATAAGGGGGCTACAACAATGAAGAAAGTCATGAGCATGATGATTTTGAGGCAGTCTGTCCATACCCTGGGGTCAAAGGTCAACTAGGACAAGGTGGTTGTCTGTAATCCCTGGGAGGAGCATGGTAGATATACATAACAAGACCATTGGGATCTCTTACTATCATCTTATACATTATTGTAGCAGTATATTTTATTATATTTATTTATTTAACCTTTCTTTAACTAGGTTTAACTAGTTTATCTATTTAACTAGTCAGTTAAGAACAAATTATTATTTACAATGATGGCCTATTTGTAAAGTATAAACTGACATTCATGAACAAATGGCTTTTGAAAGGAGAGGTAGGGAATTTAGAATGGTATTTTCAAGAAAATGCTAAATTATGAAAATGTGTAGATTATAAATATTGATGCATGCTACTATACATGAAAATAAATCTTTAAATAAAGTTGTCATCCAGTGAGAGTTGTTGGTGGGTAAAGTGCTTCTACACCTGCATTGCTTGCTGTTTGGGGTATTAGGCTGGGTTTCTGTACAGCACTTTGAAATATCAGCTGATGTAAGAAGGGCTATATAAATACATTTGATTTAAAGTAAGTCAGTTCTGCACCTTCATTTTGTCTACATCTAATTGGTGTTAACCACAGACCACACGCCTACTGTTTCCTCTACTGTTTCATTCCATGCACTACCAGCAAGAGCTCTACATTGCCAAACTTCTCCACCTCTGTAAGTATGCTTGATTATATCTTGAACATTGTTGCACCCCTAATGATCACATTTCATATGTTTTTGGTATATTCTTCAGGACACAGTAACACTATTTGATGTGATGTATTCTTTTCAATTGATGTTTTCTCAGTATGTTTAGGTATCTGATTGTAAGACAAACAGTACCAGTCAAAAGTTTGGACACGCCTACTCATTCCAGGGCTTTTCTTTATTTTTACTATTTTCTACATTGTAGAATAATAGTGAAGACATCAGAACTATGAAATAACACATATGAAATCATGTAGTAACCAGAAAAGTGTTAAACAAAATATATTTCGGATTTGAGATTCCTGAAAGTAGCCACCCTTTGCCTTGATGACAGCTTTGCACACTCTTGGCATTCTCTCAACCAGCTTCATGAGGTAGTCAATTGGAATACATTTCAATTAACTGGTGTGCCTTGTTGAAAGTTCATTTGTGGAATTTCTTTCCTTCTTAATGTTTTTGAGCCAATCAGCTGTATTGTGACAATGTGTCCAAACTCTTGACTGGTACTGTACCTCTGGTTGACTAGGCCTCCTACTGGGTCACTAATCATACTGCACTGAATTTCAGAACTTTGCCTTGTTAATTTGATCTTAAATGATTTTGATATAAAAAGTATACTGTAGATTTGAACAAGACTTCTGTGACCCTATTACTGTACAAGACAATACAGCATATTTTGTTGCCCAAGGCCTAATTGCAATTGTTTAGGTTCTGAGAAAAAAAAAGTAAAAATTAAAACAATACATTTTTTGTTTAGTTATACGCCAGCTATAAAGTCTGTTTTGTTGACAATCTTTGTTTCTTGGCGATAGACTGCATGGTGGGAAATGCAAAGATGGCCTTGAGAACAGCAGGAAGTGTGATTGTGGTTTTCATCTTGTCAGTGTCAGGTATGACCACAGTCAAAGTATTATAATCTTTCTTATGGTTATTCACTCTTGTGAAATATCTAAAATGCTATAAATCAATTCAGAATAATGTCTCTGAATGTTGTCATGTCTATAGTAGGGCTGTGGTGGTCATGAAATGTCAGCAAGTAATTGTCATGCAAATGACTGCCGGTCTCATGCCAATTGACCGTTAACTAACATAAACATTTTTAGAATCTCTGGACTTCCACGCATACAAGCTGCTGATGCATGCCTTTGGAACATCTACATTTTAAAAAGTTGAATAAATCCATTTAATATAGCCTACCTACAGGTGTCAAACTCATTTCATGGACGGCCGAGTGTCTGTCATTTGCTCTGCTTGTGTGGCAAACCATTTAGGGGATATGTAATCAATGGATGATGGAATTAAAAGGACAGAATTAAAAGTTTAATGAGAAAGAAAGGCTGCAACGACCAAAAGCCAACAGGTAGGCTGTTATTTTGGGTATAATCTGAATGGAGATGATATGCGTAGCTAGCTAACTGCAGGACTGTGAGAAGCTCAGTAACATTATGGCAATCCTCAATTAGCCTAGTTTCTCTGGTGTTGATGCAGTCAAGATGGGTACTATGTAATCGAATGGGATGATAAATAACTAGCAAGAAGTTAATCTAGCGCGACATAACAGTGGATGTGGTCTCTCCCTCTGTGCCTGCTCCAAGCCTCCCTTGCAGACATTTTAGCAGACTCCTATCCAGAGTGACTTACAGGTGGGAATTAGGGTTAAGTGTCGTGGTCAAGGGGATATCAACAGATTTTTCACCTAGTCTGCTCTGGGATTTGAACCAGCAACCTTTCAGTTAATGGCCCAACATCTTAACCGCTAGGCTACCTGCTGCATAGGCTACCTGCTGCATAGGCTACCTGCTGCATAGGCTACCTGCTGCATAGGCTACCTGCTGCATAGGCTACCTGCTGCATAGGCTACCTGCTGCATAGGCTACCTGCTGAATAGGCTACCTGCTGCATAATCTACCTGCTGCATAGGCTACCTGCTGCATAGGCTACCTGCTGCATAATCTACCTGCTGCATAGGCTACCTGCTGCATTATCTACCTGCTGCATAGGCTACCTGCTGCATAGGCTACCTGCTGATTAGGCTACCTGCTGATTAGGCTATCTACTGCATAGGCAGTGAGTGCGGTTTGAGTTTGATGAAGCAAATTTTCACCATAAAAATGCTATTTTATAGTCAAGCATTCCATGCATCCTCGCATTTGCAGACTTATGTAAGATAGCCTACTATTCCTAATGTGATGATTAAATTGCATAGTCATAATTTAGACTGATAATATAACTCAATCACTGTTCGCAAAAAATACTTCAATGCAGCACGTAGTGGCGTAGGTCTAAAGTAGCCCTAGGCTATAGTATAGGTTATATCAGATACATTTCTTCTCCTTTCTTTGCACAGGAAAATGTTGGCCTTTTAGAAACACATTTCATACAATTAACTCTACTACACTTTATATGACGGGAGACATTAGCTGAATCTTTTTTATTACGACAAAAATTACAGGGTAGACTACTCTCCTGACACTGTCAAACATATCAATAAAAAACAACGTTATCTGATCCATATAATAGGCCAATGAAAAGGGGAGATGAAAACAATATGACATCCATCTAACCTGGAAGAAGAAACTATTGTCCGAAAACAAACAAAAGTGGCACTGACCCAATGATAAAGACAGTGAATATGCACATACACCGGGCATATGGCCGATGTTCTCCGCTGGTGCCTATAAAATAGGCTGCATTCGCTAAATGAAGTTGAGAATTTTGATAACTAAAAGACAGATTGTAGTCTTTTCATTGTCTTCTCTATACAACAATAGCTATTTGCTTTCCAAACAATTTTTCCACACGTTGTATTTAAAAATATATATATATTGCGATATGCCAGGCTGGGTCTCTCTGCTTTCCACTGACAGTTGCAACTCAACAATCATCTATTTGTTATTTGCAGCTCATGCTGCCCAAATCGTGGGCCCTTCTGACTGTAACCTGTGTGATTTAAAACAATCCACAGTTTTTTATATTTAAGAAGCCTATGATCCTCTGTGGCCAAATTATGCTTTCTGTTGTTGTTCATTTTGAATGATTTTATTTATGTCTGTATTCAGAAGTAAGCTAATAGGCTATATAATGTTGGCAATTAAATGATTTGCTTCCTCTAGCCTTTTGGACACACCGCCTATGCTCCAGTGTCTTACTCACACAATCACACCATATGGCCTCTACTCACTATTAGGGAAAGGGGGACACCTAGTTAGTTGTACAACTTGAATGCGTCTACCACATTTAATCAGACAGTATACCACGGGTATAACAAAACATTTACTTTTACTGCTCTAATTAATTGGTAACCAGCTTATAATAGCAATAAGGCACCTCAGAGTTTGTGGTATATTGCCAATATACCACGGCTAAGGGCTGTATCCAGGTACTCCGTGTTGTTGTGCTTAAGAACAGCCTTTAGCCGTGGTATATTGGCCATATACGACACCCTCTCAGGCGTTATTGCTTAACTAGAGCACTGAGTACCAGTCCATTAGCGAGGGCCGTTAGCAAGTTGGTAGGCATCAGCAGCATTCATTTGCGCAGTTTTGGATGGGATTACCGTGACCAACGGTCACAGGGAATTTGACTGACTTGTGACTGCCGGTGTGGTAGTAATACAGTCACCTCAACAGCCCTGGTCTATAGTACATTTTCATGTTCATTTTGATAGCTGTCCTTTACACCTCACACAGATGATGATCTGTGGTTTGGTTTATGTTCACACTTATCTCAGCAGCAGTGGAACAAAGAGTACTTCATAGGCAAAGTGAGCAAGTAGTTCAGGTTAACTTTTGTGCAAAATTATGCCCCATTTTTAAAATTGTGTTTGTGCGTGTGTGTGCACGCGCGCGTGTGTGTGTGTGTGCGTGTGTGCGTGTGTGTGTGTGTGTGTGTGTGTGTGTGTGTGTGTGTGTGTGTGTGTGTGTGTGTGTGTGTGTGTGTGTGTGTGTGTGTGTGTGTGTGTGTGTGTGCGCGTGCATGTGCGTGTGTTTCAGGAGGACTGGGTCAGTTCAATGTGACTTACACCAAAACCAGTATCTTTGCCTTGAAGGGGTCATCAGTGGACCTCCCCTGCTCTTACACATATCCCAGTGGGTATACAGTCGGAACAACACAATGGCATTATTGGAAGTACAGGCAGTATAATAATGAAATAAAGCACCGATCGGAGTATTCAGGTCGTGTTGAGTACCGTGGGAATAAGATCAATGACTGCACCCTGAGAATCAGAAACCTGAGAGAGTGTGACTCAGGAGAGTATCGCTTCAGATATGAAACCATCGCCCATGACACATGGAGCTACATTTGGAGACCTGCCTCAGGTGGAGTCACTCTGTCTGTGACAGACCTGAAGGTGTGGTTGACATCTACCATGGTGACAGAGGGATCACCTGTGACACTGACCTGCAGAACCATCTCCCCTCTGAGTGACAACACCAACCCCACCTACATCTGGTACAAGAACAGACAATATCTACAATACAACTCTTCCCCTTGGTACATATATTCAGTCAGCAGTGATGATGCAGGCAGCTACTCCTGTGCTGTTAAAGGTCATGAGGATCTCCACTCTCCTGAGGTGACTCTAACTGTCAGATACAAACCAAAGAACATCTTAGTGTCAATCAGTCCTTCTGGTGAAATAGTGGAGGGCAGTTCAGTGACTTTGACCTGCAGCAGTGATGCCAACCCACCAGTGCAGACATACACCTGGTACAAGAGGAACGTTACAACACCAAAAGCACCAGGACAGATATATAACATCTCCTACATCAGGTTGGAGGACAGTGGAGAGTACTACTGTGAGGCAGGCAACAAGTATGAACTTATCAACTCTTCCTCCGTGTTTGTAAATGTTCAGTATAGACCAAAGAACACCTCAGTGTCAGTCAATCCCTCTGGTGAAATAGTGGAGCACAGTTCAGTGAATTTGACCTGCAACAGTGATGCCAACCCACCAGTACAGAAATACACCTGGTTTAAAAAGACTGTCATCTCACCAAAAGCATTCGGTCAGATCTATAGCATCACCAACATCAGATCTGAGGACAGTGGAGAATATTACTGTGAGGCACAGAATGAGAAAGGAGCTAGTAACTCCACAGTTAGATTGATCATTGTATCAGGAAAACAAACATCTAGTATTAAAATAGCTGTAGGAATCACAGTTGTTGCTCTGGTTCTCATTCTCCTATTTACCTTTCTGTGGTTCAGAAAGAGGGCTCCCAAATCAACTGACACAAGGGACACAGCAGAGGATGGACAGGGAGGCTCTAGTCACCTGTATGACACCATCTCAGGCATGGCCATGACCCCTAATGCAGTACAGACAGTGGACACAGACGAGGAGGAAAACATCCACTATGACAGTGTCCACTTCTCTCCCTTCAGAAACCAGGAAGTGTCTATGTACTCCACTGTCCAGCTGCCTAACAAGGAAATACAATACACTGTGGTGAAATTCAAGCACCTAGGTGTTGCCCCCCAACCTGCAGCACATGGAGCTGAGGATCCATCTGCAATCTACAGCACAATCAACAAACCCAGAACCTGGGCACACGAAGGTAAATTCTTATGCTCTCATACAGTGTTTCCCAGGCCTCTTACTGGGTCGCTATAATCCTACTGAGCTGAATTTAAAAACGTTGCCTTGTTGATTTGTTGATTCACACAATATTTTGATGTGTAAAGTATAGATTTTAAGGAACCTGCAGTAACCCTATTACTGTACAAGACAATACAGCAACAATTTATAGTATTGTGAAGTGTAAGATGTGGCATAATAGTTTTGTTTATGAACATTGTTAAAGCTGCAATATGTAACTTTTTGGGAAACTTGACCAAATTCACAAAGAAATGTGAGTTATAGATTTGTCATTCTCAGTGAAAGCAAGTCTAAGAAGCGATAGATATGTTCTATGTGCACCATTTTTATGCTTCCTGCTCTTAAAGGGATTCTTTTATTAAACTACAAAACAGAAATGCACCATTTTCACATATGTTGATTTTGGGGTGGTGCTGGAGATGTTGAAAATGGAATATAAATTTCCCTTTAAGTTGAGCTTTTGCATCTAATTTTACTTTCAGTTTTGTACACCAGCTTCAAACAGCTGAAAATACAATATTTTTTTATTGAAAATACACTGCTCAAAAAAATAAAGGGAACACTAAAATAACACATCCTAGATCTGAACGAATGAAATAATCTTATTAAATACTTTTATCTTTACATAGTTGAATGTGCTGACAACAAAATCACACAAAAATAATCAATGGAAATCCAATTTATCAACCCATGGAGGTCTGGATTTGGAGTCACACTCAAAATTAAAGTGGAAAACCACACTACAGGCTGATCCAACTTTGATGTAATGTCCTTAAAGCAAGTCAAAATGAGGCTCAGTAGTGTGTGTGGCCTCCACGTGCCTGTATGACCTCCCTACAACGCCTGGGCATGCTCCTGATGAGGTGGCGGATAGTCTCCTGAGGGATCTCCTCCCAGACCTGGACTAAAGCATCCGCCAACTCCTGGACAGTCTGTGGTGCAACGTGGCGTTGGTGGATGGAGCGAGACATGATGTCCCAGATGTGCTCAATTGGATTCAGGTCTGGGGAACGGGCGGGCCAGTCCATAGCATCAATGCCTTCCTCTTGCAGGAACTGCTGACACACTCCAGCCACATGAGGTCTAGCATTGTCTTGCATTAGGAGGAACCCAGGGCCAACCGCACCAGCATATGGTCTCACAAGGGGTCTGAGGATCTCATCTCGGTACCTAATGGCAGTCAGGCTACCTCTGGCGAGCACATGGAGGGCTGTGCGACCCCGCAAAGAAATTCCACCCCACACCATGACTGACCCACCGCCAAACCGGTCATGCTGGAGGATGTTGCAGGCAGCAGAATGTTCTCCACGGCGTCTCCAGACTCTGTCACGTCTGTCACGTGCTCAGTGTGAACCTGCTTTCATCTGTGAAGAGCACAGGGCGCCAGTGGCGAATTTGCCAATCTTGGTGTTCTCTGGCAAATGCCAAACGTCCTGCATGGTGTTGGGCTGTAAGCACAACCCCCACCTGTGGACGTCGGGCCCTCATACCACCCTCATGGAGTCTGTTTCTGACCGTTTGAGCAGACACATGCACATTTGTGGCCTGCTGGAGGTCATTTTGCAGGGCTCTGGCAGTGCTCCTCCTGCTCCTCCTTGCACAAAGGCAAAGGTAGCGGTCCTGCTGCTGGGTTGTTGCCCTCCTACGGCCTCCTCCACGTCTCCTGATGTACTGGCCTGTCTCCTGGTAGCGCCTTCATGCTCTGGACACTACGCTGACAGACACAGCAAACCTTCTTGCCACAGCTCACATTGATGTGCCATCCTGGATGAGCTGCACTACCTGAGCCACTTGTGTGGGTTGTAGACTCCGTCTCATGCTACCACTAGAGTGAAAGCACCGCCAGCATTCAAAAGTGACCAAAACATCAGCCAGGAAGCATAGAAACTGAGAAGTGGTCTGTGGTCACCACCTGCAGAACCTCTCCTTTGTTGGGGGTGTCTTGCTAATTGCCTATAATTTCCACTTGTTGTCTATTCCATTTGCACAACAGCATGTGAAATTTATTGTCAATCAGTGTTGCTTCCTAAGTGGACAGTTTGATTTCACAGAAGTGTGATTGACTTGAAGTTACATTGTGTTGTTTAAGTGTTCCCTTTATTTTTTTGAGCAGTGTATATCCCAGCAGTTTAGATGGTGCAATGATTCTCTGCTTGTTTTGTCACATGTACAGAAATTAGGCAAACTATTCTAATTTTTGCAACCAGGAAATGGTGGAGCGATTTATGCTTATTGCACCTTTAAGCTTTATAGGTCAAATGATTTGTAAAAGCTTTTGTGAAATGCATCTCAGTGAGAGACTGTGTAATAGACTTGTAACCTCAAACGATGTGTCATTTTATTGTAATCTGTTGAACAATGTTGGACATTTTGCTGATTTGAACTAAATTGAGTTCCTCCAAGGACTCTCTCTCTCTCTCTAAGACAATGGGTAATATTTGTGGCTCTTCATATCCTATCTATGATACCATTTGACCTCACAGAACTAGAGAACCCCTAGGGATTTATTTATTTGCACTTTTCGCACCAAAGTAGGTTCATCTCTAAGAGACAGAAGGCGTCTCTTTCCTGAGCGGTATGACAGCTGCATGGTCCCATGGTGTTTATACTTGCGTACTATTGTTTGTACAGATGAACGTGGTACCTTCAGGCATTTGGAAATTGCTCCCAAGAATGAACCTGACTTGTGGAGGTCTACAATTTTTTTCTGAGGTCTAGTGTGATTTCATTTTGATTTTCCCATGATGTCAAGCAAAGAGGCACTGAGTTTGAAGGTAGGCCTTGAAATACATCCACAGGTACACCTCCAATTGACTCAAATGATGTCAATTGGCCTATCAGAAGCTTCTAAAGCCACAACATAATTTTCTGGAATTTTCCAAGCTGTTTAAAGGCACAGTCAACTTAGTGTATGTAAACTTCTGACCAACTGGAATTGTGATACAGTGAATTTTAAGTGAAATTATGTCTGTAAAAAAATTACGTGTCATGCACAAAGTTGATGTCCTAACCAACTTGTCAAAACTACAGTTTAACAAGAAGTTTGTGGAGTGTTGAAAAACGAGTTTTAATGACTCCAACCTAAGTGTGTGTAAACTTCCGACTTAAACAGTACCTATTCAGATATCTTTCTGTCTGTGTGCATAGGTGTGAGAGGACCAGTGGCGATTTTAACATGTAAATCTTGGTGGGGCAAACTCAACCAATTTGTTTTTTGATGCATGCCAGCAAAAGCCACTACACAACAATGTATTTTATTGGGCCTATGTGGTCTAAAAAGGAAGGATATTACAATCATGAGGATCCACTTTTATAGACAATATACAGACAGTGCATTGCGCAAACAAAACAACCCTCGCAATATTACCTGGAATTATATGGGTCTATTACTGAACTTTTAGTTTAAAAAATATTTGAATGGGAAGAGTCTGTCACTGGAAAACATTGTTACAGACCCAACAACATTATATAATATCCCCTCATGGTGAAGAAAAGCACATGTCACAACTGTCGTCATGGAGAGAAGAAGTGGACCAAAATGCAGAAGAGTTAGTGTTCAGCATCATTTATTTCAAAAAAAGATCACTGGAACACTACAAAACAAAAAAATAACGACAGCTCAACAGTACTGACAGCATAACACACTGAACAGAAACAATTACCCACAACCCCAAAGAAAAACACACACTCCTATATAGGACTCCCAATCAAAGGCAACTCAACACACCTGCCTTCAATTGGGAGTCCAATCCCAATTAACTCTACATAGAAAACAAACCTAGAACCTATACCCACAACTAACTAACTAAACCTAGAAATACATAAACACAGAGCAGTTCCCAAAACCCCCGGAATACATAAATAAAACAACCTACTACCTACACCACCACCCCAAACCATATAAAACAAATACCCTCTGCCACATCCTGACCAAACTCCAACAACAAATAACCCTTAACTGGTCAGGACGTGACAGCACATTAGGTAATTATAGTGCACAAAGTAGGCAAAACAATGAAATCAAAATTATGAATAAGATACTTATGATAAGCAATATAACAATTGAGATGTACAAACTATGGCATAAGGGAATGATGAATGGATAAGAGGCAAACCGTAATTTTGATTAAGACATTAACGAGCAAGTAGTCGATATGACTATTTCTTCAGCACTTCTGAAATGTACAGCGACAGAATTCAGAACATGGGCTGTTCTTACAGTATTTTCCCTGTACACCAAGTCAGAACCATAAGATAAATAACGGGAGCATATAAGCAGTCAATGAAAGCTCTTACAATATTTGATGACATTTCTCTAAAACAGGCAATAGGCTACATGTGCACCATTAAGTCTCAACAGTAAGCTAAGTTCTGAGGGGGAGAGGGACCAAATTCTTAGGGTAAGACACATGGGCAAATAACAGCTTACTACACAACATACACTTAGTATTACTTTCTTAGCTGCGGTATACATATCTCCCTGGTTGGCATATTACATCATTTATTCCGCAGTATACAAGACATATTTTGTCATCAAAGTCTGACATTCTCTGGATTTATGGCACTTTCAAGACAACTGGGAACTTGATTGGGAAAAAACAAGGTTGAATCCTGACGTAAGTGATCTTCAGGTCAGAGCTCTAGAAAGAGGCCTGAGTTCCAGAGTTGGAATTCCGAGTAGGATGACCGTTCAAAACCCTCTCCACCGAACAGCAGGCAGGGGAAGCAAAATAGTGATTGCTTTGTGATGCTATTGATTCCTTCCAAACCACTCATTGTTGAATTTGCAATTTACGACTTCTATAATGTTTATGTCCAATGGCCGATGAGCACCGATAAATTTTATCTATAATTTCTCTTCATATGACAAGGATTGAAAATGATTTGCCAGTATATTATTCGATGTGATTCATGATGACTAGTTGTCTAGCTTGTATGAGGTTGACATGATCAGTCCAATCAAATGGTAGATATAATGTGATTTGACATAATTTTATCTGTGGCCAATGACCTTGAGCCTTCTTGGAAGGGCACTTATAATGTAAATCTATGGCAGCACCCAAGGGGGATTTGAACTGCCTTACTATAGTGTCCCCATGAGCGACTGGCCCACTGAGCCAATTATGGCGCAACGAGAGAAGATTACCAACGCCTTTGCTCTGTATTTTCACTGGCTGCCCCGCCACCACAGGAAGCACTGAGCTAGGCTGAAACATCTGCATTTGTAGCTGCCTTACTCAAGAAAGAGACCATGTTTGTATGAGGCGTTATTAACTCAAGAAAAACATTTTTTTTACAGTGTCTACAAACTGATGTGACACAAATGAATGCCAAAATAACATGAAAACATTTTTATTATGTATTACATTTTCTACTAAACAGTTGGAGGTCCAAACAGGTGAGGCTCTGTCTGCCCCACCTGCCTTGAATGACGGGTCGCCACTGGAGAGGAATAGCCTACTTCTTAAGAATGACACACTCCCCAAGTCCACAGAGTTTGTGAGAGGTAGAGGGGTTTGAGGAAATGTTTGAATTATTATCGCTAACCATTTGTAGTAGTATTGTAGAAATTGAAGGGGGAGGGTGTGTATGCTAACATACAGGGAAGCTCCATCTCTGTTAGTACTACAGATAGTAGATGGTTTAGTAGCTGTAGTAGTGATAGTATTAGTAGTGGAGATGTAACCTACAGTGGTAATAGTACTGCGATCAATGTCCTCCCCAGATAGAGCTGAGACAGCAGCAAGAAGTAGATTACAACAATGAAGAAAGTCATGAGCATGACGGTTTTGTGGCACCGTCCATCCATACTCTTGGATCAAAGGTCAACCAGGAAGAGGTGGTTGTCTGTACCTCCTAGAGGAGCAGATTATAGAGACAAGCAGTAAGGACCTCTGTGACCTAATATTATCATCTTTTAAATTTAGCAGGGTTTTTGAAAGGAGGGGAAAAAAATAAACAATGGTATTTTTAAGAAAATGCTCAATTAAGAAATGTGTAGAATAGATTATATAAATGATACATAATACTAAAAATGAAAACACATCTTTAAAAAAAGGTGTCCTATGATGATGGATGTCGGTGAGTAAAAATAAGAAATGTATCAAAGGTGAAGGAAGTCAGTTCTGCGCCATAGTTTAATCTATTTTTAATTGGTGTTAACTACAGACAACATGCCTACTGTTTCCCCTGCTGCTTCATTGCACTACAAGTAAGTACATTGAGGACTGTCACGACACCGACGGATGGTGGCACCCCCCCTCGACCGGGCGGGGCTCGGCGGTCGTCGTCGCTGGCCTACTAGCTGCCATCGATCCTTTTTGTTTCACTTTCTGTTGGTTAGGTCTAGGTAGGCACGCACCAGTTTTGGGTTAGTTATTAGTAGGGGGGGTTATTTAGTTTAGCGTAGTATGTCTGTGTTTGTGCGTGATTATGTTCCTTGTCGGGTTTGTGTGCTTGAGGAACGTGTGTTTTTTTCCCCTCTGCCTGTGGTTGGTTTTTTTGTGTTTTACCACCGCAGAAGTATTTAAGGGCTGCGTCCCTATTTTCTGACGACCATAACAGTTTTCTTGAATTAAAGTGTGTTCAAGAATTCACTGTCTCCTGCGCCTGACTCTACCTCTCCTGCTTTCTTGAGCCAGCCTTGACAGAAATCACGCACCAACTTGATGGAGTCAGCAGGAGCTTCAGCGCCAACCCTGTCCATGGAGGAAAGAGTTGCCCAACATTCCACCCTGCTCCACCGTCTGGGTACCGCCATGGATCAGGTGTTGGCGCGCATGGAGAGCTGGGACCGAAGCGCTCTCGGCCCCACGAACGCGGCAGGTCAACAGCCTGCACCCCAACCAGCACCCACAGCACCCAGTACCAGTGGGGTGAAACTCGCTCCCCCCAGGGAGTACGATGGGACGGCCGCTGGGTGTAAGTGCTTCTTACTCCAGTTGGAGTTATACCTGGCGACCGTTCGTCCCTCTCCCTCGGGGGAGGAGAGCGTCAGCATCCTCGTCTCCTGCCTCACGGGTAGGGCCCTGGACTGGGCAAACGCCGTGTGGGACAGTCCGGACTCAGCCAGGGACAACTACCCAGAGTTCACCCGCCGTTTTCGGGCAGTGTTCGATCATCCCCCGGAGGGGAGAGCGGCGGGTGAGCGGCTGTTTCACCTGAGACAGGAGACGAGGAGCGCGCAGGATTTTGCTCTCGAGTTCCGGACCTGGCCGCGGGAGCAGGGTGGAATGAGAGGGCCCTTATAGATCACCACCGATGTAGTTTGAGGGAGGACGTCCGCCGGGAATTAGCCTGTCGGGACACGACCATCACCCTGGACCAACTGGTGGACCTGTCCATCCGGCTGGACAATCTGCTGGCCGCCCGCTGACGTCCAACCCGGGCCCTGCTCATTCCACCCTCCAGCCCTCCTGCTCCCACGCCTATGGAGATAAGGGGGGCAGCAGCCAGGAAGACTGGAGGGGGAGTTCGCTCCTGCACCTCATGTGGTCGCAGAGGGCACACTGTGGACCGGTGCTGGAGAGACTCACCTGGGAGTCCAGAAGGCAGGCAGAGTGCTCCTTTGACACCTCAGGTGAGTCAGCACCAGCCTCACCCAGAGCCCCCTGTCCGTCACATGTATTTGTCAGTGTCTTTTCCTTGTTTCTCCCCTCACTCCCGGTTTAAGGCGCTAGTCGATTCAGGCACGGCTGGGAGTTTTATGGACCGTGGGGTCGCGGCTAAGTTAGGGATTCCCCTGGTCCAGTTGGACCAACCCTTCCCCGTGCACGCCCTAGATAGTCGACTGCTAGGGTCAGGGCTGGTCAGGGAGGTCACTGTGCCACTGGTCATGGTAATGCGGGGGGGTCATGAGGAGCGGATTAGTCTTTTCCTCATTGATTCCCCAGCGTTTCCAGTGGTTCTAGGGATTCCCTGGCTAGCCACTCACAACCCTAAGATTTCGTGAGGACAGAGGGCTCTTAAGGGGTGGTGAAATGAGTGCTCGGGCAGGTGCATAGGAGTTTCCATCGGTGCGACTATGGTGCAGAGTCCAGACCAAGTCTCCACCGTGCACATTCCCTCAGAGTATGCCGATTTGGCTATCGCCTTCAGTAAAACGAAGGCGACCCAATTACCACCTCATCGATGAGGAAACTGTGCGATAAACCTCCAGGTGGGCGCTGCACTTCCTCGTAGTCACGTTTATCCCCTGTCTCAGGAAGAAACAGCGGCTATGGAAACATACGTCACTGAGTCTTTGAGGCAGGGATACATTCGGCCATCTAACTCACCCGTCTCCTCGAGCTTCTTTTTTGTGAAGAAGAAGGAGGGAGGTCTGCGCCCGTGCATTGACTATAGAGGTCTAAATGCCATCACAGTGGGTTTCAGTTACCCACTACCTCTCATCGCATCGGCGATAGAGTCATTTCACGGGGCGCGCTTCTTCACGAAATTGGATCTCAGGAGTGCATATAATCTAGTGCGTATCCGAGGAGGGGACGAGTGGAAAACTGCATTTAGTACCACATCTGGCCATTATGGCGAGGTACTCATGCCGTATGGGTTAAAGAATGCTCCCGCAGTCTTCCAATCCTTTGTGGACGAGATTCTCCGGGACCTGCTCGGTCAGGGTGTAGTGGTGTACATCGATGACATTCTGGTCTACTCCGCTACACGCGCCGAGCATGTGTCTCTGGTGCGTAAAGTGCTTGGGCGACTGATGGAGCATGACCATATGTCAAGGCTGAGAAATGTGAGTTTTCCAAACCAGCCATCTCTTTCTTGGGGTATCGCATTTCCACATCAGGGGTAGTGATGGAATGTGACCGCATCTCAGCCGTGCGTAATTGGCCGACTCCCACCACGGTGAAGGAGGTGCAGCGGTTTTTGGGATTTGCCAATTACTACCGGAGGTTTATCCGGGGCTTTGGGCAGGTGGCGGCTCCCATTACCTCACTGATGAAGGGGGGCCCGGTGCGGTTGCGGTGGTCCGCGGAGGCGGACAGGGCCTTTAGTCGTCTGAAGGTTTTGTTCACCGACGCTCCGGTGCTGGCGCATCCGGACCCCTCTTTGCCCTTCATAGTGGAGGTGGATGCGTCCGAGGCTGGGGTAGGACCCGTGCTATCCCAGCGCTCGGGCACCCCCCCCAAGCTCCGCCCCTGCGCCTTCTTCTCTAGGAAGTTGAGTCCGGCGGAGCGTAACTATGATGTGGGGGACAGGGAGTTGTTGGCTGTGGTCAGAGCCCTGAAGGTGTGGAGACATTGGCTTGAGGGGGCGCGTCACCCTTTTCTCATCTGGACTGACCACCGCAATATGGAGTACATCCGGGCGGCGAGGAGACTGAACCCGCGTCAAGCCAGGTGGGCGATGTTCTTTACTAGATTTCAGTTTCACATCTCGTATATCCCAGGTTCCCGGAACACTAAGGCCGACGCACTGTCTCGTCTCCATGACGCCGAGGAACGGTCCACCGATCCCACTCCCATACTTCCAGCCTCCTGCCTGGTGGCACCGGTGGTCTGGGAGGTGGACGCGGACATCGAGCGGGCGTTACGGACGGAGCCTACTCCTCCGCAGTGTCCAGTGGGTCGTAAGTACGTTCCGCTCGGTGTTCGCGATCGTTTGATTCGATGGGCGCACACGCTTCCCTCCTCGGGTCACCCAGGGGTTGAGCGGACAGTGTGTGGTCTTAGTGGGAGATACTGGTGGCCCACCTTGGTGAGGGACGTGAGGCACTATGTCTCCTCCTGTTCAGTGTGCGCTCAGAGTAAGGCTCCCAGGCACCTGCCTAGAGGGAAATTACAGCCACTCCCGGTTCCACAGCGACCATGGTCCACCTGGCAGTGGATTTCCTGACCGATCTCCCGCCGTCTCAGGGCAACACTACGATCCTGGTCGTTGTGGACCGGTTCTCTAAGTCCTGCCGTCTGCTTCCTTTACCCGGTCTTCCTACGGCCCTGCAGACCGCGGAGGCCTTATTCACCCACGTCTTCTGGCACTACGGGGTGCCCGAGGATATCGTCTCAGATCGAGGCCCCCAGTTCACGTCCCGAGTGTGGCGGGCGTTTATGGAGTAAGGAGTGACTGGGGGTTTCGGTCAGTTTGACCTCAGGGTTTCACCCCGAAAGTAATGGGCAGGTAGAAAGGGTAAACCAGGAGGTGGGCAGGTTTCTGCGGTCCTACTGCCAGGACCGGCCAGGGGAGTGGGCAAGGTTCGTGCCATGGGCAGAAATGGCTCAGAACTCTTTGCGCCACTCCTCTACCAACATGTCGCCATTCCAATGTGTGTTGGGTTATCAGCCAGTCCTGGGGCCATGGCATCAGAGCCAGACGGAGGCCCCTGCGGTGGAGGAATGGGTTCAGCGCTCAAGGGAGACCTGGGACGCTGTGCAGGAATCCCTGGAACGAGCCAGGGAGCGACAAAAGGCGAGCGCTGACCGGCGCCGCAGCGAGGCCCCCGTGTTCACCCCAGGGGAGAGAGTCTGGCTCTCGACCCGGAACCTGCCCCTCCGCCTGCCCTGCCGGAAGCTGGGTCCGCGGTTTGTGGGGCCATTTAAAGTCCTGAGGAGAATAAACGAGGTGTGTTACAGATTACAACTTCCTTCTTATTATCGTATTAACCCCTCGTTTCATGTGTCTCTCCTCAGGCCGGTGGTAGCTGGTCCGCTGCAGGAAGATGAGGTGCTGGAGGTCCCTCCACCCCCCCTGGACATCGGGGGGCCCCCGGCGTACACAGTCCGGTCCATCTTGGACTCCAGACGCCGGGCGAGGGGCCTGCAGTACCTCGTGGACTGGGAGGGGTACGGCCCGGAGGAGAGGTGCTGGGTCCCGGTGGAGGACATATTGGACCCAGCGCTCATCTTGAGGAACGTGTGTTTTTTTCCCCTCTGTTGGTTTTTTTGTGTTTTACCACCGCAGAAGTATTTAAGGGCTGCGTCCCTATTTTCTGACGACCATAACAGTTTTCTTGAATTAAAGTGTGTTCAAGAATTCACTGTCTCCTGCGCCTGACTCTACCTCTCCTGCTTTCTTGAGCCAGCCTTGACAAGTACCTTTCCACCTCTATGAGTATGTGCATCAGAATTCTTGATTGGAAAGAGCCTGCTGTGACCATATCACCGTACAAGACAATACAGCAACAATTCTACTCTACACTGAAGTGAAAAAGGTAACATGATTTGAGAGGTGACACATAACACGTGAGTTTTGCTTGGTGACATTTGTGTAAAGCTTTTGTAAAATGCATCTCAGTAAGACTGTAAAATCAACCTCAGTTCTCGTGGGTTTGTGATGGGTAGGGGGTTTGAGGAAATGTTTGAAGGCAAATTGTTTTTCTAATCCATGTAATATGCAATGACGTGTGTTCATGGGTGCCAAGGGAAGCCAGGCTTCCCCCAAAAATGTACCAAGAAAAAAAGAAATAGACATATAAAATAATGTATCTTTCGTCTCTCTGTGTTTTATAATTTTCCTTCAATTCACAAGAGGCTGAATGTATCTCACCGGAGAAAGCATCCGAGCGAGCGAAACAACGCCCCCATGTCTCTGTATGTGTAGCCCATCTATCTGATGCTGTCTGGTCAAAAAGAGTATGACATTGTTGCCACCCGTAGCATTGAATGCAAGGAAAGCCAGTGAGCAATTGGCCTCCCTTTATTAAAAAAGTATACAATAATATCCAATCAGCATTGAGCTAAACTGAGCTAGCTCAGCTGTGAATGGTCCTAGTGCACCAAGGGAAGCCAGTTGGTATTTGGCTTCGAATTAAAATACTACAAATCATTGACAGAACTTGAATTGTTGCATTTCGTTGTTTTGTCCTCCGGTGGATAGATAGCTAACTAAAATGGTCCCTTATCTAAATTAGCCATGGATGGAGATAGGGATTTGGACCTGTGGTTTTACTTAATACTTAAGTCTAATGTTAGCTAGTTGGCTCATCGTTGCCCATGAAAGGAAGTTACATTTGAGCAAGCATTTTAGCCAGGTAGCCTAGGACAATAAAAAGTAAAAGCATCAGTGGTGTCAGTGCTGTTTATTATGAGGGAGGACAACAACAAAAAATAATGAGTGTGACCTTATTTCTATTACAGCATATTGGATTACTGTCATTCATATTCCATTCATCCAGTTCAATGTAACATCGATAGGTTTAGGCTACTACATGATACTCAAATTTTCCCTATACCCATCATGAGGTTGCTACAACCTAGCCTATGAATGAAAGCTTACAACGTAGGTGCATACAGGTCGAGAGACAGTGACAAATGGACAGACAGTGACACATTCAATACCGCCTTGTAATCATTAGTCCAACAGTTGCAAACGAGAGTTTATTTTGGGCAAATTCAGGCATTTTTATCCCCGTTTCGTTTGCTTCCGTTTAAGAAATGTTTTTCAACAGAATCGGCGGAATGAATACGCCACTGATCACACGTAAACACCACGTTGTATTCCTCTCGCCTCTATGAACTCTCCTCCTTTTACCTTTTCCCATCCTTTGTGGACTTCAATGCACAACACATCAGCTGTGTGACCAGGCGAAAAAAACTTTCCAAGCCAAACCATGTCATAACTGCTACACACAGCCTACATTGTTGTCCCCATATCACCACTTCATTAAGTCAGGATTCCTATTTGACTCAGCCATGCCTTAAAGTTAATAAAACTGTTCACAAAACAACATTTGTAGTAAATTAGTATTGTAATAAAGTTCGCTAGACCACATGAGAGGTTGGGAAAGTACTGGAGCAGAGTAGCTTAGAAGCTGCCACCACATTTCTTTGACCTGAACTGTCCAGCGTCAAAGGATGGCACACAAACTCAACACAGATATAGCAAACAATGATCTTCATTAACTACACATTTGCATAAGCCAGCCTGCATGAAATGCTCGGCGACCTACTAAATTCTTGCAGTCTCTGTAACCCAATCAGGAGTTCTCCAATGACCCGAAGTTGTAAGGCACACAGGTTGTTAGGTGTAATAGATAATACGATAAAAAGTAACATTACACACTAGTGAGATATACGGTTAAGGAGAACTGAACATCTAAGGTTCTACTACATCACTGCAATAAACTGGTCAATAAAATGCAATTGTACAAGCATGCAAATTCACTGCACACAGGAGCATAATATCTTACACATGGTCCAGAGACCCACACGTGATACTGCTTTAAAAGCAAGGAAGATGGCTCACATTCCTAGAAACCACACTATTCTATCTGGTTCCCCAAATTCCTTCTCACTACCAATCTTCGTTGCCGGCTGCCCTACCCAGCAGCAAACAAGAACCTCCCCCCGTTAAGGTGAATGCAATGCAGAGACTTGCAAGGGCTATCTGGACCCCTACAAATCAGCCGGGCTAGACAATCTGGACCCTTTCTTTCGAAAATGATCTGCCGAAATTGTTGCAACCCCTATTACTAGCCTGTTCAACCTCTCTTTCGTGTCGTCTGAGATTCCCAAAGATTGGAAAGCAGCTGCTGTCATCCCCTTCTTCAAAGGAGGGGACACTCTTGACCCAAACTGCTACAGACCTACAGTGAGGGAAAAAGTATTTGATCCCCTGCTGATTTTGTACGTTTGCCCACTGACAAAGAAATGATCAGTCTATAATTTTAATGGTAGGTTTATTTGAAAAGTGAGAGACAGAATAACCACAAAAAAATCCAGAAAAACTCATGTCAAAAATGTTATGAATTGGTTTGCACACACCAGGTTTGCACACATCTCAGGAGGGATTTTGTCCCACTCCTCTTTGCAGATCTTCTCCAAGTCATTAAGGTTTCGAGGCTGACGTTTGGCAACTCGAACCTTCAGCTCCCTCCACAGATTTTCTATGGGATTAAGGTCTGGAGACTGGCTAGGCCACTCCAGGACCTTAATGTGCTTCTTCTTGAGCCACTCCTTTGTTGCCTTGGCCGTGTGTTTTGGGTCATTGTCATGCTGGAATACCCTTCCACGACCCATTTTCAATGCCCTGGCTGAGGGAAGGAGGTTCTCACCCAAGATTTGACGGTACATGGCCCCGTCCATCGTCCCTTTGATGCAGTGAAGTTGTCCTGTCCCCTTAGCAGAAAAACACCCCCAAAGCATAATGTTTCTTGACCAGGGGGACCTTGCGGGCGCTGCAGGATTTCAGTCCTTCACGGCGTAGTGTGTTACCAATTCTTTTCTTGGTGAGTATGGTCCCAGCTGCCTTGAGATCATTGACAAGATCCTCCCGTGTATTTCTGGGCTGATTCCTCACCGTTCTCATGATCATTGCAACTCCACGAGATGAGATCTTGCATGGAGCCCCAGGCCGAGGGAGATTGACAGTTCTTTTGTGCTTCTTCCATTTGCGAATAATCACACCAACTGTTGTCACCTTCTCACCAAGCTGCTTTGCGATGGTCTTGTAGCCCATTCCAGCCTTGTGTAGGTCTACAATCTTGTCCCTGACATCCTTGGAGAGCTCTTTGGTCTTGGCCATGGTGGAGAGTTTGGAATCTGATTGATTGATTGCTTCTGTGGACAGGTGTCTTTTATACAGGTAACAAACTGAGATTAGGAGCACTCCCTTTAAGAGTGTGCTCCTAATCTCAGCCCGTTACCTGTATAAAAGACACCTGGGAGCCAGAAATCTTTCTGATTGAGAGGGGGTCAAATACTTATTTCCCTCATTAAAATGCAAATCAATTTATAACATTTTTGACATGCGTTTTTCTTGTTGTTATTCTGTCTCTCACTGTTCAAATAAACCTACCATTAAAATTATAGACTGATCATTTCTTTGTCAGTGGGCAAACGTACAAAATCAGCAGGGGATCACATACTTTTTTCCCTCACTGTATATCTATCCTACCCTGCCTTTCTAAGGTCTTTGAAAGCCAAGTCAACAAACAGATTACCGACCATTTCGAATCCCACCGCACCTTCTCCGCTATGCAATCTGGTTTCAGAGCTGGTCATGGGTGTGTCTCAGCCACGCTCAAGGTCCTAAACGATATCGTAACCACCATCGATAAGAAACAATACTGTGCTGCTGTATTCATTGACCTGGCCAAGGCTTTCGACTCTGTCAATCACCACATCCTCATCGGCAGACTCAATAGCCTTGGTTTCTCAAATGATTGCCTCGCCTGGTTCACCAACGACTTCTCTGATAGAGTTCAATGTGTCAAATCAGCTGGCCTGTGGTCCGGGCCTCTGGCAGTCTCTATGGGGGTGCCACAGGGTTCAATTCTCGGGCTGACTCTTTTCTCTGTATATATCAATGATGTCGCTCTTGCTGCTGGTGATTCTCTGATCCACCTATACACAGATGCCACCATTCTGTATACATCTGGCCCTTCTTTGGACACTGTGTTAACAAACCTCCAAACGAGCTTCAATGCCATACAACACTCCTTCTGTGGCCTCCAACTGCTTTTATATGCTAGTAAAACTAACCGATTGCTGCCCACACCCTCCCGCCCGACTTGCATCACTACTCTGGACGGTTCTGACCTAGAATATGTCGACAATTACAAATACCTAGGTGTCTGGTTAGACTGTAAACTCTCCTTCCAGACTCACATTAAGCATCTCCAATACAAAATTAAATCTAGAATCGGCTTTCTATTTCGCAACAAAGCCTCCTTCACTCACGCCGCCAAACTTACCCTAGTAAAACTGACTATCCTACCGATCCTCGACTTCGGCGATGTCATCTACAAAATAGCTTCCAATACTCTATTCAGCAAACTGAATGCAGTCTATCACAGTGCCATCCGTTTTGTCAGCAAAGCCCCATATACTACCCACCACTGTGACCTGTATGCTCTTGTTGGCTGGCCCTCACTACATATTCATCACCAAACCCACTGGCTCCAGGTCATCTATAAGTCTTTGCTTGGTAAAGCCCCGTCTTATCTCAGCTCACTGATCACCATAGCAACACCCACCCGAGCACGCGCTCCAGCAGGTATATTTCACTGGTCATCCCCAAAGCCAACACCTCATTTGGCCACCTTTCATTCCAGTTCTCTGCTGCCAGTGACTGGAACGAATTGCAAAAATCACTGAAGCTGGAGTCTTATATCTCCATTTCTATCTTTAAGCATCAGCTGTCTGAGCAGCTAACCGATCACTGTACCTGTACACAACCTATCTGTAAATAGCAGACCCAACTGCCTCATCCCCATATTGTTATTTATTTATTTTTTGCTCTTTTGCACCCAAGTATCTCTACTTGCACATCATCATCTGCACATCTATCACTTCAGTGTTAATGCTAAATTGTAATTATTTTGCCTCTATGGCCTATTTATTGCCTTACCTCCCTACTCTTCTACATTTGCACACACTGTACACAGATTTTTCTATTGTGTTATTGACTGTACGTTTGTTTTTGTCGCACTGCTTTTCTTTATCTTGGCCAGGTCGAGGTTGTAAATGAGAACTTATTCTCACCTGGCCTACCCGGTTAAATACAGGTGAAATAAATAAAATAAAATAAAAAATAAATAACATGAGTATAACGTCCGTCGTTAAAGGTAGACCAAGGCGCAGCATGGGTTGGGTTCATCATATTTTATTTAACAGTGAACCGGCAAAAACAAAACAATGAACAACACAACGAACGAAAAGTTTTGCAGGCTACTAACAGCAATACAAAAACAAGATCCCACAACACAGGTGGAAAAAAGGCTTCCTAAGTATGGTTCCTAATCGGAGGCAACGATAGACAGCTGCCTCTGGTTAGTAACCCTACTCGGCCCAACACAAAGAAATACAAAACATAGAATGCCCACCCCACACCCTGACCTAACCACATAGAGAAACAAACCCTCTCTCTCAGGTCAGGGCGTGACAATGAGACCCACCTGGATAAAGAAAGGTTCAATGAAAACAACTATCTAAAATCAGTAAAAGGGGACTGATTGTCCTCCATCGGGCAGGTCCATCCATCAGGCAGCAAAGTTAGTGGGCGAGCCTGAGTAGGGCTGGACTTTCACCCCTCACAGGGCTGGGTCCAGGTCGAAGGCAGGCAGCGCCCTCTTCTGACAGAGCACCTCGATCTGGTCTTCCACCTCTGCACGACCATAGGACCTAAGACAGCACAGGGAAACATTTCAGTAATGATATGAGGCTGTATAAATCAATCAATCCATCAAAGTGTATCTACTGTAACGACCAAAGTTAGGATGAAACCTGAAGAGGAACCAGACAGGTGCCATCCATTCTGGCAGGTTAAGATCAGGGTACATACACTATGACCATTACATGTACTGACAGTGTGGCAAAATTGTAACTCAGAGGTAGAAGAATTCTTATGGCCGGTGTGGCATGACTAACCTTGAGATTTGCGTTGAATATAGAGCAAGGTTTTTGTGGAACGTTAAAAGACAATAGTGAAATTCACTGTAGTGACCTTCATGGCAGACCAGTGCATATTTAATGATCATACTCAATTACTATCTATTCAAGATTAACAATCCCAGTTACCGTTGTTCAGAATATCTCTCTGAGTTCTTGTTGTTCGGACAAGAGCCTTAAGCCTCCAGAGCAGCTTGACTGCAGAAGTTGTAATAAGTCAAACAGACATGGTCAAATGATTTATTTGACTAATTATGAAAATATAATTACTACCCAAGTTGAGATTGGCCTGACACGGAGTTAGCGAAACAGGTTCTGGATTTCAGGCTAGCATGCAACTTCCATTAATTGAAAACCCTCACTTGCCATCAAATGTATGCACACATGACTGTAAGCCACTTTGGATAAAAGCTTCTGCTAAATGGCGTTTTTATTATAATGTTATAACAGAGGATACAAATAATATACATGAGTAGTTATCTCATGTAGAATCACATTGATAGAAAAACTCAGGACAACAAACAGATGAAGATGCATGTTGCATTGACAAAATCATTCTGGGGTTGACTTCCCATGTGATGCATCATATCAGTGTATCTGACGTTGCTTACACAGACATCAGAGAGAGAAACAACTGCTGCTCAGGGAGGGAGAATAGAGAACACCATATTTTTCTCCTTCCCGGTCTATCTCCAGTGTTACCCTAAAACTGTCAGTGTGTAGGGATCTTTCAGTCACACGTCAGTGGTATTTAAATGACACTTCACTGTGACTGAGGAGTCTTTGCTACTTGAGGGTATATCATTCTCCCATCCAACTCATTCTCCTCCACTTTCTCAGAGAACCTGAGAGAATGGATATATGATGGGATCAATCATGCAATCCAATGGAAGCTTTTGACAGTTTCGACTATTTTCATAGTCTCTGTTGGGCTGCGGTGTTGAATGAGTAACAGCATCTGCACATTTGAATTTCTCCCATTTCCTTTCCTACTTCAATGTGAATGACTTTCAAGTAAAGATGAGGGAACTCCTTTAATTTAGGATGAGCAATTCATAAATAATCTGATCATGTATAACTTCTCAATAAAACATCAACATTGGTTTTAACAGACCAGCATTGGTCACCAAACCAATCAGTCATTCATTCTGTCAGTCAGTCAGTCACATTTTCTCCAACCTTCCTTTCTCTAGGTATGTTTCTATTTCTCTCTATCTCCATCTCTTTGTGTATCTCTGGATTTCTTTGTAGTTTAAACTGTAACCTCAGAGGCAGGGTTAGGATCCACATCTCTGGCTAGGCTGTCCTGGCCTGTCCATAGCTCCACACTGGCTAAAGCACACTGGGACACCTGCAGGAGTGGCTGCCCCTCTTGCCCCACTGCTAAGTAAAAAATAATAGATTGCTGTGCACATACAAAGTAATCAAGGTTTGTTTGTTTACTGAAGGCCAAACCCTTGCTGCATGATATTATGCAACATCTGTTACTTTGGCCAGAGGGATGTTCAATTAGAATTTTGCTAAATAAAGTTTGGTTTAAAATGGTAGAATAAACCTGTCTAAATAGCTAAGTCTCTGCAGTCAATATAGTAATGGTGATACACGCCATAAAGATCATTTCTATAGTCCAACAGCCAAATCTCAGATTAATCTTTTAGGGGTTAAACCTCAGATTAATCACTCAAGGCAACATAGTGACCTATTTTTAACAAATCATTTACAAATCAAGAAAAGTCATAACCATGCATCTGCCAAACGATATGACAAACGTATAGGTGCAATATGCCTATTCAAAAACTGTGAAAGACAGCGACATGTATTATCCTAGTAGTATCTATAAACTTGCACATTGTCGGCTGGTTAAAAAACACTTCACACGTTGTAATAGCAGGTAAGTAAACACAGGACATACTCACTCACCAACACTATTTGTGGCAGAGTGTCACGTCCTGACCATAGAGAGCTCTTATTTTCTATGGTAGAGTAGGTCAGGGCGTGACTGGGGGGGTTTATCTAGTTTATTTAGTTCTATGTTGTTTGGTTCTAGTTTCTTCTTTCTATGTTGGGGTTTAGGTATGGTCCCCAATTAGAGGCAGCTGGTCATCGTTGTCTCTAATTGGGGATCATATTTAAGTAGTTGTTTTTCCCACCTGTGTTTGAGGGAAATTATTTTGAGTTAGTGCATGTTGCACCTCTTTTGTCACAGTTTGTGTTTTGTTTGTAGTTTATTGTTAGTTTTGCAAAGTTTCACATTAAAATAAAAGATGTGGAACGATACCCACGCTGCACTTTGGTCTCCTTCCTACGACGAACGTGACACAGAGATAGGGAGAGCATGTCTTGAAGCGCCAATAATGAGATTGTGAAATATTGACGGGACGCATGTGAATTGAGCACCAATTCACACAAATTAAATTCCAGATCATTGCTTCAGTCCAGAACAGGTGCTTAATTTCTGTACAGTAGAGTTAGTTTTCCTTACTAATGTTGTTGTCCCAACTCATTAGGAAACTTAGTGTGTGATGTATGAACTCAATAACACATCAAGCAAAACAACTGCTCATTTTAATATGCATTTCAAATCTACATTTTGCTTTCCATCATACATCATTTCATATCTGCTTGTAAAATTAAATTAAATGTAGATTTCGTATGTGAATCATACAGTATGACCAAACTCAATAATCAACATCGAGGTACTTTGCCTTGGTTGCGTTATGATACCCCCAAACTAACAGTGAAAATGTTAATGTAAGGGGTATGGGCAACGTGTGACAAATAAGCAGAACATTTCCACAAACATAACCACAAGTAATAAAAGCAGGGATTAGTGTTGTGCTGAAATTGGCATGCATATAGGGCATCACTCCCCCCAAGTCAATATTTTACCACAAATAGTTTACAAAATGATCTTACTATTATCCTACTTGATCTTCTGTCTTCTACCTTTCAGTGGTGAATTTGTTTTTTTAGGTTATTGTCCATATGCTGCTGACTTCCATTCTACTAAACACAAAGCCCTCCATCTGAATGTCTGTGTAAGGCCTAAATGTTGGTGTGGGGCCATCCATCCTTGCCGTTCAGCGCAAGCCCCTTTCTCCACTGGGATAAGAGATGTAGAAAAACATGCCGTAACAAGCTTTCTAGTTCATCGACTGTCCTCGTCGTCCAAATTGCTGGAGATCTGCCTTGAAGTTGTAGTCCGGACAGATCTTCTGCACCAGTTTGTAGTCGGTGCTGAGAAAAGAGATGAATATACAGAAGACCTTGAAGGGCTTGGCACAGATCCAGGCGGCATGAGACTGAGTGTGTTCTGAGTAGCAGGTCTGGGAGGGGTCATAGAGGCAGGGTTTGGTCTTCTTGGCCCTGTTGGTCCTCTGGTACTCCATCCTGCAGTTGAGGGCCTTCATCTCTTGCAGGTGCGCATTGATGGTAGACTGTGGCTGATTCTGGAACTGGAGCTCCGGGCTTCCCACATCCTCCCATTCCACGGCTTTGGAGGGAGGAACGATGCTTATTGAGATATTCCCTAGATGGGACGAATTGTGATGGAAGTACACACTGAAGGTGCCGTTGATGTGGTCCACTATCTTACTTGTCACCAGCAGGCTGAACTTGGTGGTTTTGATGTTGAGGTAGAAGTTTCCCCAGCCAAAGGACTTCTTAGCTTTGATAGGTGTTTTCATGGGGGGCTTGGGTTTGGAGCGTAACTGTGACTGATCCAGGGGTAGGGAGAGGTTCTGTGACCAGCCATGTGGGCCCACAGAGCTATAGTTTGTGGGCTTAGTCTTGGTGGATACGATCTGGAAGTCTTTGGAAAGGTGTTTGACTTTCATTGCAGCTCCAATGTTTCCATCTTCCCCTAACCTTCTTATGTCATAGGGAGAGGCCTGTGAGAGGGAGTCAAATGGGCTGAGGTTCAGATAGTCCAAGGTCTTCACAGCATCCTCCTTTTGCACCTGTGAACACATGAATGAAGGATACATTTAGTTTTTTTTTTTATTTGTTTGTGTGTCTCTCTCTGTCTCTAATGAATTGTGTCAATCGTCACGTGCCTGGAGGCTTTATATGGATATAACCTTGATCAAGTACATTAGATAGAAATCTACTGATCAGTGTGCACATAATCCTAAAAATACAATTAAGAGTACATGAGCGTTAATGGGGAATTGACAAAGACATACAAACAGCTGAGTGTGAAGTCAGCTTGGCTCCATGTCCTCTGCTGTACCCATCTGTCTTGAACCCTTCAACCGAATAACCATATATCTCCGTTTTGGAAGATTTTGGTGATATGGTATATTTCTAGTTGTACAGTGGATATGAATCATCCAAATGTAACCGATGTGAAATGGCTAGTTAGTTAGCGGTGGTGCGCGCTAATAGCGTTTCAATCAGTGACGTCACTCGCTCTGAGATTCTGGGTTAGAGTCCAGGCTCTGTTGCAGCCAGCCGCGACCGAGAGACTCATGGGGCGGCGCAAAATTGGCCCAGCGTCGTCCGGGTTGGGGGGGGGGGGGTTTGGCCAGCAGGGATGTCCTTGTCCCATCGTGCACTAGTGACTCCTGTGGTGGGCCGGGCACAGTGCACGCTGACACAGTCTCCAGGTGTACGGGGTTTCGTCCAACACATTGGTGCGGCTGGCTTCCGGGTTAAGTGGGCATTGTGTCAAGAAGCAATGCGGCTTGGTTGGGCTGTGTTTTGGAGAACGCACGGTTCTCGACTTTCGCCTCTCCCGAGTTCATATGGGAGTTGCAGCGATGGGACAAGACTCTAACTACCAATTGGATACCACGAAAAGGGGTAATTTTTAAAATAAATATTTAAAAATAGAAAGGGAATAGTGTTCTTCCTCAATTATCTTTGGATGGAACTTTATAAGGACTCTCACTGAGCTAGAAAGCCTACCACCTATCAACGTGTTCCATAAAAAGACAGAAATGTTAATAAACCCATCAGTCTTTTTTTGTTTTTTATCAATCCAATATTTCAAATCAAATCAGAGTTGGTAATGTACACAGATTTGCAGATGTTATCGCAGATGCAGTGAATTGTTTGTATGCACAACGGTGGGTTGTAAAATCTACTACATTGTACTGTATGCCAAGCCCACGGGATTATAACCATACAGCATAGCATGTTCCCAATCCTATCCATTCATTGCTAATTTTATATTTTCTTGCTATATACCCTGACCCAGCTCACTGTATGTTAGCCTACACATCATCAATGTACAGTATACCTATAACTACATTTCCGCTCCCTGCATGCCTTCTTATAACTACTCTCCTGGCTGTAATCCACTGTCTAACAAAAGTTCCGTTACAGAACCCTCAGCAGGCTAATGAACTCTGAGCCACTGCATTCATCTCCTCCACTAGCAGGGTGATGTGTCAGCCATGCTCCAGCACTAATTGGGCACCACACTCTGACAGCCATGCCCGTGGCTCTGTGTCAGGGTGTCTGAATGCCAGGCCATGGCTGGTTAGAAGACAACCTTACCTGGGGAATCTCAGCTCATGGTAATGGGGATGGCCGTGAAAGATGACACATGGTTCTCACTGCTTTATTGTCTAGCATGGGCAATAATCATTACTGTACTGACATGATCATCATACTGTACATGAGAATGATGCTGGGGAACTCTGAAGTGAGGGAAAAAGTTGTGTTTGAGAGGCTGCTTATGGCCATCAGCTTCTGTGAAAGGAATATCTAACCAAAATGGTGCTGCTGTTTAAGCTTAGGTATTGTGATGTGCACCTGAGTGAAGAGCTCAACCTGAGTTGCCCCACTATGATAAATGTGTTAGACAAACTACAGTGAGCAATAAATGAACCGTATGATTCTCCAGATTGTGTATGCTGAGCAAATGATCAGTTTAACCAGACACATCTGTCAACCCTTAGGATGATGTTTACAGGCAAACCATATAGAGTTCCATCAAATGCTAATTTGCGACTGAAGAGGCCCATTAAATAATATATTTCCAGTGATTATTAGTGCATGAATAGAAAGGTGTTGACTCTAAGCAAAAATGCTTTATAGCCTATAGGTTGGTTACCAGAATTCAGTCTGCCTAGAAAATAATCCCAGTTCAATAAGAATGGGTGTTCTTCAACCTTAGTGGGAATTCTTTGAATTAATTCCTGATTTATTCAGTGCATGCATAACAGGTAATGAATTTTTCTAAATGTGGAAACAGTGTCATTTCAGCAAAGAAATTCAATGTGATGATGTTGAATCAACATGGAAAACTGATTGGATTTGAGAAAAGCCATCAACGTAAGGGAATTTCATATTTTTTAACCTAAATCACATGACATGGTGACATTTTCTGTTGATTTCACATTGAATTCACATTAGTTGACAACTCAACCGTAAATCAAAACTAGACGTCTGTGCCCAGTGGGTAATTAATGCCATTAAGTAAGAGAACATCTTGAGACCTTACAAATGCATAGATGCAACTATCAGTTGGAATTATTCATCACCATGAGACGGTTTTAGGGAACCAGAGTCCTCTGGGGTATGTTGAAAATAAGAGAAATAAAGAGAAATTAACTTTGAGGAAGTTCTACCCAAAGCTATTATCCTATGATATCATGATCAACATATCTGTTCATAGCCTACAACATCATAACTATCAACCTACAATAGATATAGAGAATGTCTTACCATTGATTTCCATCTGTAACCTATGGCTTTGTGGTAGTGTGAGGTGCACTGAAATACTACTCCCTCTATGTTCAGCAGAATAATTATTCAGATCATTTATATGGTCCAGTTGTTTTCTTGCCCCAGGGATAGATGTGCGATATAATGGGAATTTAATCTAGGACATATTTATGCTTTATTATACTGAACAAAAATATAAATGCAATTTCAAAGATTTTACTGACTTACATTTCATATGAGGAAATCAGTCAATTGAAATACATTCAATTAGGCCCTTATTTATGGATTTCACATGACTGGGAATAAAGATATGCATCTGTTGGTCACAGGTACTTTAAAAGACACGGGCCTCAGGAACTTGTCATGGTATTTCTGTGCATTCAAATTGCCATCAATAAAATGTCATTGTGTTCGTTGTCCGTAGCTTATGCCTGCCCATACCATAACCCCACCAGCACCACGGGGCACTCTGTTCACAACGTTGACATCAGCAATCCGCTCACCCACACAACGCCATACACATGGTCTGCAGTTGTGAGGCTGGTTGGACGTACTGACAAATTCTTTAAAACGACGTTGGATGCGGCTTATGGGAGAGAAATTAACATTCTCTGGCAACAGTTCTGTTGGAAATTCCTGCAGTCAGCATGGCAATTGCACACTCCCTCAACAATTGAGACATCTGTGGCATGTGTTGCGTGACAAAACTGCACATTTTAGAGTGGCCTTTTATTGTTCCCAGTACAAGATGCATCTGTGTAATGATCATGCTGTTTAATCAGCTTCTTGGTATGTCACACCTGTCAGTTGGATGGATTATCTTGGCAAAGGAGAAATGTTCACTAACAGGGATGTGAACAAATTTGTGCACAAAATTGGAAAGAAATCTGCTTTTTATGGAACATTTCTGGGATATTTTATGTCAGCGCATGCAACATGGGACCAGCACTTGACATGTTGCGTTTATATTTCTGTTCAGAAAGGTTTGGTACATCAAAGTGGTCACTGGTCAGGTTCACAGTTTACTCACTCCTCTTCTCAAATCAGCACCAAAAGCAATTGGGCAACACCAACATATGGACGGCACCTAGTGCTCTTCTCTGCACGCGAAGAGGCATAATAGACAAAGCATGAATGGGCACAAAGAGCCAAGTACTATTGTTATTTTACAAAAGACACATGGAAAAAATACAGCCACACATTTTTACTTTAACTCTCTGAATAGCACTTGCTTATCTGAAAATTATTGCCAACACTTGTCACGTGAAATATGTGAAATAGCTTACCGTTGGTAGGAGCCACAGACTGAAGGTGGCAAAGTTGATTAATAGAACCCTCATTTTGTCTCTGAATGTCTTATGTTGACGTACAAATCTGGACACCGGGGCAATCAAAGTCTGACAGCAATCCACTTGGAAGAAAACGTAGAACCCTTTAGACTAATAAGAAAGTCAAATAACATTTCGTTAGTGGCTTCAATAACATTTTGTCGTGAGGTCCATGGCTCTGTGAAAACAGGACGAACTGGGAGGAAAGAGAACATCAGGAAATTGTTTGAGAGATCCACCCTGCTTATATTATTAGACAGCCTCTGTTTTCATTTGCGCTCTCACGCTCTCCCTCGCACTCTCTCTCTCCCTTTCTGTCTGTGCCATACATGCACATGTCGGTTTGCTTCTCATCATTGTATAATGAGAACAAATTAGAACTAATTTGTATATGAGCATAATTTCACAAACCACCTACACTTTGTAGCTGGCATTCTTTTGAAATTGACCATGGTAAATATAGATCATTGTCCAAAAATTCTAATTGTGAAGCTATTAGGGATTAATTATATACTCCAATATGTACGCTATCAACTGTGGGCAGCATGTGAGAGCATTAAAATCATAAATACCCTCTCATGAATCTGGTAATAAATTACAGAGGAAATCTTACAGGATGATGGTATGAAGGCTTGTTACCACTCTGCTATTGTCTATCTGTCACCAAACCTCCTGGCTCGTTATGACTCTTACCCAGAGATGTGACTTCTTAAGCAGCACAATTTGACAGCCTACCCCTATGTCCCTGGTTCTGCCACTGGGAGGCTGACACAATGACAGGAACTCTCTCCCTGGGGAGTGGGGAATATAAAGACAGTACCAGCATAGTGTCAGTATGTGTGCAGAATGTGGATAGAGTTTCTGTAGACTATTGGTGGTTGGTGCTGACTTACATACAGTCTTGGTGTGTGGAAACAGCCTGATAAGGCAGGGAAATTATCGTTTCTCAATTGCCCTCTTGTCTTTTTTTACCACATGTGGTTCAAATTCCTTTGTCAACATGCACTGAACAAAAATATAAGCGCTGAAATAAAAGATCCCAGAAATACTCCATTCGCACAAAATGCTAATTTCTCTAAAATTTTGGGTACAAATTTGTTTACTTCCCTGTTAGTGTGCCTTTCTCCTTTGCCAAGATAAGCCACACCTGTAAGGTGGATGGATTATCAAGAAGATGTTTAAATAGCATGATCATTGGTCTAAGGCACTGCATCACAGTGCTAGCTGTGCCACTAGAGATTCTGGGTTCGAGCCCAGGCTCTGTCGCAGCCGGCTGCGACCGGGAGGCCCATGGGGCGGCGCACAATTGGCCCAGTGTCGTCTGGGTTAGGGAGGGTTTGGCCGGCAGGGATGTCATTGTCTCATCGCGCACTAGCGACTCCTGTGGCGGGCCGGGCGCAGTGCACGCTGACCAGGTCGCCAGGTGTACGGTGTTTCATCCGACACATTGGTGTGACTGGCTTCCGGGTTGGATGTGCATTGTGTCAAGAAGCAGTGCGGCTTGGTTGGGTTGTGTTTCGGAGGACGCATGGTTCTCGACCTTCACCTCTCCCGAGTCCATACGGGAGTTGCAGCGATGAGACAAGACTGTAACTACTACCAATTGGATACCATGAAATTGGGGAGAAAAAAGGGGTACATTATTTATTTATTTTTAAATAAAAATAGCATGATCATAACACAGGTGCACGTTATGCTGGGGACAATAAAATGCCACAAAAAAATGTATAGTTTTGACACACAACACAGTGCTACAGATGTCTCAAGTTTTGAGGGAGCGTGCAATTGGCATGCTGACTGTAGGAATATCCACCACAACTGTTGCCAGAGAATTTTATGTTAATTTCTCGCAGTGGAGCAGGTAGACAACTTCTAGTTCCGTCGTGAAGAAGGCGCAACAGTGCCTCTTCCCCCTCAAGAGATGTAAAAAGTTGGCATGTGCCCTCAAATCCTCAAAAACTTCTACAGCTGTACCATTGAGAGAATTTTGCCTGGCTGCATCACTGCCTGGGATGGCAATAGCACCGCCCTTGATTGCGTGGCACTACAGAGGGTGGTGCGGACCGCCTAGTACATCACTGCGGCCGAGCTCCCTGCCATCCAGGACATATATACTGCTCAAAAAAATAAAGGGAACACTTAACCTCTCTAGGGCCGGCGGGACGAAATCGTCCCACCTACGTAACAGCCAGTGGAATCCTGTGGCGCGTTATTCAAATACCTTAGAAATGCTATTACTTCAATTTCTCAAACATATGACTATTTTACACCATTTTAAAGACAAGACTCTCGTTAATCTAACCACACTGTCCGATTTCAAAAAGGCTTTACAACGAAAGCAAAACATTAGATTATGTCAGCAGAGTACCAGCCAGAAATAATCAGACAGCCATTTTTCAAGCTAGCATATAATGTCACAAAAACCCAGAAGACAGCTAAATGCAGCACTAACCTTTGATGATCTTCATCAGATGACACACCTAGGACATTATGTTATACAATACATGCATGTTTTGTTCAATCAAGTTCATATTTATATCAAAAACCAGCTTTTTACATTAGCATGTGACGTTCAGAACTAGCATACCCCCCACAAACTTCCGGTGAATTTACTAAAGATTTACTAAATTACTCACGATAAACGTTCACAAAAAGCATAACAATTATTTTAAGAATTATAGATACAGAACTCCTCTATGCACTCGATATGTCCGATTTTAAAATAGCTTTTCGGTGAAAGCACATTTTGCAATATTCTCAGTAGATAGCCCGGCATCACAGGGCTAGCTATTTAGACACCCAGCAAGTTTAGCACTCACCAAAGTCAGATTTACTGTAAGAAAAATGTTATTACCTTTGGTGTTCTTCGTCAGAATGCACTCCCAGGACTTCTACTTCAATAACAAATGTTGGTTTGGTCCCAAATAATCCATTGTTATATCCAAATAGCGGTGTTTTGTTCGTGCGTTCAAGACACTATCCGAAAGGGTAAATAAGGGTGACGAGCATGGCGCATTTCGTGACAAAAAATGTCTAAATATTCCATTATCGTACTTCGAAGCATGTCAACCGCTGTTTAAATCAATTTTTATGTCATTTTTCTCGTAAAAAAGCGATAATATTCCGACCGGGAATCTGCGTTTAGGTAAAAAGACGAAAGAAAATAAAGCACGGGGTCGACTCGTGCAGGCGCCTAAGCCCATTGTCCTCTGATCGGCCACTTGCCAAACGCGCAAATGTGTTTCAGCCTGGGGCTGCCTCGATATCATTCAGCTTTTTCCCGGGCTCTGAGAGCCTATGGGAGCCGTAGGAAGTGTCACGTTACAGCAAAGATCCTCAGTCTTCAATAAACAGAGACAAGAAGAACAAGATCTTGTCAGAGAGGGCACTTCCTGTAAGGAATCTTCTCAGGTTTTTGCCTGCCATATGAGTTCTGTTATACTCACAGACACCATTCAAACAGTTTTAGAAACTTTAGGGTGATTTCTATCCAAAGCCAATAATTATATGCATATTCTAGTTACTGGGCAGGAGTAGTAACCAGATTAAATCGGGTACGTTTTTTTATCCGGCCGTGTCAATACTGCCCCCTACCCCCAACAGGTTAAACAACACATCCTAGATCTGAATGAAAGAAATAATCTTATTAAATACTTTTTTTCTTTACATAGTTGAATGTGCTGACAACAAAATCACACAAAAATAATCAATGGAAATCCAATTTATCAACCCATGGAGGTCTGGATTTGGAGTCACACTCAAAATTAAAGTAGAAAACCACACTACAGGCTGATCCAACTTTGATGTAATGTCCTTAAAACAAGTCAAAATGAGGCTCAGTAGTGTGTGTGGCCTCCACGTGCCTGTATGACCTCCCTACAATGCCTGGGCATGCTCCTGATGAGGTGGCGGATGGTCTCCTGAGGGATCTCCTCCCAGACCTGGACTAAAGCATCCACCAACTCCTGGACAGTCTGTGGTGCAACGTGGCGTTGGTGGATGGAGCGAGACATGATATCCCAGATGTGCTCAATTGGATTCAGGTCTGGGGAACGGGCGGGCCAGTCCATAGCATCAATGCCTTCCTCTTGCAGGAACTGCTGACACACTCAAGCCACATGAGGTCTAGCATTGTCTTGCATTAGGAGGAACCCAGGGCCAACCGCACCAGCATATGGTCTCACAAGGGGTCTGAGGATCTCATCTCAGTACCTAATGGCAGTCAGGCTACCTCTGGCGAGCACATGGAGGGCTGTGCGGCCCCCCAAAGAAATGCCACCCCACACCATGACTGACCCACTGCCAAACCGGTCATGCTGGAGGATGTTGCAGGCAGCAGAACGTTCTCCACGGCGTCTCCAGACTCTGTCACGTCTGTCACGTGCTCAGTGTGAACCTGCTTTCATCTGTGAAGCGCACAGGGCACCAGTGGCGAATTTGCCAATCTTGGTGTTCTCTGGCAAATGCCAAACGTCCTGCACGGTGTTGGGCTGTAAGCACAACCCCCACCTGTGGACGTCGGGCCCTCATACCACCCTCATGGAGTCTGTTTCTGACCGTTTGAGCAGACACATGCACATTTGTGGCCTGCTGGAGGTCATTTTGCAGGGCTCTGGCAGTGCTTCTCCTGCTCCTCCTTGCACAAAGGCGGAGGTAGCGGTCCTGCTTCTGGGTTGTTGCCCTCCTACAGCCTCCTCCCCGTCTCCTGATGTACTGGCCTGTCTCCTGGTAGCGCCTCCATGCTCTGGACACTATGCTGACAGACACAGCAAACCTTCTTGCCACAGCTCACATTGATGTGCCATCCTGGATGAGCTGCACTACCTGAGCCACTTGTGTGGGTTGTAGACTCCGTCTCATGCTACCACTAGAGTGAAAGCACCGCCAGCATTCAAAAGTGACCAAAACATCAGCCAGGAAGCATAGGAACTGAGAAGTGGTCTGTGGTCCCCACTTGCAGAACCACTCCTTTATTGGGGGTGTCTTGCTAATTGCCTATAATTTCCACCTGTTGTCTATTCCATTTGCACAACAGCATGTGAAATTTATTGTCAATCAGTGTTGCTTCCTAAGTGGACAGTTTGATTTCACAGAAGTGTGATTGACTTGGAGTTACATTGTGTTGTTTAAGTGTTCCCTTTATTTTTTTGAGCAGTGTATATCAGGCGGTGTGGTAGGAAGGCCCGGAAAATCGTCAAAGACTCCAACCACCTAAGCCATAGACTATTCTCTCTGCTTCCGCACAGCAAGCGGTACCAGTGCATCAAGTCTGGCACCAAAAGGCTCTTGAACAGCTTCTATCCCCAAGCAATAAGACTGATAAATAGCTAACAGTATAGCTACACTGACTATCTGAGTTAACCTTGTATCCTCATTGACCTTTTTATTTTTGTTTTTCTCTCTATGCACACTCACAGGGCCCTACACACTCACACAATCATCTTCTCACTCACAGGGCCCTACACACTCACACACTCACTCCAGCATCTGCCCACTCACAGGGCCCTACACACTCACTCCATCATCTTCTCACTCACAGGACCCTACACACTCACACACTCACTCCATCATCTGCTCACTCACACATAATATGCACATACATTTATACTGACTCTACACACACGCACGCACACCCACTCACATACAAGCTGCTGCTATTCTGTTTATCTTATATCTTGATGCCTAGTCACCTTACCCCTATACACATCTACGTCCATCACTCCAGTATCCCTGCACATTGTAGATATGGTGTTGGAACTGACCCTGTATAAAGTATGCTTACTTATTGTGTTGTTCATATTTTTTCTTATTTCTGATGTTTTTTTCTCTTGTATTACAATGTTCCTGATTCTTGCATTGTTGGATTTTGAGTTTGCAATAAAGGCATTTCACTGTACTTCTGCATGTGACATTAAAACTTGAAACTTGAGTGGGACAATATTCCACAAGCCACAAACAACAGCCTGATGATCACCTCTATGCGAAGGAGATGTGTCACATGAGGCAAATGGTGGTCACACCAGATACTGACTGGTTTTCTGATCCACGCCCATTCCTTTTTTTATGGTATCTGTGACCAACAGAGGCATACCTGTTTTCCCAGTCATGTAAAATCCATAGATTAGGGCCTAATGAATTTATTGTAATTGACTGATTTCTTTATATGAAATGTAACTCAGTAAAATCTTTAAAATTGTTTCACGTTGCATTTATATTTTTGTTCAGTGTAGTCTAACATAGGATCTAGCACCTACCATCGGGAGTCTATGTAAAAAACAGGGTAAGAAAACAGTTGAGTAGTCTACCTGCTAAGAGTACTTTGCGTCTGGTGTAGCAGGCCAGTAAGTAGGCCTATTTATATTCAACATTTTCTACAAGATGTATTTTTACAATTTCTACGTATAGGCCTGCTATGTGCTTCTTTTACCAGACTAGATTTCTAAGTCTTAGTAGGTGTAAAATACCACTACCTGTGGCGTTGTTGTGTGCATGACCTTCACAGTGATCAGTAGTGCATCAAAGTAACCAAGAGGCATGTTCGTTTCGAGGCCCCTGACCTCCCATTTCAAGGCCCAACAGGGACAGGGAGGGGGATGTAATGAATTGGATTTGAGAAGCTCATGGCATTTCAACAAATCTGGAATCAACGTTGTTTTTTAAACCTCTACGGGATCGGTGTCCTTAAACCGGGATGGTTGTTGCTCAATATGCGATAATGTGACTAGAAAATATACAACAGCCAACTTTCCGTGACATAGACATGTCTTATATGGGCAGAAAGCTTATATTCTTGTTAATCTAACTGTATAGTCCAGTTTACAGTAGCTATTACAGAAAGGAAAAATACAGTGCTATTGTTTGACGATAGAGCACAACAACAAAACACTTTTATCACGGCAACTGGTCTGACACATTCACCTCTGAAGGTAAATGTTGTACTTACATTCAGTAATCTTTCTCTGATTTGTCATCCTGAAGGTCCCAGAGATAAAATGTAGTGTAGGTTTGTTTAAAAAAATAAAATGTTATATTCAAATGTAGGAACTGGGTTCTACAGTTTGACCCCACTGCTGTCTCTGGCTCCACACCTACCCCGCCCGGCCATCTAGATATGTGAAGGTTAGTGTATTTTCTGTAGGGAAGCTAATGATCCATCATGTATGACATTCCTGGGAGTGTGTAAACTTTATTTTTTTTATTACCATAACATTTTTGTGTGTTCTCTATAGTTATGTACTTAAAAATTCATACATTTACCAATTCGGCATATTTGGGCAAACTCCTGGCAGACTTGATAAAAAATATTGTGTAGTGAGGAAATTCTTCACTGGATCAGTCTGAAACTTTGCACACACACTGCTACCATCACCATATACATAGGAGCCTATCTTAATGTATGGCCTTTCTCTTGCATTTCAAAGATGATGAAAACACATGTTTTTTTGTTTGTATTGTCTTTTGCCAGGTCTAATTAGTTATATTCTCCTACATTAATTTCACTTTTCCAAAAACTATGCATATCCTTGCTAAATGTCCTGAGTTACAGGCAGTTAGATTTGGGTATGTCATTTTAGGCGAAAATTGAAAAAAAAGGGTCCGATCCTTAAGAGGTTTTTCAAAGTAGGCTACACTTTTCTGTGAAGTTGACAAATCAACACACTATCACAGCTTATTGTGAATTAGACACAAATTACTTAATGGAAATTCATGACAGGCACAAGAAAAAGTAATTTTTCTTGTGTATTACACGATTTCTTCACAACGCATTTCTTTTTACACAAGTTTCTTTTCTTATAGCACATTTGTGTACATTACACAAATTCCAATTAGTTGTGGCTAACGTTAGCTAGGGTAGCTAGGTGGATAACATTAGTTAGGCTAAGGGTTACGGTTAGCGTTTAAGGTTAGAGTTAGCTTTAGGGGTTAGGATTAGAGGTTAAGGTTAGGTAACAGGCTAGGTAAGTAGTTGAAGAGTTAAAGTTACAGTTAGGAGTTAGGTTAAAGGGTTAGAGGAAGGGTTAGGGGAAGGGTTAGCTAACATACGAAGTAGTTGCAAAGTAGCTAAAAATGTGTAAGTAGTTGCAAAGATGCTAATTAGCTAAAATGCTAAATTTGTCGATGATGAGATTCGAACACATAACCTTTGGCCCACCCATCCAACCAGCCAATCTCCATCCTATCGTTTATGTCTTAAGTAACCTACTGTCTTTATGTTATTGAAATGCACTGTATACAAAATTGTAGGTCAATTATTTCCTCCCCTAATTCTGTCTGTTCCCCAGCTCTATTCCCGGCTTCAACATTAATTGTTGTATGTCTTTGTCTTACCCGGTTCTGACGCTGTTCCTGTCTCGTTCCATGTCTGTGCTAAATTGTCACGCCCTGACCTGAGAGAGTCGTTTTTCTCTGTTTGGTTTGGTCAGGGTGTGACATGGGGTGGGCATTCTATGTGTTGTATATCTATGTTGTTTTTTCTTTATTGGCCGAGTATGGTTTCCAATCAGAGGCAGCTGTCATTCGTTGTCTCTGATTGGGAATCATACTTAGGCAGCCCTTTTTCCCACAGTCAGTTGTGGGATCTTGTCTTTGTGTTGCATGTGTTTGCACGCATAGCTTTTCGTTCGTTGTATTGTTTTTTTTCTGGTTCACATTTAAAATAAAGTATGATGAACCCAACTCACGCTGCACCTTGGTCTACCTCATATGCGTTCTCCTGTTCTATTGGTTTTCTTTGAACTTTAATTATTTATCAGCCAAAGGCCTTATCCTAGTTATATTAGCAACCCATAATAGTTGTTGCATCTTTAGATCTTCCCTGTTTCAAAATTTCTAACAGATATTTCCCGCAATTGCATTTTGGAACATTCGTGCATAGGCCTACCGCCATGTGCACATTGCTGTGCTTAAAATGTGAGGAAATAATAGTTTATCAACATTTTAAGCTAAATGTTCTGATCTGTTCCATCAGCCATATTAACAGATACAGCATATACCACCACTACACTACTTTGATACGCATTCTGGGGTGAGTATTAAGAAGTGAGTATATACACAATGGCCACTGAAAAATAAGTGTGTATATGGCGTTTACCCACGGATACCCGCTACTACACCATTGAGAGAGAGCCCCATTGTCCCATGGGGTTTTAGGGTGGCAGGTAGCGGTTAGCGTGGCCAGTAACCGAAAGCTAGCTGGTTTGAATACCCGACCGACAAGGTGAACAGTCTGTTGATGTGCCCTTGAGAAAGGCACTTAACCCTAATTTGTACCAATTATGGCTGACCCTGTAAAACAACACATTTCACTGCACCAATCTGATGTATGAAACAATGCAACATTTTTTATTTTTTATTTATCCATTATCCTTCACACTGTCACGGGACACGGCCCTCTTTTCAGGACTCCCTAGAGTGATTTACATAATTTGATGGTTCAAATTTCCTTATGATAGCGTCAGGGCCATCTCAAAATGGGTGAAGCCAAACTATGTTCTGTCATGGTGGTGTGTAGTACTTAGTATTGACCAAAGCGTGTCGCTATAAATATTTTTACGATGAAAACAGTTTGGATCATATCTATTTTGCGTGAAGTTGATAAATTACCATATACAGAATGATGCATTATATATATATACACGTATGCATAATAAAGGCTTCCAGATCTAATTAAGTTAGTTAAGGTTACGACAGACGAGTTTAGAAAACGTAGGCTTTGTTTGAGGAATGCACGCACTAAATTGGGGAGAGATGTTAGCTATACTACATAAGCATGTAAGTGTGTTGAACGCAGTGGCTCAGTAAAATGTAGACGTAACGCATTTGAATGTCGTTTTTTTTCCTTTTTGAGTTAATGACCTTTATTGACCGCTATAAAATCATTCTCCAGGCATAATTCGATTAAATAAAAGTAGTGGAGTATGGGCACTGTACTCGATATACTCGAAAATTAGGAAGCGGGTGTATTAATTCCCAGCATGCCTTTGTGCATACATTTAGGCTATTAAATATATAAATATAATAATACTGACAAATGTTGCCATTAAAATTGTATGATAAATTGAATTTCAAGTTGCGAAGACTGCGATACGCTGACCTTACAGTTTGGGTAATATTGCTATTTAAACCGTTACCGGGTGTTATAATGATTTGAAGCTGGTCGGAGCCGTTTCGTTCGTTCTGTAGTACGCTCTGGTTTCTCTTCAAATCGCATAAATCTTTCGCCTTTTACTAAAGATTTCCGTGGAGAGGAACATAATGAGTATCATCAAATTTTTTGATGTCCGGCCGTATGGTTGGGTTCACTACTCTTGTGAATGAAATCGATTGGCAGTTTGTTGAGACGGAGGTATGTATATATGTATTCTAACCGTACAAAGACCAAGAGTTACATCTGCTGCAGAGGATAAATTCATTAGAGTTAGTTGCACCTCAGATTGCAGCCCAAACAAATGCTTCACAGAGTTCCAAGTAACAGACACATCTCAACATCAACTGTTCAGAGGAACTGCTGTATGGCCGCCTATTCAAATTGTCACCATAAGAGCCATGCTTGCATTTAAATATATAATGTTAGAATATTTCAATATATAGATATATAATATATTTTGAATAAATTTAAGACACTATTTACAATCATTCCATGTGACACTGCTAGCATTCACACAGGATAATGAAGGCTGCATTGTCCCCATCACTGGATCAATACATGACACAAGTAGTATCTGTATTGACTATTTTGTAGACACAAGCTGAACCGATTCCCTCTTTAGGTTGGACACAAAAGTCATGAATCATGATAGACACAAAAATCAGTGAATGCAAAATACTGATTAAAAAAGAGGACTTTATTTCGAATTGTGAATTGATTTCACCACTATGATGGTGTCACAGAGGATGCATATCAAGAAAGACAATAAATGGGAAAAGCCTGCACTCCCCTGTTAGTATTTCAGTAGTAAATTAATAACAAATGACTGTAGCATAATGTTACAACATTGCATCAATGATAGGCCTACATTTGTCTGGCAAAAGTGTGTGGGTCTCTGTCAGCCAGGCTTACATTGTCTATTGCTCTATATAAATACAACAAATACACAGCACACTGTTTTGTTAAAGAGGATAAAAGACTGGCCGAAGCAAAAAAATTACAACATGCACTTTAACAAGCCCCCTTGAACATTTGCATCAAGGGGAAAATTAAGCACTAGAATTTCAGCTGACTATATATAAAAAGGAACTACTACAATAAGAGTAAGCAATACATTATTAGCCTCCAAGACAATTTAGTTTGCATAACAAAAATAATGTAAAAATCCTAGTTACTTAGTAGATACAGTCAGTAGTTTCAGCCATTGGGTTTAGTAATGTTTTTTGCTTCAAGTTTCTGAAGATGAAGTTTCAGGTTGTCCAGTTTTGATCACATTGAAATGACACAAACATATTCACTTTTTAGGTGTCCACCACACATTCCTGGTCCTACGTCACACGTCTCTGTCCAGCTCGGATTGCATGGCCAGCTGATCCAGTTCACCAGGGTGGGTAGGCTGCAGTATTAAGTTACACTCATCACAATTTACAGCCCTCAAACAGCTTACACATTCACCAGATTAGCTCTATAGGCCCCTACAGGTGGAAAATACAAGTGTTAGTGTAAGTGTTGTGTTAGAAAATGTTGTGATTATGTGTTTAGGTCTTGGGTTTGGTGTAATTTTTTTGCTTGGGCCGGTCTGTGGTTATGGTCCTGGTGACGGTGTGACTCTAGACCTGTGGTTATTGTTGTGATCCGGTCAGGCTCAGATCTCCTGGAGCAGGTCAGTGGGAAAGAAGCCCAGCTTGCGGCCTGTGCTGACCTTCAAGTAGCCATTCACCTCCTCTCCCTTCTTCACCACGATCTGCAACACAAAGAGAATGGAGGACAGTGTTGTGGCTCCACAGAGGTACAATAATTGTTGAAGATGACCAGACCAATGATGTAAAGTACTTAAGTAAAAATACTTTAAAGTACTACTAAAGTTTTGGGGGTATCTGTAGTTTACTTTACTATTTAAAGTACCAGACAAAAGTTGACACACCTACTCATTCAAGGGTTTTTCTTTATTTTTTACTATTTTCTACATTGAAGAATAATAGTGAAGACATCAAATCTATGAAATAAAACATATGGAATCATGTAGTAACCAAAAAAGTGTTAAACAAATCATAATATATTTTAGGTTCTTCAAAGTAGACACCCTTTCAATTGATGATTGCTTTGCACACTCTTGGCATTCTCTCAACCAGCTTCATGAGGTAGTCACCTGGAATGCATTTCAATTAACAGGTGTGCCTTGTTAAAAGTTAATTTGTGGAATTTCTTTCCTTGCGTTTGAGCCAATCAGTTGTGTTGTGACAAGGTAGGGGTAGTTTCATAAGATTTGGTAAAAGACCAAGCCCATATTATGGCAACAACAGCTCAAATAAGCAAAGAGAAACGACAGTCCATCATCACTTTAAGACATGAAGGTCAGTCAATCTGGAAAATTCAAGAACTTTGAGGATTTCATCAAGTGCAGTCACAAAAACCATCAAGCGCTATGATGATACTGGCTCTCATGAGGACCGCCACAGGAAATGAAGACCCAGAGTTACTTCTGCTGCAGAGGATAAGTTCATTAGAGTTAACTGCACCTCAGATTGCAACCCAAATAAATGCTTCACAGAGTTCAAGTAACAGACACATCTCAACATCAACTGTTCAAAGGAACCTGTGTGAATCAGTCCTTCATGGTCAAATTGCTGCAAAGAAACCACTACTAAAGGACACCAGTAATAAAAAGAGATGTGCTTGGGCCAAGAAACATAAGCAATGGACATTAGACCAGTGGAAATCTGTCCTTTGGTCTGATGAGTCCAAATTTGAGATGTGTGGTTCCAACCGCCATGTCTTTGTGAGACTCAGAGTAGGTGAACAGATGATCTCTGCATGTGTGGTGCCCACTGCGAAGCATGGAAGAGGAGGTGTGGGGATGCTTTGATGGTGACATTGTCAGTGATTTATTTAGAATTCAAGGCACACTGAACCAGAATGGCTACCACAGCGATACACCATCCCATCAGGTTTGCAATTAATGGGACAATCATTTGTTTTTCAACAAGACAATGACCCAAAACAGACCTCCATGCTGTGTAAGGGCTATTTGACCAAGGAGAGTGATGGAGTGCTGCATCAGATGACCTGGCCTCCACAATCACCCGACCTCAACCCAAATGAGATGGTTTGGGATGAGTGAAGGAAAAGCAGCCAACAAGTGCTCAGCATATGTGGGAACTCCTTCAACACTGTTGGAAAAGCATTCCTCGTAAAGCTGGTTGAGAGAATGCCAAGAGTGTGCAAAGCAATCATCAAGGCAGAGGGTGGCTACTTTGAAGAATCTAAAATCTAAAATATATTTTGATTTGTTTAACACTTTTTTGGTTACTACATGATTCCGTATGTGTTATTTCATAGTTTTGATGTCTTCACTATTATTCTACAATGTAGACAATAGTAAAAATGTATAAAACCCATTGAATGTGTAGGTGTGTCCAAAGTTGACTGGTACAGATTATTGTTGACTACTTTTACTTCACTACATTCCTAAAGAAAATAATGTACATTTTACTCCTTACATTTTCCCTGACACCCAAAAGTACTTTTGAATGCTTTGCATGACAGGAAAATGGTACAATTCACGTACTTATCAAGAGAACATGCCTGGTCATCCCTACTGCCTCTGATCTGCTGCACTCACTAAACACACATTCTTTGTTTGTAAATTATGTCTGAGTGTTGGAGTGTGCCCCTTGCTATCCGTAAATACAAATAACAAGAAAATGGTGCCGTCTTGTTCGCTTAATATAAGGAATTAGAAATTATTTTACTTGTTGTTTACTTTTGATACTTACATATATTTAAAACCAGATACTTTTACTCAAATAGTATTTTACTGGGTGACTTTCACTTGAGTCATTTTCTATTAAGGTATCTTTACTTTTACTCAAGTATGACAATTGGATACTTTTTCCACCACAGGACCAGACACACACACACGCACAATAGCAACCGTCATTACAGTCACTGTCCACATGCACACATCCATCCATACTGCTCATGATCATAAATCAGCTGACATCAGTTTCCTGTGCAAAGAAAAACGAAGAAAAATATTATTTTCATAGACACAGACAGCTGACCTGGGTCAAATACTTGAGCTGGGCTTGATTCAGCGTGACCAGCAATAGCTAAATAAAGCAGGCCTCAATTACACTACTTTCAACTGCTGTATGTGATAGTATTTGACTCAGGTCTGATACACAGACACCTGTTTCTTACCTGGTCTTTTTTCAGTGTTATCTGACCCATCTCTCTGTTTCCCACGACAGAGCGCGTCACCTTGAACACCCTCTCTCCCGTTTTTATTCGAATGATGTAATTGGTTGGGAGGTAACCTGTCTTCTCCCCAATCTTCCCCTGAGAATAAAAAATTGCCCTTATTTACCGATGGTGACAATAAAATAGAAAGCAGACCTCATGGGGCAGTATTATTATTTTTAATATTTTTATTTCACCTTTATTTAACTAGGTAGGCCAGTTGAGAGCAAGTTCTCATTTACAACTGCGACTTGGCCAAGATAAAGCAAAGCAGTGCGACAAAAGCAAAAACACAGAGTTACACATAAACAAACGTACAGTCAATAACACAATAGAAATATCTATATACAGTGTGTGGAAATGTAGAAGAGTAGGGAGGTAAGGCAATAAATAGGCCATAGAGGCAAAATAATTACAATTTAGCATTAACACTGGAGTGATAGATGTGCAGATGATGATGTGCAAGTAGAGATACTGGGGTGCAAAAGAGCAAGAGGATAAATAACAATAAGGGGGTGAGGTAGTTGTGTGTGCTATTTACAGATTGGCTGTGTACTGGTACAGTGATCGGTAAGCTGCTTTGACAGCTGATGCTTAAAGTTAGAGATAGAAGACTCCAGCTTCAGTGATTTTTGCAATTCGTTCCAGTCATTGGCAGCAGAGAACTGGAAGGAAAGGCGGCCAAATGAAGTGTTGGCTTTGGGGGTGACCAGTGAAATATACCTGCTGGAGCGCATGCTCGGATGGGTGTTGCTATGGTGACCAGTGAGCTGAGATAAGGCGGGGCTTTATCTAGCAAAGACTTATAGATGACCTGGAGCCAGTGGGTTTGGCGACGAATATGTAGTGAAGGCCAGCCAACGAGAGCATACAGGTCGCAGTGGTGGGTAGTATATGGGGCTTTGGTGACAAAACGGATGGCACTGTGATAGACTACATTCAGTTTGCTGAGTAGAGTGTTGGAGGCTGTTTTGTAAATGACATCGCTGAAGTCAAGGATTGGTAGGATAGTCAGTTTTACGAGGGTATGTTTGGCAGCATGAGTGAAGGAGGCTTTGTTGCTAAATAGGAAGCTGATTCTAGATTTAATTTTGGATTGGAGATGATTAATGTGAGTCTGGAAGGAGAGTTTACAGTCTAACCAGACACCTAGATATTTGTAGTTGTACACATATTCTAAGTCAGAACTGTCCAGAGTAGTGATGCTAATCAGGCGGACGGGTGCGGGCAGCAGTTGAAGAGCATGCACTTAGTTTTACTAGCATTTAAAAGCAGTTGGAGGCCACGGAAGGAGTGTTGTATGGCATTGAAGCTCGTTTGGAGGTTTGTTAGCACAGTGTCCAAAGAAGGGCCAGATGTATACAGAATGGTGTCGTCTGCGTAGAGGTGGATTAGAGAATCACCAGCAGCAAGAGCGACATCATTGATATATACAGAGAAAAGAGTCAGCCTGAGAATTGAACCCTGTGGCACCCCATAGAGACTACTAGCAGACTCATTGCTAGTTTTGATCATTGTCGGCTTGCATGACAATTGTTTCAGGAACACTTACCCTCCACCATTCCTCATTGGCATCATCAATTATAGTGATTCGATCACCAGGACTGAAAGACACAAAGGTTTGTATATTTTTATCAAATGTTTCACATTACCACAAGACTGAAATGTTGAACATAAAACATCATTCATACAATTTAAGGAAATGTATTGGTAAACCCACTGGAAGTCAAGGTCGTCTTTCTCAATAGCCTTGAAGCGATACAGAGCCAGGTAGTAATGTGACTGATTTCCCATGTTTCCCATCTCCTTCTTTTTCTGTAGCAAACATACACCAATGTTTATTTAACTACTAATTGTATTGATGTAGCAGACAGGGTGTTATTATTGATATTTACATGGTTAGTGTATACATGATGTCAGGCAGTTACAGTCCCTTACCTTGTCATCTGCTTTGTCAGCCTTGTCTCCTTTCTTATCCCCTTCTGGCTTTCCTACAAGGACATCACACAGGGTCTTTGTAGAGTTTCAATACAACAATGGTCAACTCCACAACTTTATAATCAGTATTACATTTATTTTATGTTGCTCCTTGACATTCAGTGTAAGATATTCATTTTTTGTTCTGTACTGGATGTCATTCTGGTTGTCATTTCTTTTTGCTTATTTGATCTGTTCTTGCCATAATATAGGCTTGGTCTTTTAACAAATAGGGCTATCTTCTGTACACCACCCCTACCTTTTTACAACACAACTGATTGGCCAAAACGCATTGAGAAGGAAAGAAATCCCACAAATTAACAAGGCACACCTTTTAATTGAAATGCACTCCAGGTGACTACCTCATGAAGCTGGTTGAGAGAATGCCAAGAGTGTGCAAAGCAATCATCAAGGCAGAGGGTGGCTACTTTGAAGAATCTAAAATTTAAAATAAATTTTGATTTGTTTAACACTTTTTTGGTTACTACATGATTCCTTATGTGTTATTTCATAGTTGTGATGTCTTCACTATTATTCTACAATGTAGAAAATAGTAAAAAATAAATAAAAACCCTGGAATGAGTAGGTGTGTCTAAACTTTTTACTGGTCCTGTATGTTGTTTAGCAACTGCTTGACAACCAACCAGCCCTTATGCTTCGGTTTATTTACCATTCACTTTGATGAGCTTCAATATCATTTCATATGGCACAATTTGTTTAAATAAAATACAAATAAAGTGTATTTTTGTATAGTTGATGCAGTGGAACCATAGATGGCATCACCTTGAATTGTCACATGCTTCAATATGGACATGCTCATCCTTTTTCAATACCTTCTGCCTGCTCGTCTTCTTTGGGTTGTTGGGATTCCTCTTCCTCCATCATCATCATCATCATCTTGGAGGGAAAAAAAGATGGTTAACATACCATTTATGATCCCTATGCAAATGGTTGTCAGTAAATTACACCACTTATCGTCATTCATTTCTTTTTTGGCTAATATGTGCCATGTACACAGAGTTCCACACTCACATTCTTCTTGTCCTCAGACCCCTTCTTGCGCTCCTTGTTTGCCATGACGACCCCAACCCGCAGGGTGTCAAACACAGGGTCATTACGGTTGGAGTGGGCTAGACAGGAGGGAAGCAGCATAGGGAGCACATATAGTAAAAAATAAGTTGAACACTTGTTGAGATGGTTAGTGTCATACCTGCATCTGTCTGGTCACTACTGTATAGAGGGGAGCTGTAGGCCCGTCTGAAACCTGGGGGCTATAGGAGAGAAAGCAAAATGAATATGTAGAATCATTTTTGTTTCTGGCAGCTGCATGCAATGGCAACTTGATTATGTTCTGACATTATAATGACTATCTAAATTATGAATTGAAAATGTCTTACAATTTTGCCAAAGCACTTTTGATACTCAACATAGGACTGGCACGAGTGGTGGATGTTGGTCTTGCAGTTTTTGCACCGTAGAGCAAACTTGTTGTTGACTGAAAGGTTGAAAAGTCAACTATAAGAAGCTAGTCAGTATTATTAATCTTCAGCTTTACAGATACTATTAATAAATACAAGAGACACTGTGGTCAATGTTAAAACTTACGGACTATCATACGAGCACAGACGTCACAGAACTTGGGCGTCTTGCAGTAGTGGTCCTTGAACTTGTGTGGTTTGTCATTCACCAATATGACAACGGGCTCAGGCTCGGGCTCCTTCTCCTCTACTTCCACCTCCTCCTCATAAATAAAGTATACCTGCAGAGAGGGTGCATGTCTCAATACTTTTAAAGCGTTCCTTCCTTTCCCCTCCCTAGTGACTGCTGATTGGATTGGTATATATTGGATTGGTATATATATAATATATATCTTATTTGCATTTTTTAAAACTTTTAAATATGTGTATTGTCGGAAATTGTTCAATATTACAGCACTGCTGGAGCTAGGAACACAAGCATTTAGCTACACCCGCAATAACATCTGCATGTGACCAATATAATGTAATTTCATTTGATTTGATTCAGCTAGAGGTGGAACATTTTTATTGAAATCCAAAGAATCAGTCTCATCAAAACAGTGATTTCCTATCATGATCGTTATTTATATCATACAGTGCATTCGGAAAGTATTCAGACCCCTTTCCTTTTTCCACATTTTGTTATGTTACAGCCTTATTCTAAAATGGATTCAATTCGTTTTTCCTCATCAATCTACACACAATAACCAATAATGTCAACGAGAAAACAGCTTTTTAGAAATGTTAGCAAATATACTAAAGATAAACAGAACTACCTTATTTACATAAGTATTCAGACCCTTTGATATGAGACTCAAAATTGAGCTCAGGTGGATCCTGTTCCCATTGATCATCCTTGAGATGTTTCTAAAACTTCAGTCCACCTGTGATAAATTCAATTGATTGGACATGATTTGGAAGGGTGCACCTCTGTCTATATAAGGTCCCACAGTTGACAGTGCATGTCAGAGCAAAAACCAAGCCAGGAGGTCGAAGAAATTGTCCGTAGAGCGCCGAGACAGGATTGTGTAGAGGCACAGATCTGGGGAAGGGTACCAAAAAAATGTCTGCAGCATTAAAGGTCCCCAATAACCAGTGGTGGAAAAAGTACTCAATTGTCATACTTAAGGAAAAGTAAAGAAACCTTAATAGAATATTACTCAAGTAAAAGTGAAAGTCACCCAGGAAAATACTACTTGAGTAAAAGTCTAAAAGAATTTGATTTTAAATGTACTTAAGTATAAAAAGTAAATGTAATTGAAAAATATACTTAAGTATCAAAAGTAAATGTATATATCCTTTCACATTCCTTATATTATGCAAACCAGACGGCACCATTTTCTTGTTTTAAAAATGTATGGATAGCCAGGGGCACACTCCAACACTCAGACATTATCTACAAACAAAGCAGCTGTGTTTAGTGAGTCTGTCAGATCAGAGGCAGTAGGGATGACGAGGGATGTTCTCTTGATAAGTGTGTGAATTGGACCATTTTCCTGTCTTGCTAAGCATTCAAAATGTAACGAGTACTTTTGTGTGTCAGGGAAAATGTACAGAGTAAAAAGTAGATTATTTCTTTAGGAATGTAGTAAAGTAAAAGTTAAAGTACAGATACACCAAAAATCTACTTAAGTAGTACTTTAAAGTATTTTTACTTAAGTACTTTACACCACTGTCAATAACACAGTGGCCCCCATCATTCTTAAATGGAAGAAGTTTGGAACCACTAAGACTCTTCCTAGAGTCGGCCGCATGGCCGAACTGAGCAATCAGGGGAGAAGGGCCTTGGTCAGGGAGGTGATCAAGAACCCGATCACTCTGACAGAGCCCCAGAGTTCCTCTGTGGAGGTGGGAGAACCTTACAGAAGGACAACCATCTCTGCAGCACTCCACCAATCATGCCTTTATGGTAGAGTGGCCACTCCTCAGTAAAAGGCTCATGACAGCCCAAATACAGATGTGCCAAGCTCGTAGCGTCATACCTAAGAAAACTTGAGGCTGTAATCGCTGACAAAGATGCTTTCAGTGTTTTAATACTTCCTGAATACTTTCCCGAATGCACTGTACAAAAATGTCCATTGAAACCGTTATTTTACTTCTGGAGAGTAAGTGGTAAATGAAAAAAGCTCTGTGGATTTAGCCCACAGTGTCACCTTACTGCAGAATATAAATAGGGGAGCAGAGAGCCTCACATATTAAACTAATGAGGTTATTGTATTTTGACCATCCTAGTTGGCTGCTATTTTAAACTGTTTCAGGGATGGTGTTACCAACAGTGGCAGATTGGCATGCTACTCACAGTATTGTCTTCTTCTTTCACAATATTGTCAGGGGCTGTGGGGTTATCGTGGATATCCACAGAATGTTTATCTTCCAGTCTAACTCAGAGAAACAAACAGAGACCATTAAGCAACATCAACAAACAAGGATATCTGACATATATTTAAGGGCGGATATTGCAGTAGCATTGTTATGGTGGCTGAGCTTTACATTTTTACCAGGTTTTACATGACTACTGCAATGAATAATCTAATACTTAAAGCTTTCCCTCGTTGTTTTGCTTAGAACCAGGTAAAACTATTAAAAAGGAATATCCTATGTATTGAGTTCAATGACAGGAGAGCAGACTCACTGGTCATATTGGGCCATGGTGTAGTGTGTGAGCTCTCACTCTCGTCCTGCAGTGCTACCCACCTAAGAGAGAATACAGTTCAGGGGAACAGAAACACTGGCTCTCAATTTGAATGGGACCATTTTAATGAGACACGTGACCCAATGATGTCCTCTCCTCTCGCATGTAGTAATGAGGGAGGGGGAGATGATTTACCCACACAAGCCTGCACACACACACAAACTCGTCCACTCTACTATTTTGGGGCAGGGTAACTCAATCTCATCATGGCTAAATTTGGGTGCCTTGCCAGACTGGTCATGAGTTGAGAGATTCAGAAAAATTACAATGATATAAAACCAGAATCAGTCTTAGTGAGGATTTGACATTTCAGTCCCCTCTTAATGAAACTTAAAGAATTTGCTATATATCTAAATTATAAAATATATGATATCTATTTATAAAAAGACAAAGCTGAACAGATCACACATATACACAAAAAGGGGCATGCAATATAGTTACAGTTTAGACATACTTGGTCCTACTGGTTGCTAGTCCAGTCAATGAAGAAATGAAATCTGGCATGTGGATGTATGGAAAAGGCTTTCTTCACCAGTTTCCTTTCATGTGTGATGAGCAACCTGTCACACCGGAGGCCTCCGAACCATTCCAACTCTTGATCGATGTTTCCCTTTTCAGCTTTATGCAGGTAATTTCCAAAAACTGATCCAATGGTTAGTGGTTAAGAGCAGTGGGGTGAGTGAGTGAGGGACTGTAAAGGCAGGCATCAGTTTGAGTGAGTGAGACAGCTGGGTACCGGTGACGAGGGGAAATCCGATACTCATACCCATTCCTTGGCCCTGCAGATCGGTCATGGCTAGAAGGGATCCAGCTTTGTCTAACTAAAATGGGGGAAAAAAATTACTTTTGATTTTAATTTGACAAAAGCTGGATCCCTTCTAGCCATGACCCTGCAGACCCCTGAAACAGCCTGAGAGGACAGGCCAAGACACACACAGCCAACTATTGGCTTACTGTTCAAACTGCAGGCATAATCAGTATTGTTTTAGTTGCTCTCATTGTTGTCAACATCGTTATGACAACAATAATTATATTTCTATGGTAAATACGGACAAAGGAATGGAATGGATATAGGCTATATTTATCTTTATTGTACTGCCAGGTTAAAGAACATTTTAAACATAAAGAAAAACTTGTAGTTTACATATAAGGAGAGGATACACATAACATATTAAGAAAAAGTACAGTATTGTATTGTGAAAGACTGATGGTAGTAGAGGTAGCTAATCCATGGAAGAAAACATGACATTCCAGAAAAGCCTATTTTCCCCAGCCCAGTTGAAGAACAGAGAACCATGGCCAGTTTATTCTTCATCTGGGGGTCGCGTCGGCTACCACTACAAAGGTCCGGTTGCATTGTGGGTACAATAGTCCCCCGCCGCCCCAGTGCGCATGCTCCATAGAAAACTCCATTATTTTTTTTTGCACGGAATCTGCAAGAAAAAATAATAACTGTGAAATAGAGATTAAAAGGTGCATCGGATGAGCTCCATTTTTGCTGAACATACACCAGCTTGATCGAACAGTGTCTGGAGATAACGACTGAATAATTTGGCGACACGATCAGACATCCTTGGGTCTTGGGACACTCCAGAATCAAGTAAATTTCTGTCAACGCTAGCTAGCCTAGCCCCGAGATCATAGGCGCAGTAAAATGAAGCATTATTGTCCTTTGTTTTTAACGAGACGGGCAGATGCAGCTAGACAGACGGATAGTTGATTGATGGTGCAAATAATTTGCATTGGAGGGTTGATCACCACATTGTCTGTCTAGATAATGTTAACATCCAAAACAATTTAGCGTTAGTAAGCCAGCTAGCTAACTCTGGCCGGGGTTCTCCCGCGAGCTTACTGGAGAAGACTCCAAAAACTTCGCGACCTTGTTTGAGAACAGAATGGTAGAATACATTTCGCACAATTGCTCGCTAGCTAGCTAGCTAGCATGCATGACAATATTGATAAACAATTTCCCCCCAAGTTCTCATTATTGAAATGTTACTATTTTGCAAGGTGTGTCTGTCAAGCTGTTACGACACTTTAGACTGCAACATTAGCTAACTAACGTTAGTTGGATAAAGGTAGCCTAGCTAGCTATGTAGGACAATCATTGCTGTGACTGTGATTTAACTTTATGTGCCGCTTCTGTAATGGCTATATTATCAAGTACAGTGTGCATGTGGGCTAGATGACTATTATCAAGTTACAAATGCTGTTTTCCCTTTTCATTTCAACATCCAGCTGCACACACCACCAGTCTCATTTTGCTCGCTAACTATCTAGGTAGCTATTTGATAATACGTCACTCAATTGAAATACCACAATACCACTAGGCCTATCTTAATATATCCATCCCCTTCCTCGAATGCTATGTGGCTATGTTTGTGTGGGGTTATTGTAGCAATCAGAATCGAGAGATTCATTTTGTTCATCATTTTCACGTATTATTTTTTAGGGCTATCTAACGTCAGGTCTATCTCAATCTTCTTTGCAGTCGAACTGTGGCCTTAGTGTCAGCTGCAGAGTTTTGGAGGAGTTGACCTCTGAAGCAGGGTCAGAAGACTTAGTTAGTTCTTGGAGAGTTCTGCAAGGTGTTGGAGGGTGGTTGGCAGAGTCTGTGTGTGCTTCTCCCCTGACACAATGGCCTTCAAACGGTGGATACCATAGCCAATAATATATTTGGCATTTCAAAGATGACAAGGTAGGCTTGAGAACATGATATCCTTCCTCACTCATCAGGCTAGCCCAATAACAGACTAAAAGCGCCTAATGTTACTCCAAGTCCAAGGACCTTACATGTTTTGTTTAGAGGCGAATTGCCTCTGTCAGCCAAAACAGCAAAATACTCCATCTAAACGTGAATCGATTCTCAGTTGCGGTACGATTCTAGAAACATAATGCCCTCAACTTTCATATTTCACCAAAATAATTTCACAAATGCAAAATATACACTTACTGTACACTGTTTTAACACAGTTGCAGCCAGCAGTATTTTTCAGTGACAAGTTTGTGGCGTCCGTCTTCCGTTTACACAGGTGTTCGGCGACGCAGATAGCTAATTAGCACAGTTGGTCGACTCTGTTTTCCGTAAACAGACGCTGTAACATGGAAATATGGCCGTGTGGGAACCCCAACCCTATAAAGGTGTGTAGTAATTTAACCTTCTTTTTTTTCTAACAGATATGAAAGATAAGATATGTTTTCAAACCGTACCGCAAGTGATGTGTGTAAACGTTTAGCACAAGCTTAACAAAACTCCCCTAGCCAGAAAATACTATCCACAATAGGTGCTAAAGGTAGTTAGCATCGATGAATGGGCTATCATCAGGCATGCTATATGTTAGAGACTTTATATTGATTTCTACGAGTTGGAACTCTGGTTGTCTTTTTTGTGGGAAAACATTGACCTCAGAATCTCAGCATAGTGGTCGTAATAGTTGTTCATCAAAGCATGTATTCATTCTACATTTGTTCCTGCTTCTTCTATCCCAAAGGTGCTGCAAAGCAGTTTTTACAAAATGATGGGAGGCAGTGAGAGTGGCAGTGGAGACAAGGATGGAGTTCACACTGTGGCAATACAAGTCCCCATTGGCTGGCAGAGGAGAGCGAAGGAGGGACTTGTGGTGTATGTAAGGTAAGCAAGTTCAGTAACACAGGCGTGTATAATACTTATTATACTTGTGTTATGAGCATATATGAGCCATTCTAATGTTTTCATTTCCCAAAAGCTGGTCTGGAGCAGGGATTTGTAAAATATATTTGATTTCCCCTTCCCTTTATTTCATCACACATCTCCTGCATCCCTGTCCATTCCTACAGTCCAAGTGGTGCAGTCCTGTCTTCACTGGAAGAGGTTAAGTCATATCTGTTGACCGATGGCACATGCAAGTGTGGCCTGGAGTGTCCGCTGGTCATCCACAAGGTGACTCCCTCTACATCTCACTTTTATCGTTTCACAACCGGTTTTGACTGGGGTTTGCTGAATGTATGTTCCTTTGTCTCTGCAGGTGTTTAACTTTAGCCTAGGGGTCAAAATTCAACAGCACAGCCAGCCGGTGGGGAAGGCAGAGCAGGACATGACAAAGCTCTGTAACCATCGGAGGAAAGTGGTTGCCATGGCAGCGCTCTGTCGCAGTATGCAGGCTTCACAACTGCCCTATGTTGCCCGTCACACAGGTAAATACAGTCCCGTGTGGCTAAGTTGGTAGAGCATGGTGTTTGCAACGCCAGGGTTGTGGGTTCGATTCCCACGGGGGACCAGTACGGGAAGAATTTTTTTTAATGAAATGTATGCATTCACTACTGTAAGTCGCTCTGGATAAGAGCGTCTGCTAAATGACTAAAATGTAAATGTAAAAATGTGCCTTCAGAAAGTATTCACACCCCTTGACTTTTTCCAAATTGTTCAAAATGGTATTCAAATGGTTTAATTGCCATTTTTTGTCAACAATCTACACAAAATACTCTGTCAAAGTGGAAGAAAAATTCTAACATTTGAATAAAAAAAATAACAATAAAACTCTATCTTGATTAGATAAGTATTCAACCCCGTGAGTCAATACATGTTAGAATCACATTTGGCAGCGATTACAGCTGTAATCGCATTCTCTGTAAGTCTCTGAGATTTGCACACCTGGATTGTACAACATTGGCAAAAAAAAATGTTTTTATTCTTCAACCTCTGTCAAGATGATTGTTGATCATTGCTAGACAGCCATTTTCAAGTCTTGCCATAGATTTTCAAGCTGATTTTAAGTCAACTGTAGCCAGGCTACTCAGGAACATTCAATGTCGTCTTGGTAAGCAACTCCAGTGTATACTTGGCCTTGTGTTTTAGGTTAATGTCCTGCTGAAAGGTGAATTTGTCTCCCAGTGTCTGTTGGAAAGCAGACTGAACCAGGTTTTCCTCTAGGATTCAACCTGTGCTTAGCTCTCTTCTGTTTCTTTTTATTGCAAACAGGATGCATGTTTTGGAATATTTGTATTCTGTACAGGCTCCCTTTTCATTCTGTTAATTAGGTTAGTATTGTGGAGCAGCTACAATGTTGTTGATCCATCCTCAGTTTTTTCCTATCACAGCCATTAAACTCTGTAACTGCTTTAAAGTCACCATTGGCCTCATGGTGAAATCCCTGAGCGGTTTCCTTCCTCTCCAGCAAGTGAGTTAGGAAGGACGCCTGTATCTTTGTAGTGACTGGGTGTATTGATACAGCATCCAAAGTGTAATTAATAACCACCATGCTCAAAGGGATATTCAATGTCTGCTTTATTTGTATTTTTACCCATTTACCAATAGGTGCCCTTTGGAAGTTATTAGAAATCCTCCCTGGTCTTTGTGGTTGAATCTGTATTTGAAATTCACTACTCAACTGAGGGACCATACAGATAATTGTATGTGTGGGGTACAGAGATGAGGTAGTCATTCAGAAATCATGTTAAACTCTCTATTATTGCACCGAGTTCATGCAATTTATTATGTGACTTGTTAAGCAAATGTTTACTCCTGAACTTATTTAGGCTTGCCATAACAAAGGGGTTGAATACTTTTTGACTTATTTAACAGGTTTGAAAAACATAGTTTAATCCATTTTAAATTTGGTCTGTAACACAACAAAATGTGGAAAATGTCAAGGGGTGTGAATACTTAATGAAGGCACTGTGTCAGCGGCAAAAAAATTAATGGATCTAATGTAACAGAAATGAAGTACTTTCAGGATCATTAAACAGCTATTGATGGTTAGTTACCAAAACATTATTACATTGTGCTATTCAAATACTGCTCTCAGAAATGTCATTAAACATGTTGGTTAGGGCTGTGACAATTATGGGATTTTGGGTAACAATTAATTGCCATGGTTATTGTTGTAATTGCCATTTTTTGTGAAAAATGTAGCTTGTAATGTATTATAATACTGCATCTTTGAAAATGAGCTACGACATACCTAATGAATCCAACACAGCTTTGGTGACACCCGTCTCAAAAACGAATGGTTATGACCTTTTAGAAAGGAAGTTTCTACTCCCGACCATGCCGTTTTTCTCGTAAAATTATTAGGCTACCAACTTTACCCACTTCATGTAAAAAATTATTAAAAACTGCTATGGGGTAAACTATATCTACTTGAAAATGAAGTTGAATCTCACCCCCTACTAATGTATTACGAATAATGAAGAAAAATGCGAGTTCATGGTTATTGTCCAAAATTGTCAGTTACACTATTATACAATTATTGTGCCAGCTCTAATGTAGATTATTTTTGTTGTTGTTGCAGAGGTCACCAGTGGCATTATGGAGAACAGAGATCCTAAGAGGATGAGAGTGGACAGGGAAGAAAAAGAACGTGGCACTTACACCTCCAAACACCATCTAGTCCAGTCCAGGCCCAACAATAACCTCCACCCCAACTCTTGTGGCAGTCCTAAAAATTCTCCCCAACTTGTGTATTCTTACAATGGTTCCTCACCCCTCTCACACAATAGCACTAACTCTTATCACACGCCTGATATTTTGAGGAGACTGCCACCTCCTCTCAATCTCCTCCCCAACACCTCTCCATTCTCCAGCTATGGGGCACCTCAGAGGTCCCCACGCACACCAACGCCTCAGAACCTGAGTCAGGGTCAGAGGGCACCACAGACTCCAGAAGCCCTCAGATCTCCTCATGTGGGGCCCCTCTCTCCCCCTCCTCCCTCCTCCCCTGGGACACTGGGGAGGGGAGGGCAGAGTCATCAACATGGTATCATCGTTGGGTCTCCCCTGTCCCCCTCATGTTCCCCCTCTCCCTCTGTGAGTATGAACTGCCCCTCTCCCCACCAGCGCTCACGCCACCCGTCCGCCTCTTCCGCTCACTCTGAGCAGGGGGTGGGAGGGGTGGTGCTTGGTGGCTACCCCCCCAGAAGGATATCCTCTTCATCCTCACACTCTCCTATACCAGGGGGGTCCCCTATCCTCCATTTCTCAAAATACAAGCTTGAGGATATCTTAGAGCAGTTTAAGAACTCAGGCAACACTAGCACTAATAATCACATCCTTCACCCAAACTCACTGAGCAACCAAAACAATCCTCATATCCTCTCTCTAGCTCTTGAAAAGGTTGGGAGGCCCACAAAGGCACCTGCTTCTGCCTCAGGCATGGAGATCAGTGCTGGTTCTTCTGGTTTGCCTCTTGGACAGTTCTTGAACCACCAGAAGCAACCCCACCCAGCTTCTTTTCCTGCCAGTAGCCTCCTCTCGGCAGCAGCCAAGGCCCAGCTGGCCAGCCAGATGACTCACAACCAGAGCTCCAATTCGCGCAGCATCCTCAGCTCAGCCCTCTCTTTGGAGGTCTCGAGGGAGTCTCAGCAATTGAAGGTAACAAACAGCACTTTACACAACAGCCTTCCCTCAATCGCTAGGCCCCTGCCTGCAGCCTCCCCCCTGCTTTCCTTCTCCCAGCCCCTAGCCTCCAGTCCCCTTCACCTCTCCCGTACGGACCGGACATCCCACAGGAAGCGGCAGCGGCGTTCGCCCACAGTGCTCAGCATGCTGAAGGAGTCCCAGATGACTGGTCCCAGAACCCCCGGCGACGTGCTCAACCTCTCCTCGCACTCTCAACCCTCCTCTACCTCAGCCTCGCCCTACCCCGCCATGTTAGAGAACCACCTCCAGGCCCTAAGGCTCTCAGTCCGGCACTCTGGCACACTGGCAGGGCCACAGAAGCAGACTGACGGTGCCCTGGATTTCACAACAATCATGGCAGGTCAACCGGATCCCCCCACCCAGCCTCTCTCTGCTCTGCTTCACCTGCTCAGTGTGCAGAACGCTCAAGCCACTGGAGCCCAGCCCGGCTCTGGACACTGTACAGGAGGCATGAGGCAGAGCCCCAGGCAGTCTCCCTCACCCTCCCATTTAAACATCAGACCATTCTCCATGCAGTCCCCCACTCATCACAGTACCACACAAGGCCCATCACAGCCCCTCTCTCCCTCTCAGTCAAAGTCCAGGCGATGTAATGCACAGTCTCCGTCTCGACCACATACGAGGACCAGTCCCAAACAGAGACGGTCTCCCTCCATGGCCCTGTCCAACGCTCAGTCAGCACAATATCGCAGTAGCCCATCGCCAACCCCACACACCCCTAATAGGCTGTGGCAGGCCCAAAACCAACCTATAGATGCCACCACCATCCAGTCACCCATGGGCCAGGCCTTTCCTGAAGTCAGTGAATCAATGGAGATGGAGAGCATGTCAACACTAGGCCCTGGTCTCAACAGCACCTCCACCTCCAACCATAGCAGCAGCGTCCCCAGCTACAGCAGCACCACCTCCCCCAGACCCCTGGATCTCAGTAACCACATGCTGGCACTGCTGGCAGCCTCTTCCACCACACCTCTTGGGGAGGGGGGCCTGGACAGAACCACCGGCAACAACATTACAGGTGAGGATGAACCTTTTAAAATGTCTCTAACTAGGTGAAATCATGGAATATTGTATTGTCACTTCCACCAGATAGGTGCAGTGAAATGTGTTGTTTTACAGGGTCAGCCGTAGTAGTACGGCTCCACTGGAGAAAATTAGGGTTAAGTACCTTGCTCAAGGGCACATCAACAGATTGTTTTACATTGTTGTCGCAGGTATTCAAACCAGCGACCTTTCAGTTACTGGCCCAACGTTCTAACCGCTAGGCTACCTGCAGCCCTTGGAAAATACACCAATTTTTCATTAGACGTGTTAATAGTTGTTGAGTACTGTCTGTTTTGAAAAAGAACCTTTCTCATGCCGTTAATCCTGGTTCTCTCCAATCCTCTCTAGGGGTGCAAGAGCCTCAGAGTGTTGATCATCAGGGCTCCACAGTGACCAAACCCCCAGGAGGCTGCAGCCCCCAGGCCCTGGGGGACTCCACTTGCTCCTTACCCCTGGCTGAAGCCTTCCCCTTCATGAGCCAGGAGCAGCTTCTCCAGCTTCTGTCTGCCACGGCCGGCCTGCCCTCCCTCCTGGACCCCACCATCCTGGGCTCTCTGCCCCTGGGCCTGTGGCTGGGTGGGCAGCAGGGTCACCTCCCCATCTCCAACACACCTCAGCAACACCATCAACTGCCCGATCAACAACTACTACAACAATCAGAACAACAACTACTTTTACAGCATGAACATCACCAAGAGCAACAGCAGAAACAACACCAGACTGCCCATCTGAACCACAACTTTCCATTTAGCTTATTCCCCTGTCTAATGGGAGGTCAGGGAGAGCTGCCTCTGAATCTCCTGGGCCTGTTGAACCCACTGCTACCCCCTTCTGCTGCCCCTACCCCAGGCCAGGAGTGTGATCTGGGGATGGGGGAGAAACTGGGCCTCCAGGCTCTCCTCATGGCCTCCCTGCTACTAGGCCAGCAGCAGACTGCCATGTTGCCCCTGTCTGGGCTTGGCCAGCTGAGCCTGGACCTCCCCTTCCGGCAGCACATCCCAGCCCTGTTGGACGGTTTGTCTCTGGATAAAGGGTCTGGACTCCTGGACTCGTCATCCCTCCCCGGCCCTGGGCTCCTTGAGGCCCTCCAGGGCCTGCTTCCCCCAGCCGATGGGCCCCTCCAGGCCCTGCAGTCGCTCCTGCTCTCCACCCCCCTGCCTCCCCCGGCCTTCCTCTCCCTCAGCCCTGATCTGCTAACTGCTGCCCTGGGCTCTACTGGCTTCCCGCCTGCCCCTCATCTCCCCCTAACACAGCAACCCCAACAACCCCCACCTCAGGTAGGTTCTCTCCCTTAGCCTGGTCCTCTACCCTGTAGTTTTCCCTTGTCAAATAGTTAACACTATCTCTATTAGAGATGTCAGTTTGATGTTTTGATCCTGTCTCCATCCAGGTCTCAGCTTCAGGCCATGATGGGGGGATGGACACCCTAATCCCCCTGTCTGTCCAGGGAAAGGACAACCCTGTCCTCCACCAGTTACTGCCTACTCTCCTCAACCCTGGGGTTCTAGGTTAGTCACAGCAACATTCATTTACACTGCTATAAATATCAAGGTTTTGTTGTCAATTACAAATGCGGAATCATAGTCTTTTTTATTACATTTCACTTTATGAATAGTGAATTATTTACAAACTTGGGGAACAGCTACAAAAAAGCAATATCTTGTACATTACCCACATATTGCTTAGAATGTCACCTTATCCCATTCACAAACTGTTTTAATGATGAACCATGTGTATTTGTAGGAGACCTGTCTGCTCTGACCAGCCTCCACAGTCTTCTGGGGCTAGGTGCAGGCCCTCTCTTCCTGCCCCCCGTACAGGCCTCTGCCTTGGGCATGCCTCTGCTCCAGGGCCCTGATGGGGCCATCAACCTCCTCAACAACATCCAGGTACTTCTTGTGTTCCACTTTTTTTTATTTTTAAGAGTGGCGCAGTCCCACTCCTTTTGTACATTTTTTGATTTATTGAAGAGATGTAAAGTGTTGGAAAGGCTGAGGTAGGGGGAGTAAAATACCAGTGTGACGAATTCAAACCCATGCCGACTCTGGCGTACATGTGTGCCAGGATCAACGGCTGTAACCACTGGACCACACAGGCCACTGTTTTCCACTCCTGACACAAGCCTTGTCCTGTGATTTTGAAATATCTGTATCTTCCTTCTTCAGCTCAACATGGCACCACCCTCAGAGGGAGAAAAGCCAATCTCCTTACAGGAAACAGACAGCTCCGCCCCTCAGGAGGATATTCCAGCCAATCGGCTTACCCCAGAGGCTGCGCCCAGCCCCTGTCCTGCCCTGGCCCCCGTGTCCCAGCGTGGAGAGGGCTCCGTGGTGAGCGTCCTGGACCCCTACGCTTCCTTCATGGACACTATCTACACCTCCTTCCTCCAGGTCAGTGCTAAAGAGCAGGAAGCAGTTCAGTCTGGGGCAGATGCCTTCGGTGCCTTACCGCCCTCCTACCCTGAGGAGCGCCGTTCCCCCTCCGCTCTTCTCCCTCAGGCCAGTGCCCCCCTCTCCCTGAGCCCTCGTCAAGCCTGCACCCTGAGGAACCCGAACCTGTCCCGGCTCAATATGGAGGCAGCCCACTCCCCCGCTCAGGGCACCCCCAAACCCAGCAACGATGGCTCCACCACGCCCCCGCAGAACAAATTGGAGTTCCCAGAGGGTCACACTAACCCTACTCTGCTTCCCATCTACCTGGAGGAAGCCAAGACGGACTCGTACAGCCAGGTTGTGTCAGATCGGCAGGGGGACAGACCCCAGGCAGGGTACCAGAGTCCCAGAGACGGGAGCAGCCGCCCCAAGGAGGAGACTGGGGGTCTGCAGCACACGGAGCAGGGCAGGGTGAGTCTGGCTGTTGTTTCCTTTAGTTTCTTGTAATGATTTAAACAGTCATAAAGGATCCCTGAAACCATCTGCCAAGGATGTCTTTCTTTTACCACTGCATGGCTAAAAATGCCATTTAGCCACAGCATTGCATATTGCATTACAAGCAGTGAAAGATTGTGATGTAATTTGTTATTGATTTCAGTGTCCTTTTCCCCTTTCAGAACCAAACTGCACAAATGGGAGGAGCCAGAAGAGGCAGGAAAAGGAAACAAACGTGAGCTCATTTTGATTCTCTACTTGAATCATTGATAACGATGAGCACCGATTTACTATTCTGCCCAACTTTTCCTTAGAACAATGAAATGTAATACCAGTGTAAATATACTGATTATTGTGTGTGTTTAAAAAAAAATTCAGGCTACAGAATGTGCTAGAGGACTTCAGAGAACTGGATTCTCCAGCCCTAGAGGAAACTAAACCCAGGGTAAAACACTAGACCACCCCACAACCCTTAACTTCATTGGACCTATTATATCAGTGCGTGTTGCGTCATCTCAGTTTCTAACAGCAGTGCAGTTTGTCCCTTAGTGTCTGCCCTCCAGACTGCTAATGATGATGTGATGTGTGTCTGTGTTGTAGGTGGTGCTGCTGAAGCCTGAGAGGTCGGTCCGGGGCAGGAGGCGGCGGGGAGCCAGGTCCCAGAGACAGTGACAGGAGCAGGTTCACCCCACCCCTATCACTGCTTTATATTGTTCAAGCGCCCCCACTCTGTTTTTCAACTGCACTAATATATTGTCATGCCAACCTCTTACCTTTTTGAATGGGAGTGATCTAGATGAAAAAATGAAAAATAGTTATGTGGATGCTTTCACTTAGGTCCTCTCTTAAGTCTGTGTGGTTGCTTGACGTTGTGATTGATTGAGATCCGTTATGATGTAAGTGTTAGAATTATGTCTACAAAAAACTGCACTGTTTCTCAGTGTGTTTACTGTGAGTCAGGATAAGAGTATCTACTTGAATGACCTACATTTGCGCTCTGTTAGAGATTGTATGATGTCTGTGTGGTTTGTGTACATTTGGGTGTTCAAGATGCTCAAGGTAGAAGTTGCCCCTGACCACAGATCTAGAATCAGATTACCTGGGGGGTGTGTGTGTGTGTGTGTGTGTGTGTGTGTGTGTGTGTGTGTGTGTGTGTGTGTGTGTGTGTGTGTGTGTGTGTGTGTGTGTGTGTGTGTGTGTGTGTGTGTGTCACCAAGCAGATGAGTTAGCCAGCTAAGTGTACTGCCTAAATAATCTGAAGTCACATTTCAAGTTCATAAAGATAGATGTGAAATTGGCAAGACTCGACACTTCCGACAACCCACATTCAAGATAAGCTTTCTTATAGAACCTGCTCTATAGAACCTGCTCTATATGGTGGTCATGCTTTGTGATGCACCCCTCTGTATGTTCTCTGTGGTGTGTTTAGTAAACGATGCACATTTCAATTAGGTCCTTTCACAGGGGAATGGCTGATGGAAAAAGTGTGAGATATGTGTGGGTTTTTAACTCAATGTATTTTTGGGTGGGATGTAGTTGTACTTTCTCTCGTTGTCCTTCAGATCGCTGTGCTATACACTATTACAGCCCAGTAAGGCTGGCGTATCTTATTTAAATGAAAAGAAGCAGATTATGCAATTTCTACACTTGGAGATTTGTAAATATGTACAGTTAATGTGTTTTATTTTATATTGTTAGAGACAATGAATTGTGAATTTTCGGGGAATTGTAATTAAGTATTTTCTCATTCTACCCTTGCTTTCAATACTTATGTTAAAATAATATTAAATTGTTGACTGTAGCTTTCTTTTTATATGGGAGTCTTTTTTTATTTAATATTAAACTATTTACAGAAAATGTGCCTCCTTGTTTGATGTTGGCAGCTTAAATCTACTGAATTATCTAGCCAGTAACCACCCTCTTATTTGCAAAATTATAAGTGTTGCATCAGTAGAAAGGACCACGAGCCCAAACTCAGCTTTTGATCAATAAATGTAATTCCTTCCCATCGTGAATGTGGTTAGCTTTACATTCCGGGAAGAATGCCTTCCTAGCAGAGAGAAGAAACAATCCAAATGACAAACGTTCACAATTGAAAAAGCAACATAATTTACTTAAGTCTTCGTTGCATATGAAACCTTTCATTTATATATATAGTTGAATCAAGCAGTTGATTCCATAAGACGACATAGGCGTACGTAAATGACGTGATGATTCTGCTGATAGGCTACATCCGGTGTCTGGATGCTGATATAGATGCTGAGGCGGGTACCACTTTAAAGGGAAGAGACAGACCACGCCCTACGCTCCACACAATAAAGCAGTCTCACCTTCAACCAGCCTGACCGACTGTGCCGCCATCTATCTGACAACGACACATCTGAGAAAAACATCCGTGACTACGTCCATCTTTCAAGATTTAGCCAGAGGAGGAATTTGGCACAAAATCTATATATTCTTACAAGGATGTAACCCTTGCGATTTTAATTAGAATTTATATGCATGGCGTATTTTTGCTGCGACATGCTCGAAGCATCATTTTTGGCCTCTAAATTGTAGTTTATCTGTTGTCAACTGTCAAGCTTTACCTCTTGAGTTGAAATATTGTTCTACCTTTAAGACATACGTTTAAGGACTTTTCTGGTTGCACCTTAGCAGATCGTTCATTCATTATTTTACGATCGACGGGCTGCAAATTGCTTTAATCTGATTGTCGATTAGTTTATTCCAAAAGCATCCATTGAATTTGCGCAATGGCCGATGTAACCTCAGAATGTAATATCAAAGTTTTGTGTCGCTTTCGCCCCCTGAATCAATCGGAGATTCTGCGTGGGGATCAATTTATCCCTACATTTCAAGGAGATGACAGTGTCAACGTTGGGGTAAGACGCTTTGTTTCTCATATGCTCATTAATAAAAAATTAACCTGTTATGTTTTCGTTTGGACTGCCAATAATAACAATGATTTGTGATTGAAATTAGGCCTACTTGATAATTTACAATCGTTATTACTGCGTAGCCTAGCCTGTAAAGGCAAATGTGATTGTATTCAGTAAGACATCAGTTGAGCATTCAGTGCAGTCGGCTCAGTGTAGGGCCATTTACTGGTTTCTGCAGTTACATCGGGCCCCATATTCGATACCAACTTACATGAACCTTTTCCTTGCTTTGGCTATGAATAACATACATGAAAACGGGTAGAAGATACTGCAGACCTATTTCAATGATCTACCTAGCCTGCATATAATATTGCTTTGATTATCGGGGAGATGATCAGGATAAAACATTCAGGCTGCTGTTATTCGTGTTGTAATGATTTGGTTCTTAGGTAATGGCAATGGTACATTAGATGTATGTACAGGGAATGTAGATACTGTAAGCCCCTGATCAATGCCAGTACATAAAACACAGTGTCGCTTAATCACTCCCTCTTCAGACAGGCCTACAAGTCTTTATGGGTCCATCCGGGCCAGGACAGAGTGGAATGAGAGGGTGGATTCATTTAGAGCTTAGCTAAGGATGTTCATGGAAACCTTAGACTGACCTCTTCAGTCATAATTCTTAACAATGGGCCAAGAACCTGTTCTCTTATTGCACATGGAGGAGAGGATCAATATCATTCTACTGTTTAGAACTGATCCACTCTTCTCTGTGCCAGACTGACTGCCACCCTGTGGACAATGATTTTGTCATGGGGATGCGTCTGTAGTGCTAGTGATCAGATACTCTTCTGTTTTTCTAAAAGGATTGACATTCAATATATTATAGGCCTACAATGCACATTTGAATGATCCTCTATGCATTCTGAATGATTTCCATATTTGAAGACCTGCCGTGTTAAAATTCAGTCTGAGTCAAGCTCTTGGTTATGTGTCATCTGCTTCAGTCAATGATAGCCTATATGACATCATTTCCCAAAGGCTTACATGACTAGCATGTGGTGAAGAGACAAGCAGGGTTGCATTCAAGATCACATCATTGTGAAATGATTCTAAACCTTTTTGGTAGGCACTGAGCAGATTAAACACTATGCCCTCCAAGCTCTATCCTAGGACGTTTTGGAAACAGGATTATTTCTCTACGGTTTTGGTTTTGGTCCTTATTGTCTCTGACCTTTTTTCATCTGTCCCTTTAATTGATTCAGTGATTGACAAACATATATCGTCTATCACTATCCATAAATAAGGAACCAAGAACAAACTTGATTGCGTTTCCATTGTTTGTTTGTTTGGCATATACACTATACATGAAATAACAATGCTAATTGGAAAGACAATTGGAGACAAGAAAATGTCCCTCATTATGTCTAGGCTATATCTTGCTTCATCTTGGTCTGTGTAGTTACAGCTACCATTTTTGGTTTACGAAATGGCCTAATGTCTTTGTGTCTCCCAGGGGCGGTCCTATGTGTTCGACCGGGTTTTTCCCACCAACACTACTCAGGAGCAGGTCTACAATGCCTGTGCTAAGCAAATTGTCAAGGGTAAGGACCAGATACTGTCAACAATGGCAGAACAACATCCACATGCAGTCTATGGAGGTGTATTAGAGAGATAAAAGAGAAATCGACATGGGGTTTTGACTCATCATTTGATTAAACCAGTCGGTGACATCACACAGTATTACTTGCTGCCGTTGTTTCCCATACTTGTGTTCATATTAAATGTTGTTGGTGTCTTTCTTATTTTCAGACTTGAAGGCCTGAAGAAATTCTTTCATTTGTATAATTTCCTCAAATGATCTTGGTTTCCCTCTGTTTATATAGATGTGCTGGGTGGATACAATGGCACTATTTTCGCATATGGACAGACTGCCTCTGGGAAGACTCACACCATGGAGGTACAGTGGGAGTCATTACAATGATGAAGAAAATGAATATACATAATCCAGTATTTTCAAATACTTTTTATCTTCTGAAAAAGTGATGATCTCACATTATGAAATAACTCCATAAATCAGCATAAATATGGCTTCAGTTTGGTTTCAATCAAAATGTAATACCCCGGATCTTGCTTTGGGGGCATTTGTACCCCCTCTGGTAAACGTTTTGGAAAAACACTGCTGGTAATATGAGGATTTTAAACACCAGAGACTGACTGCACCGTATGTCTTTATAGGGAAAACTGCATGACCCCAATCAGATGGGCATCATCCCCAGGATTGCAGAGGACATCTTCAACCATATCTTTGGCATGGATGAGAACCTGGAGTTCCACATCAAGGTTTGGATTCATCTCCATCTCCTCATCCAAATTTAGGATGATACCACAATGACTCAGTGGCATTAAGTATTGCTCTTACAATTAGCCACAGCATGTTTGACTTTTGATTGTGATTATCTTCTCTTTCCTCTACTAAGGTTTCATATTTTGAAGTCTATATGGACAAAATTCGTGATCTCCTGGATGGTTTGTACACAGTTTACCGAAATGTTATATACCAAGTCCACATCCAATGCCATTACTGAGCCAAATCTTCTTCAAAGACTGCCTCCTCTAAAGGTTATTTATTTATCTTGTAGTGACCAAGACTAACCTGGCTGTTCATGAGGATAAGAACAAGATCCCATATGTAAAGGTGGGTTTACCAAGGCCAACCATACCTAACTACCCCAACATCTGTTTAGAACTGTGCATTAGATTTTCCAATGAAAAAGGAGCATGCATATTCATTATTAACCATTTATTATCTCACTCCTCTGTCATCCCTGTCTCCCCCCTTCCCCACTCCCTCAGGGTTGCACTGAGCGCTTTGTGTCCAGCCCTGATGAGGTCATGGATGTCATTGACGAGGGGAAAAACAACCGCCATGTTGCCGTGACCAGTAAGCCTTCAGAATGTTTCATTCCACCACTATCCATCTAAGCAGAGAATCCAGTGCCATGTTTTTCTGCTAGCAGGAGAGTTGCATGGTTAGTGAAGTGTATGGTGACAGTTCAGCCTAGTGACTCATTATGGCTTATATAGCATCACTTCTTCCCACTTGTATAGATACAAGCAGTATCTCTACGTATATGGAGGACCTTCTCAATTACAAGGGTCCAACTGGGTGTCTGCTGGCTAATGTAATGCTGACTCACTATAGCATAGTCATAACACTGTAATGGGCTCAGGTCTGCTGATAATGAGTTGGTACTATAAGATAGGAGCAGCTAAATAACATGAGCCTTTATTCTGGGCACTGTAGGTCGCATCAGGAGAATGACTCCGATATTGGTCCTATCCCGAAATGGTTCTTATAGAGTACATTGCGTACTCTCATTTGCATCGTATATCAGTGAGAAACTTGCATTATTGATCCAGAAAAGCATTGATTCTGCCCATCAAAATAAACAAAACACACGTAAATCCCTTAATACACTGTAGGCTTATTTTGTGCAAAGATGCTCATTCGACTCCATGTTGTTCTCTCTCCTCATAGACATGAATGAGCACAGCTCTCGCAGTCACAGCATCTTCCTGATCAACATCAAGCAGGAGCATACGGAGACGGAGCAGAAGCTGTGTGGGAAACTCTATCTGGTGGACTTGGCTGGTAGTGAGAAGGTAAGACCTGTCTGTCTGTCTGTCTGCCTGTCTGTCTGGTTTACCTGGCTGGGCTAAGGTGAGAGAGACTATGGGCCGCTAAAGCCATTTCTCCTCTGCATACGCCATTGTAGCAGCATCGGCAGCAGCATTTCTCAGAACCAAGAGATGATGTATGGAGCTATGTCCACATGGACACTGGCAGATTTTAGTGACCTTTCCATGGGTCATTAAGTCACAGTCAGTAATTCAGTTTCTCCATCTCTCCCTCTCTCTGTTTCTCTCTGTTTCTCTCTCTCTGTTTCTCTCTCTCTCGCTCTCTGTCTCTCTCTGGCTCTCTCTCTCTCTCAGGTCAGCAAAACCGGTGCTGCGGGCGCCGTCCTTGATGAGGCCAAAAACATCAATAAGTCTCTGTCCGCTCTGGGCAACGTGATATCTGCTCTGGCTGAAGGGACGGTGAGTCCAGTACACAGCCGTCCACCTTACTTATCATTCATCCCAGCACCTCCAGCACCTCCACACATCCATCCGTATCAACTTACTGCACATTCATCTCCAAGCCACCATGCCAACCCAACCCATGGACCTGCTAAGGAAAGTTCACAACTCTGTGCCAACCCATCTGAAGCCTAGTCGATGCCAACTCACTACTCACCACACACACCAATGCCAACCTTCTCCTGGCCTTACTCTGCCAGCACGGTTAATCAAATGCTGCATTTGTACTCCTACTTCCCTGTCTCTTACTCACTTTATCTCTTCTTCCTCTGTTTTATTTGGCAGAAAACTCACGTGCCGTACCGTGACAGCAAGATGACCCGTATTCTGCAGGACTCTCTGGGGGGAAACTGTAGGACAACCATGTTCATCTGCTGCTCCCCCTCCAGCTACAACGATGCCGAAACCAAATCCACCCTGATGTTCGGACAACGGTAACAAACCCTCAGCCCACTCTGTCTTCTCCCTACACTGATAATGATGTTCGGACAACGGTAACAAACCCTCAGCCCACTCTGTCTTCTCCCTACACTGATAATGATGTTCGGACAACGGTAACAAACCCTCAGCCCACTCTGTCTTCTCCCTACACTGATAATGTGCTCATTTAGCAGGTTCTACACTCTGTCTTCTCCCTACACTGATAATGCTCATTTAGCAGGTTCTACACTCTGTCTTCTCCCTACACTGATAATGCTCATTTAGCAGGTTCTACACTCTGTCTTCTCCCTACACTGATAATGTGCTCATTTAGCAGGTTCTACACTCTGCTCACAGTTCTACTCAAACACGGTCAATGTGTTATCATGTCCGTAGTCAAAGGATTTTGATTACAGTATTTCCTAAACCCGTATTCATAATCTATTGCTCCAGAATAAATATACAGTATATACTGTATAAACCTGTATTATATTATCCCCACTATAATGAATACAATCTGTGACTGCATCACTATGGCATTAACCCACATTCGCTCTACCTTCACAGTGCTAAGACCATCAGGAACACGGCGTCCGTCAACCTGGAGCTGACGGCCGATCAGTGGAAGAGGAAGTACGAAAAGGAGAAGGAGAAGAACAAGACCATGAAGGAGACCATCCAGAGGCTGGAGGCTGAGCTCAACCGCTGGAGGAACGGTTAGACTTACTGAGAGATAAAAGAGTTTACTGGAGTGAAACATTCTATAGGTCATAATTACATTCCTAGTTTATTACATTTGATTCTTCTTAATTACAGGTTTTTTTTCACAATGTTGATTAATTTACAGTCTTAATATACTTTGCCTTGCAAAATGCTTGCCTTGCATATTCTTGATACGCCTATAACTCTGTTTACCTAAGGATGGGAACAAGGCACATCGTGTCAGCACACTTATGTTCCAGGAAAAAGCTTGTCTTAGCTTCTCTAGACAGATGAATAGGAAGACCATTCTCTTAAGAGCTGACATAGGCTGCTGACCCATCATCTCCTTTCTCCATCCTCTCCACTCTTCATGCTCCTTCAGGGGAGAACGTTCCTGAGACGGAGAGGACCACTGCTGACGTGGTGCGTCTGGAGTCGGTGGAGGAGCGGAGCCCCGTGATGATCCTGGACAACGACACCTCCTCCATCGTGGTGCGCATCTCGGAGGAGGAGCGTCAGAAATACGAGGAGGAGATCCGCAAGCTCTACAAGCAGCTGGACGACAAGGTTAGTGCCTGTTCAAACACACACACACACACACATACACACACACTCATTGGGGGGTATGGAGATATACACATGCACACACTGTATACAAAAAACCAAAGTAGACCAGTATCCTTTAAAACAAACAGTACAGTGTCCTCAATTCATTTCCACCAGTAGCCTGAGTGACCATAGTGTGTGTGTGTCTCCACAGGATGATGAGATCAACCTGCAGTGTCAGTTGGTTGAGAAACTGAAGGAGCAGATGCTGGATCAGGATGAGGTGAACTCTCTCGGACACACACTCTGTTCCCCTCGCTGTCTGTATCTCTGTTCTCCTCTCTGTCTGTATCTCTGTTCCCCTATCTGTCTGTATCTCTGTTCTCCTCTCTGTCTGTATCTCTGTTCCCCTCTCTGTCTGTATCTCTGTTCCCCTCTCTGTCTGTATCTCTGTTCCCCTCTCTGTCTGTATCTCTGTTCCCCTCTCTGTCTGTATCTCTGTTCCCCTCTCTGTCTGTATCTCTGTTCCCCTCTCTGTCTGTATCTCTGTTCCCCTCTCTGTCTGTATCTCTGTTCCCCTCTCTGTCTGTATCTCTGTGTCTGTATCTCTGTTCTCCTCTCTGTCTGTATCTCTGTTCCCCTCTCTGTCTGTATCTCTGTTCCCCTCTCTGTCTGTATCTCTGTTCCCCTCTCTGTCTGTATCTCTGTTCCCCTCTCTGTCTGTATCTCTGTTCCCCTCTCTGTCTGTATCTCTGTTCCCCTCTCTGTCTGTATCTCTGTTCTCCTCTCTGTCTGTATCTCTGTGTCTGTATCTCTGTTCTCCTCTCTGTCTGTATCTCTGTTCCCCTCTCTGTCTGTATCTCTATTCTCCTCTCTGTCTGTATCTCTGTTCTCCTCTCTGTCTGTATCTCTGTTCCCCTCTCTGTCTGTATCTCTGTTCCCCTCTCTGTCTGTATCTCTGTTCTCCTCTCTGTCTGTATCTCTGTGTCTGTATCTCTGTTCTCCTCTCTGTCTGTATCTCTGTTCCCCTCTCTGTCTGTATCTCTGTTCCCCTCTCTGTCTGTATCTCTGTTCCCCTCTCTGTCTGTATCTCTGTTCCCCTCTCTGTCTGTATCTCTGTTCCCCTCTCTGTCTGTATCTCTGTTCCCCTCTCTGTCTGTATCTCTGTTCTCCTCTCTGTCTGTATCTCTGTGTCTGTATCTCTGTTCCCCTCTCTGTCTGTATCTCTGTGCCCCTCTCTGTCTGTATCTCTGTTCCCCTCTCTGTCTGTGTCTTTGTTTGTATCTCTGTCTGTATCTCTGTCTGTATCTCTGTCCAGGCATCTCTTGGCAACGCGAAGGTCTTCTTCACAAATGTATTGTGATACAAATCTTGATGATCCTGAATCTAAACATGTTGGTAATATAGGTAGTATATAGTGCTCTTTGTGTTAGGGACACTAGGGGGAGTGGTGGTAGAGGTGACGTCTAATGGGGATTCAAAGTCAGTGCATGTGCACTAGGTCTATACAGAAAGTAGTAGAATTATAACCAAGCAAACAAATAGCCTGGAATCCTCTCCATATCCTACCCAATATATGTGATAATCTGATACATTTGACTGTATAAGCCATTTCCTACCCTTTCAGTTAGCCGGCAAATCTCTTTCAATAGATCAGTTGTCATAGCAGTAGGGATGACTCCCAGGCCATCTGTGTGTGCCTTGTGTGTGGTTGTGTGTGTGTACTGTGTGTGGTTGTGTGTGTGTACTGTGTGTGGTTGTGTACTGTATGTGTACTGTGTGTGAATATTACTTATATTGTGTGTTGTCTGTATACTGTGTTCCTACATATGATCATGTTTGTGAGGCTGTGTTTATGTGATCGTTATCACTCGCTCTCTCTCCAGCTGCTGGCATCTTCTCGAGGGGATGGGGACAAGGTGCAGGCAGAGCTGGGTCGTCTGCAGGTGGAGAGCAGCTGTGCCAAGACAGAGGTGAAGGAGGTGCTGCAGGCCCTGGAGGAGCTGGCCATCAACTACGACCAGAAGAGCCAGGAGGTGGAGGAGAAGGGCCTGCAGAACCAGCTGCTGGCCGACCAGTTGGCCCAGAAGATGGTGGGTCAGCAGGGCATAGAAATACATGCCATAGAGTGGACACAAAGTCTACTATGAACTTCTATAAAGTCTTGTATGAAGTCTTTATGGATTCTTTGCTCTACTTGAACTTACCAGAGGTCTGCCAACGTGATGGCATTACTTAGCTGACATTTTTGCATAAGTAAATCTGTAGCCTATGTCTCTCGTTTATTCCATTCATCCCTCTCTCCTTCCTTCCTGTCTGCTGTGCAGGCCAGTCTGATGGAGCTGGAGGCGGAGCTATCCCACATGCAGGAAGTGAGTGGTCAGCAGAGGAAGCGCATCGCTGACGTCCTCAACGGCCTGATGAGGGACCTAAGTGAGTTCAGCACCATTGTGGGCAACGGGGAGATCAAGCTGGTGAGTTAATTACATCTCATACTGCTCTCCTCTGGAACTGCTGAGACGTAGAACAATTAGGTAGATTAGTAGCAGAGGAGGTTGGTGAGGGAAGGACAGCTCATAATAATGATGGAATGGAGTGAATGGAATGGTATCAAACACATCGAAAACCAAGTGTTTGAAGTGTTTGAGACGATTCCATACATTATGTTCCAGCCATTACAATGAGCCCGTCCTCCCCATTTATAGTGCCACCAGCCACCACTGATGGGCAGAGAGAGAGGTTTTGTATACAGTATACTCTTCAGCTTAGGAGCCACCGCTCCATCTTTAAAATCCACCCTGTCCGCCCCCTCTCTCATCCCTGCATCTCTCTCCCTCTGTGTACTTTTCTTTCAATCCCTCGCCCTCATTTTCTCTAATCTGTCATTCTCTCTCTCTCTCTCTCTCTCTCTCTCTCTCTCTCTCTCTCTCTCTCTCTCTCTCTCTCTCTCTCTCTCTGCTGTAGCCGGTGGAGATCAGCGGGGCGATCGAGGAGGAGTTCACGGTGGCCCGTCTCTACATCAGTAAGATCAAGTCGGAGGTCAAGTCCATGGTGAAGCGTTGTCGCCAGCTGGAGAACCTGCAGCTGGAGTGTCATCGCAAGATGGAGGAGACGGGCCGCGAGCTCTCCTCCTGCCAGCTCCTCATCTCACAGGTCAGCCTCCAGCTCTACTGGGCACCTCAGTATCAACATCACAACTTGCTAGAATGACGATACTATACACAGCATATGTATAGAAATACATAGGGTATGTTGATACCGTGTATACATACAGTAGATACACTTTACCACTGCACACTATGAAAACATTCTTCCCTCATGTCATTGACAAACTTTAGAGACTTTGTACATTTTCTAAACTGTACAGATGGGAGTGTAGTGTGTCACGTCAGCTGAGTGACTCTGTTTTGGGTGTTCACAGCATGAAGCGAAGATCCGGTCTTTGACGGAGTACATGCAGAGTGTAGAGCTAAAGAAGAGGATGCTGGAGGAGAGCCATGACTCCCTCAGCGAGGAGCTGGCCAAGCTGCAGGACCCAGGTAACACACCTGTACACACCCTCCACCCTCACTTCAGCCAAGCTGCAGGACCCAGGTAACACACCTGTACACACCCTCCACCCTCACTTCAGCCAGGCTACAGGACCCAGGTAACACACCTGTACACACCCTCCACCCTCACTTCAGCCAAGCTGCAGGACCCAGGTAACACACCTGTACACACCCTCCACCCTCACTTCAGCCAGGCTACAGGACCCAGGTAACACACCTGTACACACCCTCCACCCTCACTTCAGCCAGGCTACAGGACCCAGGTAACACACCTGTACACACCCTCCACCCTCACATCAGCCAGGCTACAGGACCCAGGTAACACACCTGTACACACCCTCCACCCTCACATCAGCCAGGCTACAGGACCCAGGTAACACACCTGTACACACCCTCCACCCTCACATCAGCCAGGCTACAGGACCCAGGTAACACACCTGTACACACCCTCCACCCTCACTTCAGCCAGGCTACAGGACCCAGGTAACACACCTGTACACACCCTCCACCCTCACATCAGCCAGGCTACAGGACCCAGGTAACACACCTGTACACACCCTCCACCCTCACTTCAGCCAGGCTACAGGACCCAGGTAACACACCTGTACACACCCTCCACCCTCACATCAGCCAGGCTGCAGGACCCAGGTAACTCACCTGTACACACCCTCCACCCTCACATCAGCCAGGCTACAGGACCCAGGTAACACACCTGTACACACCCTCCACCCTCACTTCAGCCAGGCTACAGGACCCAGGTAACACACCTGTACACACCCTCCACCCTCACTTCAGCCAGGCTACAGGACCCAGGTAACACACCTGTACACATCCTCCACCCTCACTTCAGCCAGGCTACAGGACCCAGGTAACACACCTGTACACACCCTCCACCCCCCAGGTAACACACCTGTACACACCCTCCACCCCCCAGGTAACACACCTGTACACACCCTTCACCCCCCAGGTAACACACCTGTACACACCCTCCACCCCCCAGGTAACACACCTGTACACACCCTCCACCCCCCAGGTAACACACCTGTACACACCCTCCACCCGGCAGGTAACACACCTGTACACACCCTTCACCCCCCAGGTAACACACCTGTACACACCCTCCACCCTCACTTCAGCCAGGCTACAGGACCCAGGTAACACACCTGTACACACCCTCCACCCCCCAGGTAACACACCTGTACACACCCTCCACCCCCCAGATAACACACATGTACACACCCTCCACCCCCCAGATAACACACATGTACACCCCCTCCACCCGGCAGGTAACACACCTGTACACACCCTCCACCCCCCAGGTAACACACCTGTACACACCCTCCACCCCCCAGATAACACACATGTACACACCCTCCACCCGGCAGGTAACACACCTGTACACACCCTCCACCCCCCAGATAACACACATGTACACACCCTCCACCCGGCAGGTAACACACCTGTACACACCCTTCACCCCCCAGGTAACACACCTGTACACACCCTCCACCCCCCAGGTAACACACCTGTACACACCCTTCCCTTCACCCCCCAGGTAACACACCTGTACACACCCTTCCCTTCACCCCCCAGGTAACACACCTGTACACACCCTCCACCCCCCAGGTAAAACACCTGTACACACCCTCCACCCCCCAGGTAACACACCTGTACACACCCTCCACCCCCCAGATAACACACATGTACACACCCTCCACCCGGCAGGTAACACACCTGTACACACCCTTCACCCCCCAGGTAACACACCTGTACACATCCTCCACCCTCACATCAGCCAGGCTACAGGACCCAGGTAACACACCTGTACACACCTTCCACCCTCACATCAGCCAGGCTGATGGACCCAGGTAACACACCTGTACACACCCTCCACCCTCACATCAGCCAGGCTACAGGACCCAGGTAACACACCTGTACACACCCTCCACCCTCACATCAGCCAGGCTGATGGACCCAGGTAACACACCTGTACACACCTTCCACCCTCACATCAGTCAGGCTACAGGACTCAGGTAACACACCTGTACACACCCTCCACCCTCACATCAGCCAGGCTACAGGACTCAGGTAACACACCTGTACACACCCTCCACCCACACATCAGCCAGGCTACAGGACTCAGGTAACACACCTGTACACACCCTCCACCCTCACATCAGCCAGGCTACAGGACTCAGGTAACACACCTGTACACACCCTCCACCCTCACATCAGCCAGGCTACAGGACCCAGGTAACACACCTGTACACACCCTCCACCCCCCCAGGTAAAACACCTGTACACACCCTCCACCCCCCAGGTAACACACCTGTACACACCCTCCACCCCCCAGATAACACACATGTACACACCCTCCACCCGGCAGGTAACACACCTGTACACACCCTTCACCCCCCAGGTAACACACCTGTACACATCCTCCACCCTCACATCAACCAGGCTACAGGACCCAGGTAACACACCTGTACACACCTTCCACCCTCACATCAGCCAGGCTGATGGACCCAGGTAACACACCTGTACACACCCTCCACCCTCACATCAGCCAGGCTACAGGACCCAGGTAACACACCTGTACACACCCTCCACCCTCACATCAGCCAGGCTGATGGACCCAGGTAACACACCTGTACACACCTTCCACCCTCACATCAGCCAGGCTACAGGACTCAGGTAACACACCTGTACACACCCTCCACCCTCACATCAGCCAGGCTACAGGACCCAGGTAACACACCTGTACACACCCTCCACCCTTACTTCAGCCAGGCTGATGGACCCAGGTAACACACCTGTACACACCTTCCACCCTCACATCAGCCAGGCTACAGGACTCAGGTAACACACCTGTACACACCCTCCACCCTCACATCAGCCAGGCTGATGGACCCAGGTAACACACCTGTACACACCCTCCACCCTCACATCAGCCAGGCTACAGGACTCAGGTAACACACCTGTACACACCCTCCACCCTCACATCAGCCAGGCTACAGGACTCAGGTAACACACCTGTACACACCCTCCACCCTCACATCAGCCAGGCTACAGGACTCAGGTAACACACCTGTACACACCCTCCACCCTCACATCAGCCAGGCTACAGGACCCAGGTAACACACCTGTACACACCCTCCACCCTCACATCAGCCAGGCTACAGGACTCAGGTAACACACCTGTACACACCTTCCACCCTCACATCAGCCAGGCTACAGGACTCAGGTAACACACCTGTACACACCCTCCACCCTCACATCAGCCAGGCTACAGGACCCAGGTAACACACCTGTACACACCCTCCACCCAGGTGGGAAAACACATCTTATAGATCTCTTTCTATGTTACAGATAACTCTCTGCTTGAAGAGAAGGATGGAGAGAAGGGTGAGACCGAGGAGGGTAATGTCAAGGTAAACATGGATTCCAATAATGCTAATTATGTCACCCAGTAATGACTGAAATAAAATGAAACCGGCAGTGTGATTTTCCTCATTGTTTGGTGGTTCAGAAGGTTACTCGGCAGCAGGGGGAGGAGTCTCACCGTGGTCTGCACCACATGCAGATGGCCCGTCTCCGGGATGAGATCAACGAGAAGCAGAGGATCATCGATGACCTCACTGAGTCAGTGTCATCAGAACTACTGGAAGCCTCTACATTTATGTGCCATTGATGAGATAAAACAAAACAATGATGAAAACATTCACTTCACTTTTAAAAACCTTCAACATTCAACTTTTTGTCTCTCTCTCTTATTAAACATGATATTATCGGTCTCTCTCTCTCTCAGTCATAACCAGAAGCTGCAGATTGAGTTGGCTCAGGTGCTTGCCGACTTTGACCGTCTGAAGAGCGTGGACAGCAGCAAGAGCGAGCGGCTGGAGGAGCTGTCGTAAGTCTGAACATACACACACATAAACACACACACACACACACACACACACCACACACACACACACACACACACACACACACACACACACACACACACACACACACACACACACACACACACACACACACACACACACACACACACACACACAGAGACAGACACAATGTGAACTCACTTCACAGTTTAACAAAGTTAAGAAATGTGTTCTGATTTTGATGTTGCTGATGCGGATGTGTTTCCTCTTCCTGTCAGATTTCTACATGAGCGCCATGAGCAGACCAAGCAGGATCTCAAAGGGCTGGAGGAGACTGTTGTGAGTGGCCCTCTCTCTCTTACCCTACTTTCTTCCTCTTTCTCTCCCTCATTCTCGCTATATCCATTTTCTTGCCCCATCTCCCTCTTTCTTCTCTCTCTGCTTTAACTCCTCTTTTCTGCACCTTCTCCCTCTTTTTACATATTTGACTTACTTTTTTCTACATCTTTGTTTTTCAGGCCCGGGAGCTCCAGACCCTCCACAACCTGCGCAAGCTGTTCGTTCAAGACCTCACGTCGCGGGTTAAAAAAGTGAGTGAGAGATGGAGAAAGAAAGACAGAATATAACCCTATTAATCACTATGAAGGGTACGAAACCCCCCTTTCCTCTCTCTCTCTGTTCCTCCTTTCTTTCTTACACAGAGTTCCGAAATGGAACCTGATGATAGTGGGGGGTCTTGCACCCAGAAACAGAAGATTTCCTTTCTTGAGAATAACCTGGACCAGCTTACAAAGGTTCACAAACAGGTGAGAGCCTCACAGGATAGTTGTGTTGTCTGACTTGTTTTGATAAAGTAAAACCTAACTAGAAACCTCTCTCCAGCTCTAAGTGTGAACACCTCACAACCTAGCGTTGTCCCTTTCCCCCTTGCACAGTCAACTCTCTACCCTTCCCACTGGGCACAGATATCAATTCAACGTCTGTTCCACATTGGTTCAATGTAATTTAGTTGAAATGATGAGGAAACAACGTCGATTCAACCAGTTTGTGCACAGTGGGTTGGCTCGTCTTGGCTCTGTTCCACTCACTCTTTTTTCACCTCTTGTCCTTGTGCTGTTTTGTGTGTGTGGGCATGGATGTGTGTTTGTGTGTATGTGTGTGTCTTTGTGTGTTTGTTTCATGGGTTTCTGTTGTTGTTGCTGTTGTTATTGTTGTTGTGTGCGTTGAGAGCACACCCTGCAGGTGATGGAGTGTTACGGACAGGTACAGGACCTCGCTTCTCCTTCGCCTCCATGCATCCCTTTTTCTTTTGTATATTTTCAACCTCAAATGTCCCTCTGCTTTGGGCACTATCCATTAGGCTTCTAAAGGGACACAAACGGCTTGATGCTTCCTTAACACTTTTTCTTTGCATGCAATTTTTTTAATGAATCTGAGAGATGTTTGAAAGAGAAAAAGAGTGAGTCGTATGTGAATGTATGTGCTCGTGTGATGCAATACTCACAAAGATGTTGTCACGTGTTACCTGACTGGTTTTTAGCTGTTTTAGTCTGGCATGAACCAAAAGAGGAGGAAAGGTTTCATAGTATATTTACTAGAGGTCGACCGATTATGATTTTTCAACGCTGATAGCGATTATTGGAGGACCAAAAAAAGTCGATACCGATTAATCGGCCGATGAATAATTTTTTTACATTTATTTATTTGTAATAATGACAATTACAACAACACTGAACAATACTGAATTTTAACTTAATATAATACATCAATAAAATCAATTTAGCCTCAAATAAATAATGAAACATGTTCAATTTGGTTTAAATAATGCAATAACAAAGTGTTGGAGAAGAAAGTAAAAGTGCAGTATGTGCCATGTAAAAAAGCTAACGTTTAAGTTCCTTGCTCAGAACATGAGAACATATGAAAGCTGGTGGTTCCTTTTAACCGGAGTCTTCAATATTCCCAGTTAAGAAGTTTTAGGTTGTAGTTATTCTAGGAATTATAGGACTATTTCTCTCTATACCATTTGTATTTCATATACCTTTGACTATTGGATGTTCTTATAGGCACTATAGTATTGCCAGTGTAACAGTATAGCTTCCGTCCCTCTCCTCGCCCCTACCTGGGCTCGAACCAGGGACACATCGACAACAGCCACCCTCGAAGCATCGTTACCCATCGCTCCACAAAAGCCGTGGCCCTTGCAGAGCAAGGGGAACAACTACTTCAACGTCTCAGAGCGAGTGACGTCACCGATTGAAACACTATTAGCGAAGAGCTGCTGGCAAATGCACGAAAGTGCTGTTTGAATGAATGCTTACGAGCCTGCTGCTGCCTACCACCGCTCCGTCAGCCTGCTCTATCAAATATCAAATCGTAGACTTAATTATAACATAATAACACAGAAATACGAGCCTTAGGTCATTAATATGGTCAAATCCGGAAACTGTCATTTCGAAAACAAAACGTTTATTCTTTCAGTGAATACGGATCCGTTCCGTATTTTATCTAACTATTGGCATCCATAAGTCTAAATATTCCTGTTACACAACCTTCAATGTTATGTCATAATTATGTACAATTCTGGCAAATTAATTACGGTCTTTGTTAGGAAGAAACGGTCTTCACACAGTTGTCAACGAGCCAGGCGGCCCAAACTGCTGCATATACCCTGACTCTGCTTGCACGGAATGCAAGAGAAGTGACACAATTTACCTAGTTAAACCTAGTTACCATGTTAGCAAGCAATATTAACTAAATATGCAGGTTTAAAAATATATACTTGTGTATTGGTTTTAAAGAAAGGCATTGATGTTTATGGTTAGGTACATTGGTGCAACAACAGTGCTTTTTTCGCAAATGCGCTTGTTAAATCATCACACGTTTGTCGAAGTAGGCTGTGATTCAATGAGAAATTAACAGGCACCGCATCGATTATATGCAATGCAGGACAAGCTAGATAAACTTGTAATATCATCAACTATGTGTAGTTAACTAGTGATTATGTTAAGATTGATAGTTTTTTACAAGGTAAGTTTAATGCTAGCTAGCAACTTACCTTGGCTTATTGCTGCACTCGCGTAAAAGGTAGTCAGCCTGCCACGCAGTCTCCTCGTGGAGTGCAATGTAATCGGCCACAATCGGTGTCCAAAAATGCCGATTACCGATTGTTATGAAAACTTGAAATCGGCCCTAATTAATCGGCCATTCCGATTAATCGGTCGACCTCTAATATTTACCTTTGAATGATATCATGATTTTATGCTAAGGGATATGAGAGAAGAAACATTTAAATTCAAAATACTTATGTGATACAAGATATTCAGGGGACACAAAAACATTGAAAGAAAACTTGCTCATGTGGGTAAATTTAGCATTTGGGGAGTCATAAACGCATAGTTTTATTCCAAGGTCAGTATCCAGTCTCCTCTCCTTCCCTATTGTTAATACAATCTCTATTTCCCCTTATTACCCAGTCTCATCCCGCCCCTCTCTTACCTTATCCATCCTTGATCAATAAATATTCCAGCAAGAAATCTCTCTTCCCTTGTGTCACTCTTATTTCTTCTCACTTCCTCTCTTTTCTCTCTCTCTCTCTCTCTCTCTCTTTCTTTCTGTATTTCTCTGTAGCTGGTTCGTGACAATGCAGATCTGCGTTGTGAGCTTCCAAAGTTGGAGAAACGTCTTCGGTCTACTGCTGAGAGAGTTAAGGCCCTGGAGACGGCACTGAGGGACGCCAAGGAGGGCGCCATGATCGACAGGCGTCGCTACCAGCAGGAAGTGGACCGCATCAAAGACGCCATGAGAACCAAGAACAATCTGAGACGCCCCCATGCTGCACAGATCGGTAGCGCACCCACTGCAAATACAGTTCTACTGACTGTGCTGATGTGTTCTCTGTTTATGGATGGAGAGCTTCATAGACAGTCATTGATAAATAGAATAAATGATCGGAATGACACAGAACATTTTGAAGATAAAATAGGTGCTTAGACATGGGTCAAATATAGCTATTTTAAGTAACAGTTGGTATATATATATATATATATATATATATATATATATGTTTTTTTTTAAACATAATTTACCTCTGTATTGTAATATTGATTGATTGGCCTCTGTGTTATCCTGCAGCCAAACCAGTGCGACCGAAGCAGCTGCCAGTGTGCTCTCCTACCAACCCGTTCTACACACATGTCAGTGAGCCGGCCAACACCTACAGTAAAGCCCTGTTCCAGAGTGCCATCACAAAACAGACCACCGTACCTAACTCTCAGCTCAGCTCCGTCCAGACAAACATGTGAGGCCCATCTCACACACTCATATTTATATAGATCAATGCTTTAAGTAAATTTAGCTTTGAATAGTTTACTTGCATTGGTGTGTTATTAGACTCAGGAGTGACTGTGTTCTATTATCTTTGTTAAGCAGAGTGTGCACAGGACTGGGCTACAGAGCAGTCAACCCCACAGACATGCTCGAGTCCTACCCACTCAACATAGACAGGGATAACGGTGAGTCCCAGAGCCATACAGTTCACCCACACCAACAGTTAAGGTTTTTACTGTATATTACATTTTACAGTGGTTAAAAGCTTGTAATGAAGTAATTGAATGTCAGAAAAAATATAGTAAAAGGTTTAGACACGCCTACTCATTCAAGGGTTTTTCTTTATTTTTTACTATTTTCTACATTGTAGAATAATAGTGAAGACATTAAAACACTACAATAACACATGCGTTTGAGCCAGTCAGTTGTGTTGTGACAAGGTAGGGGTGATAATCAGAAGATATCCCTATTTGTTAAATAACCAAGTCCATATTATGGCAAGAACAGCTCAAATAAGCAAAGCGAAACGACAGTCCATCATTACTTTAAGACATGAAGGTCAGTCAATCAGGAAAATGTTAAGAACTTTGAAAGTTTCAAGTGCAGTCACAAAAACCACCAAGCGCTATGATGAAACTGGCTCTCATGAGGACCGCCACAGGAAAGGAAGACCCAGAGTTACCTCTGCTGCAGAGGATTACCAGCCTCAGAAGTCACCAGCCTCAGAAATTGCAGCCCAAATAAATGCTTCACAGAGTTCATATAACAGACACATCTCAACATCAACTGCCCACCAGAGGAGCTAAATTACTTCTATGCTCTTCTAACACTGAAACATGCATGAGAGCATCAGCTGTTCCGGAGGACTGTGTGATCACGCTCTCCGTAGCCGATGTGAGTAAGACCTTTAAACAGGTCAACATTCACAAGGCCACAGGGCCATATGGATTACCAGGACGTGTACTCCGAGCATGCGCTGACCAACTGGCAAGAGTCTTCACTGACATTTTCAATCTGTCCCTGACTGAGTCTGTAATACCAACATGTTTCAAGCATGTGCCCAAGAACCCTAAGGTAACCTGCCTAAATGACTACCGACCCGTAGCACTCACGTCTGTAGCCATGAATTGCTTTGAAAGGCTGGTCATGGCTCACATCAACACCATTATCCCAGAAACCCTAGACCCACTCCAGTTTGCATACAGCCCCAACAGATCCACAGATGAGGCAATGTCTATTGCACTCAACACTGCCCTTTCCCACCTGGACAAAAGGAACACCTATGTGAGAATGCTATTCATTGACTACAGCTCAGCGTTCAACACCATAGTGTCCTCAAAGCTCATCACTAAGCTAAGGACCATGGGACTAAACACCTCCCTCTGCAACTGGATTCTGGACTTCCTGACGGGCCAACCCCAGACGGGAAGGGTAGGTAACAACACATCTGCCACGCTGATCCTAAACACAGGGGCCCCTCAGGGGTGCGTCCTGTACTCCCTGAACACCCATGACTGCATGGCCAGGCACGACTCCAACACCATCATCAAGTTTGCCGATGACACAACAGTGGTAGGCCAGATCAACGATGACACAGCCTATAGGGAGGAGGTCAGAGACCTGGTCGGGTGGTGCCAGGACAACAACCTCTCCCTCAACGTGATCAAGACAAAGGAGATGATTGTGGACTACAGGAAAAGGATGACCGAGCACGCGCCTATTCTCATCGATGGGGCTGTAGTGGAGCAGGTTGAGAGCTTCAAGTTCCTTGGTGTCCACATCCCCAACAAACTATCATGGTCCAATACATCACTGGGGCCAAGCTTCCTGCCATCCAGGACCTCTATACCAGGCGGTGTCAAAGGAAGGCCTTAAAAATTGTCAAAGACTCCAGCCACCCTAGTCATAGACTGTTCTCTCTGCTACCGCACGGCAAGCTGTACCGGAGCACCAAGTCTAGGTCCAAAAGGCTTCTTAACAGCTTCTACCCCCAAGCCATAAGACTCCTGAACAGCTAATCAACGGTCTACCAGACCCCTCTTTTACGCTGCTGCTACTCTCTGTTTATTATCTATGCATAGTCACTTTAACTCTACCTACATGAACATATTACCTCAACTACCTCGACTATCCGGTGCCCCCACACATTGACTCTGTACCAGTACCCCCTGTATATAGCCTCGCTATTGTTATTTTACTGCTGCTGTTTAATTATTTGTTACTTTTATTTTCTACTTATCTATTTTTTTTACTTAACAGTTCTTTTTCTTAAAACTGCATTGTTGGTTAAGGGCTTGTAAGTAAGCATTTCACTGTTGTATTCGGCGCTTGTGACAAATTTATTTGTTCAGAGGAGACAGCATGAATCAGGCCTTCATGGTCGAATTGTTACAAAGAAACCACTACTAGAGGACACCAATAAGAAGAAGAGACTTGCTTGGGCCAAGATACACGAGCAATGGACATTAGACCGGTGGAAATCTGTCCTTTGGCCTGATGAGTCCAAATTTGAGTCCAACCGCCGTGTCTATGTGAGATACAGAGTAGGTGAATGGATGATCTCTGCATGTGTGGTTCCCACCGTGAAGCATGTAAGAGGAGGTGTGATGGTGTGGGAGTGCTTTTCTGGTGACACTGTCAGTGATGTATTTAAAATTCAAGGCACACTTAACCAGCATGGCTACCACAGCATTCTGCAGTGATACGCAATCCCATCTGGTTTGCGCTTAGTGGGACTATCATTTGTTTTTCAACAGAACAATGACCCAACACACCCCCAGGCTGTGTAAGGGCTATTTGACAAAGAAAGGGAGTGATGGAGTGCTTCATCAGAAGACCTGGCCTCCACAATCACCCGACCTCAACACAATATTTTTATTTTATTTTTTTATTTTACCTTTATTCAACTAGGCAAGTCAGTTAAGAACAAATTCTTATTTACAATGATGGCCTAGGAACAGTGGGTTAACTGCCTTTTTACCTTATCAGCTACGGGATTCGATCTAGCAACCTTTCGTTTACTAGTCCAATGCTCTAACCACTAGGCTACCTGCTGCCCCAATTGCTAACCCCATCTTTAGCAATTGAGATGGTTCGGGATGAGTTGGACCGCAGAGTGAAGGAAAAGCAGCAAACAAGTGCTCAGCATATGTGGGAACTCCTTCAAGACTGTTGGAAAAGCATTCCTCATGAAGCTGGTTGAGAGAATGCCAAGAGTGTGCAAAGCTGTCATCAAGGCAAAGGGTGGCTACTTTGAAGTACTTTGTTTCACACTTTTTTTTACTACATGATTCCATATGTGTTATTTCATAGTTTTGATGTCTTCGCTATTATTCTACAATGTAGAAAATAGTAAAAAAATGAAGAAAACCCTTTGAATGAGCAGGTGTTCAAACTTTTGACTGGTAATGTATATACAGTGTATTTCAAAAGTATTCAGACCCCTTGACTTTTTCCATGTTTTGTTACTTTACAGCCTTATTCCCCCATGAACCTACATACAATACCCCATAATGACAAAGCAAAAACAGGTTTTTATAAATTTCAGCAAATGTAAAAAAAAAAGATACACTGCTCAAAAAAATAAAGGGAACACTTAAACAACACAATGTAACTCCAAGTCAATCACACTTCTGTGAAATCAAACTGTCCACTTAGGAAGCAACACTGATTGACAATACATTTCACATGCTGTTGTGCAAATGGAATAGACAACAGGTGGAAATTATAGGCAATTAGCAAGACACCCCCAATAAAGGAGTGGTTGTGCAGGTGGGGACCACAGACCACTTCTCAGTTCCTATGCTTCCTGGCTGATGTTTTGGCCACTTTTGAATGCTGGCGGTGCTTTCACTCTAGTGGTAGCATGAGACAGTCTACAACCCACACAAGTGACTCAGGTAGTGCAGCTCATCCAGGATGGCACATCAATGCGAGCTGTGGCAAGAAGGTTTGCTGTGTCTGTCAGCGTAGTGTCCAGAGCATGGAGGCGCTACCAGGAGACAGGCCAGTACATCAGGAGACGTGGAGGAGGCCGTAGGAGGGCAACAACCCAGCAGCAGGACCGCTACCTCCGCCTTTGTGCAAGGAGGAGCAGGAGAAGCACTGCCAGAGCCCTGCAAAATGACCTCCAGCAGGCCACAAATGTGCATGTGTCTGCTCAAATGGTCAGAAACAGACTCCATGAGGGTGGTATGAGGGCCCAACGTCCACAGGTGGGGGTTGTGCTTACAGCCCAACACCGTGCAGGACGTTTGGCATTTGCCAGAGAACACCAAGATTGGCAAATTCGCCACTGGCGCCCTGTGCTCTTCACAGATGAAAGCAGGTTCACACTGAGCACGTGACAGACGTGACAGAGTCTGGAGTCGCCGTGGAGAACGTTCTGCTGCCTGCAACATCCTCCAGCATGACCGGTTTGGCGGTGGGTCAGTCATGGTGTGGGGTGGCATTTCTTTGGGGGGCCGCACAGCCCTCCATGTGCTCGCCAGAGTTAGCCTGACTGCCATTAGGTACCGAGATGAGATCCTCAGACCCCTTGTGAGACCATATGCTGGTGCGGTTGGCCCTGGGTTCCTCCTAATGCAAGACAATGCTAGACCTCATGTGGCTGGAGTGTGTCAGCAGTTCCTGCAAGAGGAAGGCATTGATGCTATGGACTGGCCCGCCCGTTCCCCAGACCTGAATCCAATTGAGCACATCTGGGACATCATGTCTCGCTCCATCCACCAACGCCACGTTGCACCACAGACTGTCCAGGAGTTGGCAGATGCTTTAGTCCAGGTCTGGGAGGAGATCCCTCAGGAGACCATCCGCCACCTCATCAGGAGCATGCCCAGGCGTTGTAGGGAGGTCATACAGGCACGTGGAGGCCACACACACTACTGAGCCTCATTTTGACTTGTTTTAAGGACATTACATCAAAGTTGGATCAGCCTGTAGTGTGGTTTTCCACTTTCATTTTAAGTGTGACTCCAAATCCAGACCTCCATGGGTTGATAAATTGGATTTCCATTGATTATTTTTGTGTGATTTTGTTGTCAGCACATTCAACTATGTCAAGAATAAAGTATTTAGTAAGATTATTTCTTTCATTCAGATCTAGGATGTGTTGTTTAAGTGTTCCCTTTATTTTTTTGAGCAGTATATATATCACATTTACATAAATATTCAGACCCTTTATTCAGTACTTTGTTGAAGCACCTTTGGCAGCGATTACAGCCTAAATTATTCTTGGGTATGACGCTACAAGCTTGGCACACCTGTTTTTGGGGAGTTTCTCCCATTCTTCTCTGCAGATCCTCTCAAGCTCTGTCAGGTTGGATGGGGAGCGTCGCTGCACAGCTATTTTCAGGTCTCTCCAGAGATGCTCAAATTGGGTTCAAGTCCGGGTTCTGGCTGGGCTACTCAAGGACATTCAGAGACTTATCCCGAAGCCACTCCTGTGTTGTCTTGGCTGTGTGCTTAGGGTCGTTGTCCTGTTGGAAGGTGAACCTTCGCCCCAGTCTGAGGTCCTGAGCGCTCTGGAGCAGGTTTTCATCAAGGGTCACTCTATACTTTACTCTATTAATCTTTCCCTCGATCCTAACTAGTCCCCCAGTCCCTGCCGCTGAAAAACATCCCCACAGTATGATGCTGCAACCCTTACGCTTGTCTTTTGGCAAACTCCAAGCGGCCTGTCATGTGCCGTCTACTGAGGAGCGGCTTCCGTCTGGCCACTCTACCATGATTGGTGGAGTACTGCAGAGATGGTTATCCTTCTGGAAGGTTCTCCAATCTCCACAGAGGAACTCTGGAGCTCTGTCAGAGTGACCATCGGGTTCTTGGTAACCTCCCTGACCAAGGCCCTTCTCCCCCGATTGCTCAGTTTGGCCGGGGGGCCAGCTCTAGGAAGAGTCTTGGTGGTTCTAAACTTCTTCCATTTAAGAATGATGGAGGCCACTGTGTTCTTGGGGACCTTCAATGCTGCAGACATTTTTTGGTACCCTTCCCCAGGTCTGTGTCACGACACAATCCTGTATCTGAGCTCTACTGACAATTCCTTCGAACTCATGGCTTGGATTTTGCTCTGACATGCACTATCAACTGTGGGACTTTATATAGACAGGCATGTATCTTTCCAAATCATGTCCAATCAATTAAATTTACCACAGGTGGACTCCAAGTTTAGAAACGTATTAAGGATGATCAATGGAAACAGGATGCACCCAAGCTCAATTTCGAGTCTCATAGCAAAGGGTCAGAATACTTAAATAAGGTGTTGCTGTTAATGATATTTAATACATTTGCTAGAATTTCCAAAAAAACTGTTTTCGCTTTGTCATTATGGGTTATTGTGGGTAGATTGCTGAGGATTTTATTTTTTAAATCCATTTTAGAATAAGGCTGTAACGTAACAAAATGTGGAAAAAGTGGATGGGTCTGAATACTTTCCGAAGGCACTGTACAGTGTATACACACTAATCCTAACTATTCCCTGTAATGTTCATGAACAGGAAACACCGTAGACATCAATGACAACAGGTAAGCATATCAGCCTCTCAATTGTATATTGTAAAAGCATTACAAAGAGACTAATATTACTCCCACTTCTACCTCTTTTACTCTATTATTACTACTACTACCAGTGCTACTTCTCCCACTCTACAGTACTGAACAGTGTAGTGTGTGTCTGCAGGAGTGATGGGCACTGTGGCAGTGAGGTGGAGGACCCAGGCAGACTGCACATCATTCAGCAGGAGACAGCTGCAAGTTAATACCATGGTAACTAATGCGCACGCACACAGGCGCATGCACACACACATTTTAACTCTCTCATCACACGCATTGTTTACATTCACAACAAATGATGAATTGAATATACATGTTGAAGGATGAATTCCTACTCCTTTGAAACGCATCTCCTAACGACCTATTTCCTTTCCTTTCCACAGATGACCAAATACTGTATTCAGGACCGCTCCCATATATTTGCATGCAGCCGTCTAGCTTCCCTCCCCCTGCACCCATACATGGCCACTGACTCTCCCCTGTAGTCCCAAGCTCAGCCCCATGCTCCCAATGGCGACCACCCTCACACTCCTGTGATTAGAACACATCGTAATGTATACTCCTGTAGAGGTATTGACCAGCACTGTTTTTGTGTATGTACAGTTCCACTTTACTCGACAGTGTCATCATAATGCTGACCTATAGCACCGTCATGACCATGCCCTGGCGCCTCTCCTATAAGACGTTATGCCAGCCTACAACAAAGGATCTCACTCTGCATGTTGCCCAGCTAGCTGAGTAGCCAACTAAATCTGTGCATGTTTCATGACAGTGTTACTCAATTTGCTATAAACTGTCATGAACCACCACGGTGGTATTGACAGATGTCATGTAGAGTTTATGATGCTGTTGTATTAGCTGTATGATGTCATTGTCCAGTCAGATCTGAGGCATGTGGAACTCAGCCATGCCCTATGCCCTTTAGAGTCTAACCCAGCCTTAATAATAATGACAGCTGATTTCACATGATCATAACATGCAGTCTTGTGTGTACATATATATAAGTACAGTATCTGTGTATTTACTACCTCTAGATCAACTGATACAACTTATCAACTCATCATTATTCCAACATGTTGTTATATTAGTGAATTGTAAGGCAGTGAAGGGAGCTGTTATGTCCTGTCAACTGATTTGTTTGTACAAAGATTCCTCCTCCTTAACATCATGAAGTAAGGTATGATGTTATTGATGAGATAGTCACATCTCTATTTTAAAATGGTGCCCCTTCTACCTGCTCTGTGTATTCTGTTATAGGGCACAACATCATGCCAACATTTCCCAACCCCTATAAAAAAAAAACATTATTCAATATACCACAAAACACCTTCTGGACTTGTTTGTAAACTGCTCCCAACCAGCTGCCACCAGTATGGGGTTTGAAAGCATTTTATTTGATTGTAATAGTGGCATGTTAGTAATGGCAGCTGACCAATGCGAACTTTACATGGTCCTGTGCTCTGCTGTGTTTTCTCAGTCAGAATCCTGATCAACCAATCGGGACAGAGAAAACCAGCAGCTGCTGGAGCTGTGATTGGGAGACCAAGGTCTTTTGACAAGTACTGTACAGTAGAGAGTTGGTTCACTAACTAGCCGGACTGTACAGTGTTGACTTCAGGTCTATCTAACAGACACTATGACCTACATTTTGGCCTACTAATGACTGAAACCTACAGCACCTCAGGATCTCTGATTGATAACAGTGTGTTGTGGGGCCAGGGCCACCTATATCTTTCAAATCTTTTTAACAACATAATTGCTAATTACTGAAGGAAGTGATGAGATAAAGTAATAGTTTGAAAAACTCATTATCCCTTCCACTTGGATAAATTAAAGACTGAATTATTTCAAACCAGGCCTGCCCCCAACGATTATTTAGATTCCCATTTGAGGTCATTTTTGGATGTAACAAGTTTGAGAAATTGTACCAGATATTCAACTGTCTGACTTTAGCATATCTAAAATATGTGATAATATTGTTAAACTTGTAAGTATAACAGCATATCATTATGTAGTAAAATGAAAAAATTACACACATAATATTACTTTGTTAGGGAACCATAATGTGTACTGTATGTATTTATATATTTCTGTTGGCCTATATGCTCATTATGTGATTCATCGTGCGACATGCATATTTTTGTATATACTCATTCAAATATGTGAATCATTATGTTGTAGTTGGCAGAAATAAACCCTTACAGAAATAAGTTAATTGAAGACAATCATGTCCAAAGAATCATTGTGTTGTGAAAACTTTTGGACTGTGTATTATGTGAGCGAAGACTGTCCGAATGGTTACTGAGTGAATGCACAATACAGGGCATTCGGAAAGTATTCAAACCCCTTGACTTTTTCCACATTTTGTTACGTTACAGCCTTATTCTAAAATGGATTAAACTGTTTTTCTTCCTCATCAATCTGCACACAATATTAGAAAATGTAGCAAATGTATAAAAATTAAATCAATTAAATATCTCATTTACATAAGTATTCAGACCCTTTACTTTACAACTTTGGCAGCGATTACAGCCTTGAATCTTCTTGGGTATGACCCTACAAGCTTGACACACCTGTATTTGGGGAGTTTCTTCCATTCTTCTCTGCAGATCCTCTCAAGCTCTGTCAGGTTGGATGGGGAGCGTCGTTGCACAGCTATTTTCAGGTCTCTCCAGAGATGTTCGATCGGATTCAAGTCCGGGTTCTTGCTGGGCAACTCAAGGACATTCAAAGACTTGTCCCGAAGCCACTCCTGTGGTGTCTTGGCTGTGTGCTTAGGGTCATTGACCTGTTGGAAGGTGAAACTTCACCCCAGTCTGAGGTCCTGAGTAAATAAGGTATTTCTGTTTTTTATTTGTAACATATTTCGCTTTGTCATTATGGGGTATTGTGTGTAGATTGGGAAAAAAATGAATTTAATACATTTTAGAATAAGGCTGTAACGTAACAAAATGTGAAATAAGTCAAGGGGTCAATACTTTCCGAATGCACTGTATGCGCTGGGAATATACACTGAGTGTACAAAACATTAAAGACACCTTCCTAATATTTAGGTGCACCTTTGCCCTCAGAACAGCCTCAATTCATCAGGGCATGGACTCTACGAGGTGTCGAAAGTGTTCCACAGGGATGCTGGCCCATGTTGACACAGTTGTGTCAAGTTGGCTGGATGTCCTTTGGTTGGTGGACCATTCTTGATACACACTTGATACACGCGCTGCAGTTCTTGACACAAACTGGTGCGCCTGGCACCTACTACCATACCCTGTTCAAAGGCATTTCAATCTTTTGTCTTGCCCATTCACCCTCTGAATGGCACACATGCACAATCCATGTCTCAATTGTCTCAAAGCTTAAAAATACGGTCCCTCTTTAAATGACGTTCAGCTTATAAAGCCTTCATATACACTACATAAATGTGTTACAAATCATCTATAACCTTATATCATTTTTAATAAAGGGTTCATAAATGTGGCATACTTGTGTGACATAACCACCAATGTCAAATGTGACATAACCCACTATGTCAAATATGATATAAACCTGTGCTTTATAAAGGGTGGCATAAGCACCGCTTAATAAAGGCCTTATGGATCATATTAAATTGAGGCTTCACAAAGCATTTATAATCCTGTCATGTGTCTTGGTAGAGCATTGCAAGGCCAGGATATTGGGTTCAATTCCCGGGACCACCCATACGTAAAAATGTATTCCCACATGACTGTAAGTCGTGTTGGATAAAAGTATCTGCAAAATTGTATATATAATATTATATTTCACTAAAACACTTCTAGGATGGCCCAACCTCTTTCCCTCTTAGGTGCATAATCAATATTGGACCTGACCTCAACTTCCCCCAAAATGCTGTGCTGAAAGATGACACAAACTTTATAGTACAGCAATAAATGCTTACTTCTGTTTGATTTTAGATTTTTGAGTGTATTTTCCCATTAATTCAGTGAGCATGCCCTGCACTGTTGTTTGGTTAGCGGCTTGTCTGTAGTGTGGTAAGCGCACGTGTGATGTGATTCGGCAACCAATGGAATGGGTGGAGTAAAAGTCCAGCAACACTCCCTATTATTCAGAGACCCATGAAATAACACCATATTTACATTCTACAGACCCTACTCAGTATTCCCTACAATACGTACTGCTGTACCCAGAATAGTTCTTGATCTAACCCAATCTGTATTCTATATACAGTGATTCGCATAGGTGGCATTTATTTGACCTTGGAACATGTTTTAAAACCCAAATATAATGCAAATGTCACTTAAATATGAACAAATAGGAATCATTGTTAATGTTTAGACAATTATTTTTTCATATCATCAATGGTTATTGACACTTTTCTACTATTATGTGGAGGTCTTCTATTTAGAACATTTCTGTAATTCCGTGACCCAGAAGTACTTTTTTGTGTGTTGCTGACGAGATACTTGTCATCGTCGTGTGTTTAGGTGGCAGGGAAGTCAGGCGCAGGAGAAACCAACTTGGTATCACTGGAGTTGTTTTAATAAAATAATAAACAAACAACGAACTCAAAAACCAAAATGTACATAAAATAACATGGGCAACAATACCCGTAGCTCACTACTACAAAATACACGACACAAAATAACATACAAACAACTCGGACAAGGACATGAGGGGAAACAGAGGGTTAAATACACAACAGGTAATGAATGGGATTGGAACCAGATGTGTGTGAAAACAAGACAAAACCAATGGATAATGAAAAATGGATCAGTGATAGCTAGAAGACCGGTGACATCGATCGCCGAGCACCACTCGAACAAGGAGGGGCATCGACTTCGGCAGAAGTCGTGACAATACTGATCATGTGATGAGTTCGCCAATCAAATGCCCCACTTGTGCTGCCACTGGACAGCGAAACAAGTTAAGCTTTATTTATTTTAATTAGTTTGTAGTAGTTACAGTTCAAGTCAGAAGTTTACATACACCTTAGCCAAATACATTTAAACTCAGTTTTTCACAATTCCTGACATTTAATCCTGCTAAACATTCCCTGTCTTAGATCAGCTAGGATCACCATTTTATTTTAAGAATGTGAAATGTTAGAATAATAGTAGAGAGAATGATTTATTTCAAATCAAATCTAATTTATTTATATAGCCCTTCTTACATCAGCTGATATCACAAAGTGCTGTACAGAAACCCAGCCTAAAACCCCAAACAGTAAGCAATGCAGGTGTAGAAGCACGGTGGCTAGGAAAAACTCCCTAGAAAGGCCAAAACCTACGAAGAAACCTAGAGAGAAACCTGGCTATGAGGGGTGTCCAGTCCTCTTCTGGCTGTGCTGAGTGGAGATTATAACAGCACATGGCCAAGATGTTCAAATGTTCATAAATGACCAGCATTGTCAAATAATAATAATCACAGTAGTTGTCGAGGGTGCAACAAGTCAGTAACACAAGAGTAAGTGTCAGTTGGCTTTTTCATGCCGATCTTTGAGAGTATCTCTACCGCTCCTGCTGTCTCTAGAGAGTTGAAAATAGCAGGTCTGGGACAGGTAGCACGTCCGGTGAATAGGTCAGGGTTCCAGCAGGTCTGGGACAACAGGTCTGGGACAGGTAGCACGTCCGGTGAACAGGTCAGGGTTCCATAGCTGCAGGCAGAACAGTTGGAACTTGAGCAGCAGTACGGCCAGGTGAACTGGGGACAGCAAGGAGTCATCAAGCCAGGTAGTCCTGAGGCATGGTCCTAAGGCTCAGGTCCTCCGAGAGAGAGAAAGAAAGAAAGAAAGAGAAAGAGAGAATTAGAGAGAGCATATTTAAATTCACACAGGACACCGGAAAAGACAAGAGAAATACTCCAGATGTGACAGACTGACCCTAGCCCCCCGACACATAAACTACTGCAGCATAAATACTGGAGGCTGAGACAGGAAGGGTCAGGAGACACTGTGGCCCCATCCGATGAAACCCCCGGACAGGGCCAAACAGGTAGGATATAACCCCACCCACTTTGCCAAAGCACAGCCTCCACACCACTGGAGGGATATCTCCAACCACCAACATACCATCCCGGGACAAGGCCGAGTATAGCCCACAAAGATCTCCGCCACGGCACAGCCCAAGGGGGGGCGCCAACCCAGACAGGAAGACCATGTCAGTGACTCAACCCACTCAAGTGACGCACACCTCCCAGGGACGGCATGGAAGAACACCAGTAAGCCAGTGACTCAGCCCCCGTAATAGGGGTAGAGGCAGAGAATCCCATTGGAAAGAGGGGAAACCGGCCATTTATTTCAGCTTTTATTTCTTTCATCACATTCCCAGCGGGTCAGAAGTTTACAAACACTCAATTAGTATTTGGTAGCATTGCCTTTAAATTGTTTAACTTGGGTCAAATGCTTCGGGTAGCCTTCCACAAGCTTCCCACAATAAGTTGGGTGAATTTTGGCCCATTCCGCCTGACAGAGCTGGTGTAACTGAGTCAGGTTTGTAGGCCTCCTTGCTTGCACACGCTTTTTCAGTTCTGCCCACAAATTCTCTATGGGTTTGAGGTCAGGGCTTTGTGATGGCCACTCCAATACTTTGACTTTGTTGTTCTTGAGCCATATTGCCACAACTTTGGAAGTATGCTTGGGGTCATTGTCCATTTGGAAGACCCATTTGCGACCAAGCTTTAACCTCTCTGGGGTATGTGGGACGCTATTCAACAGCCAGTGAACAAGCAGGGCGGCAAATTCAAAACCACAAAATCTCATAATTCAAATTTCTCAAACATACAACTATTATATGCCATTTTAAAGATACACTTCTCGTTAATCCAACCACATTGTGTCACGACAGTGACGGATGGTGGCGCCCCTCCTCGGCCGGGCGGAGCTCGGCGGTCGTCGTCGCCGGCCTACTAGCTGCCATCGATCCCTTTTTGTTTCACTTTCGTTTGGTTAGGTCTAGGTAGGCACGCACCTGTTTTGGGTTAGTAATTAGTAAGGGGGGGTTATTTAGGTTAGCGTAGGATGTATGTGGTTGTACGTGATTGTGTTGCTTGTCCGGGTTTTGTGTGTTCGTCAGAACGTGTATTGAGTTTTCCCTTCTGCCAGTGGTTTCTTTATTTTGTGTACACCACCGCAGAATCTTTCAGGGCTGCGCCCCTATACCGTATCGACCGCGTACAGTACTTCAAATAAAGAAGTGTGGTCACGAACTCTCTCTGTCTCCTGCGCCTGACTCTACCTCTCCTGTTGTTCCTCGAGCCAGCCCGTGACACATTGTCCGATTTCAAAAAGTCTTTACGGCGAAAGCATAACATTAGATTATGTTAGGACAGCACCTAAACAAGAAAAACCACACAGCCATTTTCCAAGCAAGGAGAGGCATCACAAAAAACAGAAATACAGCTAAAATTAATCACTAACCTTTGATGATCTTCATCAGATGGCACTCATAGGACTTCATGTTACACAATACATGTTTTTTCTTTGCTTTATCTTGGCCAGGTCGCAATTGTAAATGAGAACTTGTTCTCAACTTGCCTACCTGGTTAAATAAAGGTGAAATAACAAAAAAAAAAAAAAAAAAAATGTATGTGTTGCTCGATAAAGTTCATATTTATATCCAAAAACCCCATTTTACATTGGCGTGTAATGTTCAGAAATGTTTTGCCTCCCAAAACTTCCAGTGAATGAGCACATCATTTTACAGAAATACTAATCATAAACGTTGATAAAATATTCAACAGTTATTTAAAGAATTATAGATACACTTCTCCTTAATGCAACCGCTGTGTCAGATTTCAAAAAAGCTTTACAGCGAAAGCAAATTTTGCAATAATCTGAGTACAGCGTTCAGATACGAAACCAAACCCGCCATTTTGTGGAGTCAACAAAACTCAGAAATAATATTATAAATATTCACTTACCTTTGATGATCTTCATCAGAATGCGCTCCCAGGAATCCCAGGTCCACAATAAATGTTTGTTTTGTTCGATAAAGTCCATCATTTATGTCCAAATACCTCCTTTTGTTCGCACGTTCAGTCCACTACTCCAAATGCAGGAAGCACGTGCAAATCTTCAATAATATTCCAACCGGACAATTCCAATGTCTTCAGAAAAGAAAAGGAACACAGCTAACTCTCACGTGAGTGTCCGCCTCTGAGCTCATGTCATTTTCTCACTCATCAACTTCCAGGCCCTCTTGTTCGCTTCATATTCACAGTAGAAGGATGAAACAACATTCTAAAGACTGTTGACATCTAGTGGAAGCCTTAGGAAGTGCAAAATGAACCCTAAGTCACTGTATACTGGATAGGGAATCACTTGATAAACTACAAGCCTCAGATTTCCACACTTCCTGGTTGGATTTTTCTCAGGTTTTTGCCTGCCATATGAGTTCTGTTATACTCACAGACATCATTCAAACAATTTTAGAAACTTCAGAGTGTTTTCTATCCTGAGTAGCAGGCAGTTTAATTTGGGCACGCCTTTCATCCGGACGTCAAAATACTGCCCCCAACCCTAGAGAAGTTAACTTCCTGACTGATGTCTTGTGATGTTGCTTCAATATATCCACATAATTTTCCTTCTCATGATGCCATCTACATTGTGAAGTGCACCAGTCCCTCCTGCAGCAAAGCACCACCACAACATGATGCTGCAACCCCCGTGCTTCACCGTTGGGATGGTGTTCTTCGGCTTGCAATCCTCCCTCTTTTTCCTCCAAACATAACCATGGTCATTATGGCCAAACAGTTCTATTTTTGTTTCATCAGACCAGAGGACATTTCTCCAATAAGTACTATCTTTGTCCCCATGTGCAGTTGCAAACCGTAGTCTGGCTTTTTATGGCGGTTTTGGAGCAGTGGCTTCTTCTTTGCTGAGCGGCCTTTCAGGTTATGTTGATATAGGAATCGTTTTACTGTGGATATAGATACTTTTGTATCTGTTTCCTCCAGCATCTTCACAAGGTCCTTTGCTGTTGTTCTGGGATTGATTTGCACTTTTCGCACCAAAGTAGGTTAATCTCTAGGAGAATGCGTCTCCTTCCTGAGCGGTATGACGGCTGCGTGGTCCCATGGTGTTTATACTTGCATACTATTGTTTGTACAGATGACCGTGGTACCTTCAGGCATTTGGAAATTGCTCCCAAGGATGAACCAGACTTGTGGAGGTCTACAATATTTTTTCTGAGGTCTTGGTTGATTTCTTTAGATTTTCCCATGATGTCAAGCAAAGAGACACTGAGTTTGAAGGTAGGCCTTGAAATACATCCACAGGTACACCTCCAATAGACTAAAATTATGTCAATTAGCCTATCAGAAGCTTCTAAAGCCATGACATCATTTTCTGGAATTTTCCAAGCTGTTTAAAGGCACAGTCAACTTAGTGTATGTAAACTTCTGACCCACTGGAATTGTGATACAGTGAATTATAAGTGAAATAATCTGTCTGTAAACAATTGTTGGAAAAATTACTTGTGTCATTCACAAACCGACTTGCCAAAACTATAGTTTGTTAACAAGAAATGTGTGGAGTGGTTGAAAAACGAGTTTTAATGACTCCAAACTAAGTGCATGTAAACTTCCAACTTCAACTGTAAGTGTTGAGTTAGATTACACAATGTAGTTACCTCAATCATTATTTCAAATAATTTTGGTGACTTCACAGCAATTGTGTGAAGATGAAATGTAGCTAGCTAGCAGGTTCAGCTAAATACAGAGCCCCTAGATACAACCATGTCTCATAGTCACATCATGAGATTTGTAAATGAAAGAGCAATATACTATTACGAATTGAATGGAGTTTTCCATCTTTCCATTTAGAGTTTATGGTGCAGTACAGAAACCCCTTATCCAGACGGTGTAACAAAGGCATTTCCTAACAGACCTGTTAATTTTCTTTGATGTTACTTTTAAGGGTGGAACCAACATGCAGTACCTGCAGCAGGAAGAGAGGCAAGAACCAATTTCATTTCTGGACTTTTTGAAACTTCATGTATTTGTTTTAAAATGTACAGATAACAGGAAATGTATGGTTTAAACATGTCTTTAATGTTTATTTGTTTTAGCTGTTAGTGATCATTCCCTAAGTGTTAATACATTAGTGTTTACATAATCCTTTATGTATGTGCTATGAATGACCAAAGGTGACTGACTATATAGTAAGTACAGCATCATATGATACAAGGCATTTAGGTTTAAGTTCTTTATGACCAAAGGGGTCTGACTTTAAATGAAGTACAGTGTCATGCAGTACAGTCTTTATGGATGTGTTATGAATGACTGAATGTGCCTCACTTCAAAGTAAGTATTACAGGACACTACATAAGGTTTCAGTAAATAGGTTATTCATGTTCTGATGATTTATGAAGGTTTTCTCATGATCCACAGTTTACTGTAGGGTGTGAGAGGTATTTAAATGAGTTAATGGAATTGCAAAGCTTGCATTTGTGTTAGTGTCTGTGTGTCAGAACAAAGATGATTTGGAGTAGTCCAAGCTGAGACTACAGCACCAGGTATTTCTCTTTTTTTCCCATGCTGGAGACCAGAGCTTGATTAAAACCTGTTACAATGGTGCCAACATTTTGTGGCTGATCTTTCAGCGGGGGAGTGGGTGAATGTATCAAAGACCTGACTGGGCCCAGCACCACACGGTATGGATAGTTTTTGTAGCGTGCGTGTTTGTGTACTGAGGAACATGCAACTTAGTTCCAGATGAAAGACATTTTCAATTTCTTTAGGTTGGAGGCATTCATCAAGATAAGTATTTCTTGGTGTAACGTCGTCTCCAGACTATTGCACACACATAACATACAGTATAAGCCTGGATATCAACCATTCAAAGTCGGCCTTAGTGGGTGTGCCATAGAATTCTATAGGAGTGACCTTACTGAGTAGAATGTTTGTCATCGTCACTACGTAACACAGTCAAAAAGTCATAATTATTGCTAAACCCTGCCCATTTCCACAATTGATCTTCTTAAAATTGTATTTGAAACCTAACCCTAACTAATGAAGGCCAACTTTGATGCATTGGTCCATCAGAAATACCGCGTACATGGGGGAATGAGATTAGGTGTAATGTGACTAACATGACATCACTTTAGAGTGTATCCTTCCTTCAGCACAATATGTCGGCCTTTATAAAGCACACGTTTATATCATATTCGACATTGTTACTCATGTCACATTTGACATTGGTGATTATGTCACACAGTTATGCCACATTTATCAACCCTTTATAAAGCATGACATACGGTTATAGATGCTTTGTAACACATTTATTTAGTGCTTATGAAGGTATTATGAAGGCTTTATGAAGCCTTTATAAGCTGAACGTAGTTTAAAGCGAGACCAAAAATGATTCTTCACTCAAAAATGAAGGAAAACTAACATCCAGAGGACCTATCATGCTTTCACTCCCTCCTCTCTACCTTCTCTTCCTCTGTATCTGCCACTTTCAACCGCAATTTCAAGCTTTTGCCTCTAACCCTAGGAAACTCTTTTCCACCTTCTCCTCCATTCTTAATCCTCCACCCCGTCCCCCTCCCTCCTCCCTCTCTGTGGACGACTTTGTCAACCACTTTGAAAAAAAGGTTGACAACATCCGCTACTCATTCACTCAGTCTATTGAGTAAACTGGTCTCACTCACACATAACTACCCTTCGCCTTGACCTCTTTCTCCCCTCTCTCTCCAGATGACATCCTGCGACTAGTGAGGTCTGGCCACCCGTCAACCTGCCAGCTCGACCCCATTCCCTCCACCCTTCTCCAGACCATCTCTAGAGACCTTCTCCCATTCCTCACTTCCCTCATCAACTCAGCCCTGACCTCTGGCTGCGTTCCCTCTGACTTCAAAATGGTTCGAGTTACTCCCCTCCTCAAGAAACCAACTCTCGACTCATCTGATGTCAAAAACTATAGATCTGTATCCCTTCTTTCTTTTCTTTCCAAAACACTTGAACGTGCTTTCTCTTATCAACTTTATTGTTATCTCTCTCAGAACAATCTTCTTGACCCTAACCAGTCAGGCTTCAAGACGGGCCACTCAACCAAGACTGCTCTTCTCTGTGTCATGGAGGTTCTCCACACTGCCAAAGCTAACTCTCTCTCCTCTGTTCTCATCCTCCTAGATCCATCCGCTGCCTTCAACACCGTGAACCATCAGATCCTCCTCTCCATCCTCTCCAGGCTGGGCGTCTCATGCGCTGCACACTCTTGGATTGCATCGTACCTGGCAGGCCGCTCCTACCAGGTGACGTAGAGAGGATCTGTGTTTTCACCACGTACTCTCACTACTGGTGTCCCCTAGGGCTCGGTTCCAGGCCATCTCCTCTTCTCTCTATACACCAAGTAATTTGGCTCCGTCATATCCTCACATGGTCTCTCTTATCATTGCTATGCGTTTGACACTCAACTACTTTTCTCTTTCCCCCCTTCTGACACCCAGGTGGCGACACGCATCTCTGCGTGCCTGGCAGATATCTCCAGTTGGATGTCGGCCCACCACCTCAAGCTCAACCTCGACAAGATGGAACTGCTCTTCCTCCCGGGGAAGGCCTGCCCACTCAAAGACCTCTCTGTCACGGTTGACAACTCCACAGTGTTGCCCTCCCAGAGTGCAAAGAACCTTGGTGTGACCTGAGACAACACCTAGTCGTTCTCTGTATACATCAAAGCAGTGACCCGCTCCTGCAGGTTCATGCTCTACAACATCCATAGAGTATGACCCTACCTCACACAGGAAGCGACGCAGGTCCTAATCCAGGCACTTGTCCTCTCCTGTCTGGACTACTGCAACTCACTGTTGGCAGGGCTCCCTGCGAGTGACAATTAAACCCCTGCAACTTATCCAGAACGCTGCAGCCAACCTGGTTTTCAACCTTCCCAAGTTCTCTCATGTCACCCCGCTCTTCCGCACACTCCTCTGGCTTCCAGTCGAAGCTTACATCCACTGCAAGACCATGGTGCTTACCTACGGAGCAGCAAGAGGAACTACCCCTCCCTACCTTCAGGCTATGCTCAAACCCTACACCACAACCCAAGCACTGTTCTGCCACCTCAGGTCTCTTGTGGTGGGAGGGCAGCTCCCGCTCAGCCCAGTCCAAGCTTTTCTCTGTCCTGGCACCCCCAATGGTGGAACCAGCTTCCCCATGAAGCTAGAACAACAGAGTCTGACTCTACTGACTCTACTTATAGCTACGTTATTGAGGAATCGTGTACTTTCTATGCCTCTGATATGTGGTTGTCCCACCTAGCTATCTTAAGATGAATGCACTAACTGTAAGTCGCTCTGGATAAGAGCGTCTGCTAAATTACTTAAACGTAAATGTGTAGTGTGAGTGTACATACACCTTTTGTTGTGCAAAGGTATATGGTGGATATTGTGTGCGACTGTGAGTGAATTAAAAAAAAGTTAATTCTCAGAACTGCTCTGGAAAGCCAGATACACTTCTAATAGGGTTTTCAGGAAGCAGTTAAAGACTCCTAGTAGGCTTCCGCATGCATTAACATACTGTAGGAATCAACCCATGTCCAGTCCTGATACCAAAGCAAACAAAGACGGAAAGTCTTATGGAAGGGGAGAGGAAACCCCTCTCATCAAGGTTTTTTAAATGATGTGGCTATGTGAATGGATTCACTGGACGCCTCTTCCCGACAGCTCAACAACTGTACCTTCTGCACATGTGCTTGTTCAGCTGTCCTGTGACGCCACTGAAAACTACAGTGTAGGAGTAAATGAGGCATGGAGCATGGGGCTGGAGTGAAAGTATTATTTATTGGATGGCGTTTGAGATTAGTGACAGACTGGATCCCTTCAGTAGATCATCTCCCTATGCATCAACACATCTCCTCTTGCAAGCATGCAGCTATCCCCCACTCATCCTGAGACAGAGAAGAGATGAGAACACACTCAATAAGTACATAGTACTTTAAAGTATTTTTTACTTAATTACTTTACACCACTGCAGTTCACACATCACAAACCAATGAAAATTTAGAACTGAAACTCAATATCACAAGCAGTCTATACCTTTCACCAGGGGGAAGGACATAATCCTAAAATACTAAGATCTTGCCTTGAATTGTCCAAACAAGCTCCTATCCATTGATACCAGTTGATGCAGTGTGTGAGGCCTTACCTGCCCTGTGCAGAGCGCAGTGCAGTGGCTCGGCTATGGTTGACGTTCATCTCCATCAGCAGAGGGATGGAGGAGAGGTTGCAGGGGGGAGAGGCCATCTTCCTGGCCAGCTGCATGTTGTTCATGGTCAGATTACAATGCCACAGTGTGGGTAGCTGGCCCCTCAACAGCTCCCTGAGAGAGACAAAGCACTGAGTTACTGTATCTGTACCAATTAGGAAGGGAAGGGAGAGCTGAGGCTGAACATTGCAGTATGGTTACATGACTGCAGTATCTTAATAATAATTTACTGCAGCAACATAAAGGCCATTTAATGAGTTCACAATACTGGGGTTTGACAGTGGGAGTCCCTGTACCTATATAGAACAAGAAGGCCCGCACACTGTTAAAGCTCCCAATTCACCGCTTTATTGATAACGTTTCGATCCAAAATGGATCTTCGTCAGGTCAAACACACTGAGTGTTCACATCCCAAAATATACACATTTCACCTCACATTACCATGTGACGCATGATGGGTGCAAAAAAAAACATTTGTATATCTCTAATAATTAAATAACAATGAGATGGGTACATGTAATGGTTCCAGAAAATAATATATATTTACAAAATAACCATGTGGGTAACCTGGAAGGGAAGACAAATCAAAGTAAAGTGACATATTCAGGTAACAAATGGTCTGATATCAAACTCTTGATTCAGACCTCTAGGAAACATGGTACACAAACGGTAAATCCAATAGAATTCTCTTCTCAATAATAGATTATCAGTATCTCCGCCCCTCCTAGGAGTCTTAACATGTTCGATGCCAAAGAGCTAATGTTGTGACGAGTCCTGATATTACTCCTGTGTTCTGCTATCCTTGTTTTCAGAGCTTGTTTTGTTTTTCCTACATAGCATAGACCACAAATACACTTGATCAGCTATATCACATTGTTTGGGGAACATGTAATGATGCCCTTAACCTTAATGGCCTTGCCCGTACCTGACTCCGCTCAGGGGTCCGGCCATTGGAGCGGGAATCACCAGGTGGGGGGCCTGGGCTGGAGTGGGCAGTTGGCGGCGCTGGCAACCAGGGTTCAGGGACCACGTCAGCTTGTGGGACTTGATGGCCAGATGTTGACGGGAGTGGCTGGGGCACGGGAACGGGGTGAGCAGGTGCACATTGTAGTCTTGTCTTATCTGAGGAAATTGTAGGAATTGTGGTTGATTTATTTATTTATTTTAAAGGTGCTGTGCGGGAAGTCTTTTGTATCATCGTTTACTAATCTAGCCATCTACATTTCAAAGTATAATATGAAGTATGGTTGTACAGTCCAAACAATACGCTGTGAAATACCTTCTGAACAGCCATTACTCTTGTATATTTTCTGTTGAAATACCCAACAAATACCCGACGGAGATAACAAAAGTCGGAAAACTGTACCGCCTACTGCCAGAAGCAGGATCGCTTCACATAGAACGGATATAGATCAACAGAGTTTGCTTTCCATGGGAATGACCATTCTAAAAAGTATGTGTTTGAGGAAAGGCTCTGAACCCATGGGGTTTCAAATGTTCCATTGAACAGCTTTAACATTTTAAATGACCACAACATTATTAAAGATAACCAACGATAAAGCCACATGAAAAGCCATACCTTTTCAAAAGCACTGAAATGAAAGTGAATGTAGCAACCATATTAAGGCTTGTGTCTACTATTCTTCCTCACCTCACTGAAAAGATATAGCATGCGAGCAAGGCAGGTCTTGCGGTTGTGTTCAATAGCAGCTTGTTTAGCACTCCACCGACGTAACGTCCGTTTCTGGTACACATCCAGTTTTGTCAGGAAGGAGTATATTTCTTTTACCGACTGCCCATCCTTTAGCTCCCGAGCAGCAAGTAACTGCATATTCAGATTGTAACTGAAAAGAAAAAATAGAGGTTGAAAAATAAGTTGAATTCCAAAAATACAAGTTCTGATCAATAAATGGTCACGTGAATCATATGAACAAAACAATTCTACCAAAAAAGAGTATGAGCATAAATTCTTATCATACCTGACTTGCTGCACTGATCTGTAGGCCATGAACTTGCGGAGCAGGCAGGCCAGTCTCATCTCATCCATGCCCAGAATGTGTGTGATGAGGTCCTTGGCCATGCTGTACAGCTCAGTGGAGATCTCCCCGCTGATCGCCGCCTGCCTCAGGAGATTCAGGTTGGTCCTCTGAGACACCACGTTCACCTGGTAGGTCGCCCCCACCATCACCGTTTTCTCTATCTTCCTCCCCTCCTCCTCAATCTCCATCTTATACCGCTCCATGTCCCCCTGGTTGGCTGTCTCTATAAGTCTGGGTTTCAGTACTTGCCTCGTTGTCTGATGTGGAGTATGTCTCCTCTTGATTCGCTTCTCTACCGGTACTTTGACAGTTTTCTCAATGTGGTGGTGGCGTTTCTTCTCCACTCTGATCTCCTCTTCCTCTACAAAGCTGTCAGAGGACGAGATGGAGAAATGGCTGGTGGATGGCTGTTCCTCCTCAGTCTTGGTCTCCTTATCCAACTTGTTGTTCATGTCTATGAGGTTCTCCAGGGTCAGGCGCATCTTACAGGCCTGCTGCTTGCTCATGTTGTTGATGTTCTTCAACTGGATCAGGACCTCAGACACAGAGTGACGGCATTCTTGGTGGGGTCCTTTCTTGGAAGCTGACTTGGCGTTCTTGTCTTCTTCTTTCATGAGCATGTGCACATTGGCACCCAAACTCTCAATGTTCTGGTCATGCCTGATGAACATAGAGTTGATCTCTTTGAGCATGTCCCCTGGTGACTTGGTGGTGTCGTCCCAGAACCCCTCCCGGGCCACTTTGTCCTCCTCAAACGGCATGCCCAGGATGCTGTCTGTAAATTTCCGATGGAGTTTGGAGGTGATGTTGTTGAAGGAGTCTCGGATGGTTTTCTGAAGGATGATGTAGAGTTTGATGGCGTCATTGGCCTTGTCTGCCTCTAGGCCTATACCCTTAACACTGAGGGACTTTTCAATTATGTTGAACACAGATGACTGGAAGCCATCCAAGAGGCGGGTGCTGTTCTTCTCCATGGCCTCAAAGAGGTCCAATTCATCAGGTGATGGCTCGGGCTTGATGTCCTCTTCAGACACAGGGGAAGGTGTGGGAGGTATCTCCTCTTCGTACGTCTCCTCTTCGACATACTCCTCCTCAATGGGCTCTGGCTCCGTCCCAGCCGCAGTCTTGGGTGGGCTCTTGGGTAGCTGTGGTTCCACCACTGATGGGGCTATCTTTGGCTTCTTAGACAGAGGGGGCCGTCTGGGATATTTCGGCTTGAATGAGGCTGAGGTGCTCTCTGGCTGGGTTTGGCTCTGAGTCATGGGGAATTCCATCACCGGCTCAATCACTTTAATCACAGGACCCTGTTGACCTGACCTGACCATCCCATCCAGCTTGTGGATCTGGAACTTGTGCGCTGCGATCTCCTCCTGAAGGTTATAGTTATCTCCCTCCAGTTTGGTGATCCTTGTCTTGCCCCCTTCCAGCTCTGCTCTGGCACGGGCCAGGTTAGCACGGCAGTCATCAGCCTTCATCTCATCCAGTTGGGCCTGGGCTTTGTGGGCCTCGCCAGTGCGCTCCTGCAGAGCCTCGTTTAGGTTGTGGAGCCCCGTCTGAATGAACTTAAAGGCCATGCTCATGGCCTTGTTGCAGGACATGGACTTGGCGATGTCGCCCAGCATGAAGGACAGATCTGTGGAAGACTTGGTGGCCAGGCTGGGGTCCGCCATCATGCGGTCCACTGTGGGCGGCTGCAGCTCCTGGATCTTCAGTATCGTCCTGGCATCGACTTTTGACTCCAGCCACCAGTGCCACACACCTCCCTTCTTATGTTCTGCTTCTTTCTTTTTGGTTCTCCTGGTGTCGAGTTCAAAGAGGAATCCACAAAGCTCATGAAGACGTACAATGCAAGCTTGGATGTCCGACATGAACCTCTGGATCTTGTCTTGCATCTCCTCAACCCACTCCTCAGTGATGCCATCCACCTCCCGGAAGTCCTCGTCCTCCTCAACCTCCCCCAGCTCCTGGTCTACAGCAAACAATCAATAAAATAAAATTGTATTAATAAAGCCCTAACAAATGTCACAATGTTTTTTACAGTGTCCTAACTTAAACTCCTGAAGAGCAAGCAGTGTATAAAAATGATTGTACAGAACATATATCACAACCATGGTATGAGCATTAATTGCTGAAGCACTTTGGTCCAATTCTAAAGCACTTTGAACAGCTTTTTGCACTGTGCCACTCACTCATGTTTCTGAGCCACTGGAGGACCACGCTGAGCTCATTTTCCTTGTCCAGGCTGGACTGTAGGAATGCTTGGATAGTGACGAGCTGCTGGCCACGCCTACGCTTCTCCTCCAGATGCTGTGATTGTGTTATCAGGTCATCATCCTCCTCCTCTACAGCCGAGGCAAAGCGCATGCGGTACAGCGCCTTGTTCACACTGTTCAGGATCACGTGCAGTCTCCCTGCCATGTCCTGTAGGTATTTGTATTTGTATTTATTAAGGATTCCTATTAGCTGCTGCCAAGGCCGCAGCTAATACTACTAATAATACTAATAATACTACTACTACCACATATCTACAATACAAAATCCACGTGTACGTGTGTGTAGAGTGCGTGTCTTATCATCTGCATGTGTAAGCGTGTGTCTGTGCCTCTGTGTGTGTTTCTTCACACACAGAGGCACATGTCCTGATCTCGCATCAGGATGGTTTGTATGAGGCTAGGAGATACTGGATAGGCCTACATGGAATACTACTACAAAGACTATTGTGTAACGATGGAAGGGGAACAGCAGTAGAGAGACTTGAACCTGACTCTGAGGTTACAGTGGGGCGAGTGCACTACCACCTGTGCTGTAAAAACATGAATGCCACACTACTATGAAGTGATTAGATGAAGAAGTAGAACACGTGGCATCATGAAAAAGTGCTTCTCTGCCATATGACCTACAGGTAGTGAGGGGAAATTGGTAACTATGCTCATATCTCATTCCAGCTAACACATATGTTTCTTAGAGCTTGGTGAGATCGTGGTTGTCCTATGGTTATTTTGCATACAACTTTCACACAACTTTCTGGGAATGTTGCAGGATAGTTGCTTGGCTTTGGAACATTCTCAGCACATTTAAGGAATTTGACCAAAAAAAACATACTTTACTTATGTGCTTGGAGTTTTAATAATAATTTTTAATAATCTTATGTTTCACTATTCTGCCATAATACCTATCAGACATGCTGCGCAGTAATATCGTAATATGAACCCTAAACCATGTATACCAGCCAAAGTTACGCCAAAATAAGCTAGCGGTGTTATTTAAATTGTTAATGACACATTCAGGAAGTTTTAACAAAGTTATTCAAAAACCTCCAAATAACATAATTTCTGTTCTCAGAGCATTAATAAAACCTCCCATGAAAACTTTCAAGGATCCAGAGTAAAATGTTCTCTGAACCCAGCACAGGCGAAATTTTGACTTCTGTTCTCAGAACGTTTAAAAAACGTTCAGTTTTATCGGCCAGGAAACTTGTAGCTTCATTCCAACAACCAATGTAAAACCAAAAACATATGTTCCCACAACTTCCAGGGAACCAAATATGCTAGCTGGGCTCATATGCTCTTCTTAAAATGCATATTTTTATGACAATTCTTCACAGCAATAATTGCATATGGGCATGGGCGTTACAAATGGAACCCTTTTTAGAATGTGACTCACTCGTTTAGCTCGACCCATTTCAGCAATTTCCAATTTCCTCAGTACCACCTCAACGGAATGTGGTACTTCTTGAGGTGTAGAAAGGATCTTGTCCAAATCGATATCACTCATAGTTGGTTTCTCCTCCATTTTCCCCTTTGATAAATAACTATTTCTCTGAAAATATAAATACAAATAGATATACTTTTGAAAGAAAAATAGATATGATATAATCTCCTATTTATCTCATGGGCTCTTTAAATAAATACACATTAAGTACCAAAAAATAAACATTTTTGATGAAGCCGAGGCAAAGTCTCATTCGTTCAGAACTGAGAACTTTGAAACACACTAACAAAATAATAATAAATTACGTCATATACTTTGTTACATCATAGACTCCTTTCAGTTTTGGGGAGGAAATTCGATTTTACAAGGGAAACCTAGAATTATTGTAGGCCTATGTGGATTTCTCCATCACCATTCTGAATAATAGCTTTTGCCCAGACATACTCTGCTATTTTCCCAGGAATGAGCTAACACTGCATGGCCATCTGGTCAAATTACTCTCACATCAGTGGCTTTGCCTCTATTATACTCCCTGCTATCTTTTAACACAGATACAAGACCATTCTACTGTCAATTTACAGAAAAAGACTAACAAATACAACATGTTATTCAATAAAAATAAAACAGATTGCTTAGCTAGCTACATGCGTTTGTCTTGTTGTTCATATGGCCGCCATAGAGTAAGCACAGCCAAAATAAACGTTTTTATATTTTTCTATATTATTTATTTACCATCATCAATATGTGTGGTTTGTAAATGGGGATAAAATGGTGACTACAGCCAGTGTTTTTAATGGGTGGGGTTAACTCGTTGGGGAGGATCGGGTTAAAGTTGAAAGTTGAACAATTTTCCTTTTGTTGTCTTTTGTGTTAAGCAGAAGATTGGAACCCGATCGAGCAGCAGCGTCTCTTCCCTTTTCCCCGAATCCTTTTAAAATTCCCTCCCGAACCTCTTCCCTTAATACCCTACCCTCCCCCTGAACACATCTCACAGTACGGTTCAGGTAAGGCTGCCCTAACTACTGCATTTTCTTTGGAGTGAAGGACAGGGTTAACGGCGCCTGAACGAGTCTCAGGACCTAGGCCGCAACATTCAAAAGTGCGGAGTATCGTTACACATGCTAGTTTGCTAACATTGTGATCATTCTGATTTGATTAACGTTAGTTAGCCAGTTAACGTTTGATATCTTCCTTTTTAAACTAGTTAGTTAATGGTTTTAAAAACAACCTAACGAGAAAACATGCAGCTTGCACAATATTGATGTATCCACACTACTGTACCCAAGGTATGGATAGTTCTCATTAATTGATTCATTTAGGTTTTTCAACTCTAACTAGTTTAGCTAGCTAGCCAATGTCACTGCTAGCCATACTGCTAGCTAGCTAACTCGTTGTCATTTCAAGTAGGCACGTGAAGCTTTGGCATTTTATTTCCACTATAGCAAGCATTCTGATTTATATCCATAAAAACAATGCTAGCTAGCAAACGTTACTACTAGCTAGCTACTACAGTAACTTTGTTTTAAAGTGTTTTGTATTTTCCAAGGTGTAAATAAACGTAGGTAGCTAATGTTAGCAACTAAGTCTAGTTAGCGTCGCTACACAGGGCTGTTTCTTCCAGAGTTGTTTTACGTTAGCTAATCAATAGGCCTTTAACTAGCTAGCTACTATTATTATCTGAACCGGTACACTGCAATGTGAACCGAGTCAGTGAATCTTGGGTGTAGTTAATGAATCAAGTTAATCGACGTGATTCACTTACGAGATGGCATCATCAGACTGGTACTATATCCATCTCATCTGGTCAGCACATTCAGCTGCTAGCTTCACTCTTTTCAGCTTAACACTCTATATAGAACAGTAGCTAGTTTTGGTTGTTGGTTGCCCTCTAACTTAACACTTGGCCATTTATCTCTCTGGTCCCTCTTGTCTTGCAGACCTGATACTTTTGACCAGAGACTCGACTTCTTGGCCAGTCTAGACTAAAGACACTACAACAGCTATGGACACCAGTGTGGTTGAAGGAGGGCTCAATGTCACCCTTACCATTAGACTACTTATGCACGGAAAGGTGAGTGTGAACAGGAGATGGGTGATAGTGTTATGACCATTACACCATGGTTGTTCCATTCACAAAACTCATTCATTACTGTGAATAGTCAGCATAAACCTAATCTCTTGCCACTGTCTTTAGTCAGGCACCAGAGACTAGCATAAACCTTGCACACTACATTGGATAACTTGGATATAATGGGCAAAACTAATACAGACAGGTTTCTTTCAATCTTGAGTAAAGCTATTAAGTGAATATGAAAAACGGATGGATTAGTGACTGTGTTATTGCTTTTCTTGTCTGCAGGAGGTTGGAAGCATTATTGGCAAGGTGAGTGTGCCTTTTTCCTGATGTTTCTCACTGTGTTCGGCTTTGCGCTGATCAATCATGGCTGTGACTGTTGTGTAAACATCTAGCTGCGTTTAGCAGCGTAGGTATATTTACATAGTGTTGCTCCCCATTGTATGGGTTGCACAAAAACACTCCATGGGAAGATAGAACTTAAATAATATCCATTTCAACTTACTGTGCTGGTGGGCAGGACAGTTGGTCATTATGAGAGGGGGGATTTCAGACAAAATATTGAAAGTGATGTATTATTAAAAACACTTTCCAAACGTGGGTCTGTTGTAGACTCACTTCCTATCTGCTTACCTCATGTCAAAATAAAAGTCCTGCACATGCGCCATATGTGGACAAAAAGTAATAACTTGCGGGGGACTTTTACTTTTATTTGGTCTACAACTGACCCAAGTTTGGAAAGTCGGTTTAATAATGCATTCTTTTAGATATTTTCTCAAATCCCCCCCCCCCCCGTCATAATCACCAACCGTCCTGCCCACCGGCCCAGTAAATTTGACTGTTTTTGTGCAACCCAATACAATCGGGAGAAACAGTAGTGAATGTAAATGCACCTGCCTTGCTAAAAGCAGCTAGTAAATATTGTGGTTCCTGTAATTTATCTGCAGAAAGGAGAGTCTGTGAAGAAGATGAGAGAGGAGGTGAGTTGTCTGTCATTGCATTGAGGCTGTATAGAAGTGTTGAAAGGAGTTTGAGAGAAGTAAACAATTCTATACATTTTCCATGTCTGATTCTGACTCGTGCTTCAGGGTTGACAGATTGCAATTTTAGAACCAAAATCAGGCTGGCACTGACAGCTTTAATGACTGAATTCCTAAATGCAATGAAATATATGGAGTCTTAATATTTTAGCGTTGTAATAAAGAAACAAGTGACTTTGTCTTGTGCAGAGTGGTGCTCGTATCAACATCTCAGAGGGGAACTGCCCAGAGAGGATCATCACCCTGGCAGGCCCCACCACCGCCATCTTTAAAGCCTTCTCCATGATCATCGAGAAGCTGGAGGAGGTTCGAATGACTCCTAACTACAGATTTCAAACAGGCCATGTATAACTCCCGAGTGGTGCAGCAGTCTAAGGCACTGCATCTCAGTGCAAGAGGTGACACTACAGACCCTGGTTTGAATCCAGGCTGTCTCACATCCGGCTGTGTTTGGGAGTCCCATAGGGCGGCGCACAATTGGCCCAGCGTCATCCGGGTTTGGCCCGGGGTAGGCCTTCATTGTAAATAAGAATTTGTTCTTAACTGGCTTGCCTAGCTAAATAAAAAATGTTTAAGTCTGACTGGAATTGTATTACAATGAAATTGTAAAGAAAATAGTTTTTATGCACCCATAACCACACAATTTTAGAGTAAAAATACTAGTAGCAATTTCTGATTTTTCATAGTAAAGATCCTAAAACATCTATACGACCTACATTCTAGGTCTTTGGACTGACGTCATCCTGACCAGTGTCTCCTGTTCTATTCCCCACAGGACATCAGCAGCTCAATGACTAACAGCACAGCCACCAGTAAACCGCCAGTTACCCTGCGCATCGTTGTGCCTGCCAGCCAGTGTGGCTCGCTCATCGGCAAGGGTGGCTGCAAGATCAAGGAAATCAGAGAGGTAAGTACAGTACAGCCACACAGGAGGCAGTCATCATCACAGCTGGGGGTTTCATGAGATATATTCTAAAGAGAAGTATTGACAATGGAAATTCATCCAAAACCTTTTTTGACTGTTTGGCCAGTGAATGGAAGATTATTGCCCAACACCTGTCGTTCAATACTATGATCCAACCTTTACTGACACCAGGGTTCTTTTCGCCTAAGAATAATGCATCTTTGGCACTGGGTCACCACATGAAATGTTAATGTTTATTCAAAGAACTAGCTATATTATTATTTATTATTAGTATTATTATTAGTAGTAGTATAATTGTCTGAAGATATTTTAAAGAGAACTGTATCTCTGTAGTCGACAGGAGCTCAGGTGCAGGTGGCAGGGGACATGCTGCCTAACTCCACGGAGCGTGCCATCACCATTGCAGGGACCCCCCAGCCCATCATCGAGTGTGTCAAGCAGATCTGTGTCGTCATGCTTGAGGTAGTAGTATGGGAACAATGGCGCACTACCCCTTATTTGTCTTAGATTGTCAGGAATGTTACTTAGCTTCCTGATTTGATAACCATTGTTTTTCTACATTTGAAGTGCCTGCAAAATAACTACTGTGTATGTTAGAGGTCGACCGATTATGCTTTTTCGATACCGATTATTGGAGGATCAACGATATTGATTAATCGGCCGATTTTATTATTTTTCTAATATATATTTATATATTTTTATTATTTATATATATATATATATATATATTTATTTTTTATTATTTTTATTTATTTATTTATTTTTTATTATTTATATATTTTTTATTATTTATTTATATATAATAATGATAATTACAACAATACTGAATGAACACTTATTTTAACTTAATATAATACATCAATATAATACATCAATAAAATCAATTTAGCCTCAAATAAATAATGAAACATGTTCAATTTGGTTTAAATAATGCAACAACAAAATGTTGGAGAAAGTAAAAGTGCAATATGTGCCATGTAAAAAAAAGCTACCGTTTAAGTTCCTTGCTCAGAACATGAGAACATATGAAAGCTGGTGGTTCCTTTTAACATGAGTCTTCAATATTCCCAGGTAAGAAGTTTTAGGTTGTAGTTATTATAGGACTATTTCTCTCTATACCATTTGTATTTCATATACCTTTGACTATTGGATGTTCTTATAGGCACTTTAGTATTGCCAGTGTAACAGTATAGCTTCCGTCCCTCTGCTCACCCCTACCTGGGCTCGAACCAGGAACACATCGACAACAGCCACCCTCGAAGCAGCGTTACCCATGTAGAGGAAGGGGGGAAACTATTCCAAGTCTCAGAGCGAGTGACGTTTGAAACGCTATTAGCGCGCACCCGGCTAACTAGCTAGCCATTTCACATCGGTTACACCAGCCTAATCTTGGGAGTTGACAGGCTTGAAGTCATAAACAGCGCAATGCATTGCGAAGGGCTGCTGGCAAACACACGAAGGTGCTGTTTGAATGAATGCTTACGAGCCTGCTGCTGCCTACCATCTCTCAGTCAGACTGCTCTATCAAGTCATAGACTTAACATAATAACACACAGACATACGAGCCTTAGGTCATTAATATGGTTGAATCCGGAAACTATCATCTTGAAAACAAAACGTTTTTCCTGTCAGTAAAATACGGAACCGTTCTGTATTTTATCTAACGGGTGGCATCCCTAAGTCTAAATATTCCTGTTACATTGCACAACCTTCAATGTTATGTAATAATTACGTAAAATTCTGACAAATTAGTTTGCAACGAGCCAGGCGGCCCAAACTGTTGCATATACCCTGACTCTGCGTGCAATGAACGCAAAATGACACAATTTCACCTGGTTAATATTGCCTGCTAACCTGGATTTGTTTTAGCTAAATATGCAGTTTAAAAAATATATACTTCTGTGTATTGATTTTAAGAAAGGCATTGATGGTTAGGTACAGTCGTGCAATGATTGTGCTTTTTTCGCAAATGCGCTTTTGCTAAATCATCGCCCGTTTGGCGAAGTCGGCTGTCTTTGTTAGGAAGAAATAGTCTTCACAGTTCGTAACGAGCCAGGCGGCCCAAACTGCTACATATACCCTGACTCTGTTTGCAAGAGAGGTGACACAATTTCCCTAGTTAAAATAAATTCATGTTAGCAGGCAATATTAACTAAATATGCAGGTTTAAAAATATATACTTGTGTATTGATTTTAAGAAAGGCATTAATGTTTATGGTTGGCGCAACGTGTACCTAAGCGATTATATGCAACGCAGGACAGGCTAGATAAACTAGTAATATCATCAACCATGTGCAGTTAATTAGGTATTATGATTGATTGTTTTTTATAAGATAAGTTTAATGCTAGCTAGCAACTTACCTTGGCTTCTTACTGCATTCGCGTAACAGGCAGGCTCCTCGTGGAGTGCAATGTAAGGTTAGAGTTTTTTTTTTTTTTTTTTATCTGCTAAATCGGCGTCCAAAAATAGATTTCCGATTGTTATGAAAACTTGAAATCGTCCCTAATTAATTGGCCATTCCGATTAATCGGTCAACCGCTAGTGTGTGTATGTATAGTTTCCGGTTCCTAATAGTTGATTTGTTTCTCTCTCTCTTCAGTCTCCGCCTAAGGGTGTAACCATCCCTTACAGGCCCAAACCCTCAGGCTCTCCCGTTATCTTTGCAGGTGGTCAGGTAAATAAACCAACCTAATTAATCAACTAATTAGTCTGCAATTCATGTCAGTTGTTTGTTAATTAAGTTTCCCTTCTAAAGTGATAGCATTGTCATTTGTTTTAGGGAAGTTGAATACCACTGTATCTTTAGGTCTGTGTTACTACATTTAAGTAGCATTATTCTGCACTGTGCAGATGTCAGCACCATTGCCGATTGGCCAGCGTTTCTATGTTAGAAATCCCCTCCAGTAATTGTAGAGTAGCTGAGCTGACAGATGGGTTGAATGCCAGCTGGAGGGTGCATATGCCTTACCCGCGTGACCATATCATTGTTTTGTGTGTAATATGTTCTTTGTGTGTATATACACAGTGCCTGTCTTAAGTATTCACCCCCTTTTGGATTCATTCACATTTTATTGTTACAAAGTGGGATTAAAATTGATTTCATTGTCATGTTTTGTCAACGATCTACACAAAATACTCTGTCAAATGGAAGAAAAATGTATTTATTTTTTGATTAATGAAAAATAAGACCCTAATAAACAATGATGCGTATTCACCCCCCTGAGTCAACAATGCATGTTAGAAACACTTTTGGCAGCGATTACAGCTGACTCTTCTTGAGTAAATACTTTGCACACCTGGATTTTGCAATATTTGCCTATTATTCTTTTCAAAAGCTGTCATTGTTGGGGATCATGGTTAGACAGCAATTTTCAAGTCTAGTCATATATTTTCAAGTAGATTTAAGTCAAAACTTGGCCACTCAAGAACATTTGCGGACTTCTTGATAAGCAACTCTAGTGTAGATTTGACCTTGTGTTGTAGGTTATTGTCCTGCTGAAAGGGGAGTTACTTTCCCAGTGTCTGGTGTAAAGCAGACTGAACCATGTTTTCCTCTAGGATTTTGGCTGCGCTTAGCTCCTTCCCGGTTCTTTTTATCCTGAAACTCCCCAGTCTTTACTGATGTCAAGCATACCCACAACACTGCAGTGACGTGTTGGATTTGGGCGGCAGGTAGGCTAGCGTTTAGTGTTGGGCTAGTAACGGAAAGATCGCTGACAAAAATGTGTGCCCTTGAGCAAGGCGTCTCCACAGTGGAGCTCTGTTAGAGTGACCATTGGGTTCTTGGTAACTTCTCTGACCAAGGCCCTTCTCCCCTGACTTCTCATTTTTGCCGGGTGGCCAGCTCTAGGAAGAGTATTGGTGGTTCCAATCTTCTTCTGTTTAATAATGATGGAGGCAACTGTGTTCTTGAGGACCATCAATACTGCAGAAATGTTTTGGTGCCCTTCACCAGATCTGTGCCTTGACACAATCCTCTCTCGGAGCTCCACGGACAGTTCCTTCGACTTCATGGCTTGGTTTTTGCTCTGACATGCACTATCAACTGTGGAACCTTATATAGACATGTCCAGTACATTTAATTAAAGATCAATGACTAATTACAATAAAACATTTTAAAGAAAATAAATCCATTGGTGGTGACTACTTATGATGCGTGTTGATGTATGAATTACCCCATAGCATTTTTCTCATTCCAGACATCCAAGGTCATAGGTCCCCAGTGTACTATAGCCTGTTTATTTGCGTGTTTGTCTATACATTCACTTGGTGTGTATGCATGTGCATGCACTTTGTTTCTGTTTCCCTTGCGCCCTCCTAAGTGCTGTTCTCTCATTGCAGGCATATGCTGTCCAAGGACAGCACGCCATTCCACAGCCTGACGTAAGTGAAGGTCATTCTGTAAGTGAGCCCATATATCTACACATACAGTCAACCCTCCTGGGTAGCCATGGCATCCACCCTCTATTACATGCTGTACTTTTTGTCCCTCCCCCCAAAGCACCCAAGTTCCATTTTGTGTTTCAATTCATGCAATGCTAAGGCCTACTTGTAGTTCTAAACACAGTTGGTTGTTTCAATGACTATTTGTTGCCGTGTGTATTGTTTAGTTTCTCTGCACACCAATTATGTTTGATCGGAATTCTGAATTTAGGCTTTGACTCATTGGCTTGATTGTTTGTGATCCTATGCTAGTCTTCTACTGTCAATCAATCCATTGTGTTGAGTTGCTGCATGTATGGTAATTATAAAAAATTGACAGCACATAGTACTGTAAAGTAATTGCTCAGAAGCCCCGCATTCCGGCTTCCTGAATGGCGCAGTGGTTTAAGGCACTGCATTGCAGTGCTTGAGGTGTCACTACAGTACCGGGTTCGTTCACTGGCCGTGACCAGGAGTCCAATAGGGCGGTGCACAATTGGCCCAGTGTCGCCCGGGTTAGGGGAGGGTTTGGCCAGGGGGACTTTACTTGGTTCATCGCGTTCTAGCAACTCCTTGTAGCGACTCCTTGTGTACAGCTGGCTTTTCCAGGTTAAGCGGGTGGGTGTTAATGAGCGCGGTTTGGCAGGTCATGTTTCGGAGGACGCATGACTCGACCTTCGATAATTGGATCACAATTGGGGAGAAAATAAAAGAACCCCCCCATTCTCTGATATGTAGGATGCATGCTATTTCAGCCTATGGTATCGGCTGCCAATTGCCTAAATCGTTCCAGTATCAGACGATAATTTCATAGCCAATGTTTTCTGCAGATATTTCGTAGTGTTAAATCTTCGCCAATAATTTCTGTGTTGACAGAATTTTCATTTTTATTTTATTAGGATCCCCATTAGCTGTTGCAAAAGCATCAGCTACTCTTCCTTTTGTCCACACAAAACATGACATAAATCAGAACATTAATAGACAAGAACGGCATCAATTTAGAAAAGGCACACGTAGCCTACATTTTTTTATATATATATATATATATATATATATATATATATATATATATAAAAATGTAGGCTACGTGTGCCTTTTCTAAATTGATGCCGTTCTTGTCTATATATATTTTTAACCTTTTATTTAACTAGGTAGGTCAGTTAAGAACAAATTCTTATTTACAATGACGGCCCGGACAATGCTGGGCCAATTGTGCGCCGCCCTATGGGACTCCCAATCACGGCCGGATGTTATACAGCCTAGATTCGAACCAGGGACTAGTGACGCCTCTTGCACTGAGATGCAGTGCCTTAGACCTGTGTGTGTGTGTGTGTGTAACTATTTACCTGTACTAGAATGCTTAAAAGGCTGCTAAAATTTGAAGTATCAGGGTTTTTTTGGCAAGGAAAATATCGGATATCGGCCAAAAAATGTCATATCGGTGCATCACTAACAGAAACCCAGCCTACAACCCCAAACAGCAAGCAAAGCAGATGTAGAAGCATGGTGGCTAGGAAAAGCTCCCTAGAAAGGCAGGAACCTAGGAAGAAACCAAGAGGAACCAGTCTCTGAGGGGTGGGAAGTCCTCTTCTGGCTGTGCAGGGTAGAGATTAGAACAGTACATGGCCAAGATGTTCAAATGTTCATAGATGACCAGTAGGGTCAAATAATAACAATCACAGTGGTTGTAGAGGGTGCAACAGGTCAGCACCTCCGGAGTAAATGTCAGTTGGCTTTTCAAAGCCGATCATTGAGTTAGAGACAGCAGGTGCGGTAAAGAGAGAGAGAGAGTCGAAAACAGCAGGTACAGGACAAGGTAGCACGTCCGGTGAACAGGTCAGGGTTCCATAGCTGCAGGCAGAACAGTTGACACTGGAGCAGCAGTACGACCAGGTGGACTGCGGCATGGTCCTAGGGCTCAGGTCCTCTGAGAGAAGATTGAGAATTAGAGGGAACATACTTAAATTCACACAGGACACTGGATAAGACAGGAGAAATACTCCATATATAACAGACTGACCCTAGCCTCCCGACACAAACTATTGCAGCATAATTACTGGAGACTGAGACCGGAGGGGTCGGGAGACACTGTGGCCCCGTCCGACTATACCCCCGGACAGGGCCAACCAGGCAGGATATAACCCCACCCACTTTGCCAAAGCACAGCCTCCACACCACTAGAGGGATATCTTCAACCACCAACTTACTACCCTGAGACAAGGCAGAGTATAGCCCACGAAGATCTCCCCCACGGCACAAACCCGAGGGGGGCGCCAACCCTGAAAGGAAGATCACGTCAGTGACTCAACCCACTCAAGTGATGCACCCCTCCTAGGGACGGCATGGATGAGCACCAGTAAGCCAGTGACTCAGCCCCGTAATGGGGTTAGTGGCAGAGAATCCCAGTGGAGAGAGGGGAATTGGGCAGACAGCAAGGGTGGTTCGTCGCTCCAGTGCCTTTCTGTTCACCTTCACACCTCTGGGTCAGGCTACACTCAATCATAGGATCCTGAAGAGATGAGTCTTCAATAAAGAGCTCTATAGGAGAAAGCCCTGCCTCCAGCTGTTTGCTTAGAAATTCTAGGGACAATAAGGAGGCCTGCATCTTGTGACTGTAGGGGTAGGTATGTACGGCAAGACCAAATCGGAAAGATGGATAGGAGCAAGCCCATGTAATGCTTTGTAGGTTAGCAGTAAAACCTTGAAATGAGCCCTAGCCTTAACAGGAAGCCGGTGTAGAGAGGCTAGCACTGGAGTAATATGATCACATTTTTTGCTTCTACTCATTTTATTTAGTGCTTTATCCGGGTAGCCGGAAAGTAGAGCGTTGCAGTAGTCCAATTTAGAAGTGACAAAAGCATTGATTAATTTTTCTGCATAATTTTTGGACAGAAAGTTTCTGATTTTTGCAATGTTACGTAGATGGAAAAAAAGCTGTCCTTGATATGTTCATCAAAAGCGAGATCAGGGTCCCGACTAACGCCGAGGTCCTTTACAGTTTTGTTTGAGACGACTGTACAACCATCAAGATTGTCAGATCCAACAGAAGATTTCTTTGTTTCTTGGGACATAGAACTAGCATCTCTGTTATGTCTGAGTTTTAAAAGTAAAACATTTGCTGCCATCCACTTCCTTATGTCTGAAACACAGGATTCCAGGGAGGGCAATTTTGGGGCTTCACCATGTTTCATCGAAATGTACAGCTGTGTCGTCCTCTTAGCAGTGAAAGTTAACATTGTTTCTGAATGACACCACCAAGAGGTAATATATATATATATATATATATATATATATATATATATATATATATATATATATACTGCTCAAAAAAATAAAGGGAACACTAAAATAACACATCCTAGATCTGAATGAATGAAATAATCTTATTAAATACATTTTTCTTTACATAGTTGAATGTGCTGACAACAAAATCACACACAAATAATCAATGGAAATCCAATTTATCAACCCATGGAGGTCTGGATTTGGAGTCGCACTCAAAATTAAAGTGGAAAACCACACTACAGGCTGATCCAACTTTGATGTAATGTCCTTAAAACAAGTCAAAATGAGGCTCAGTAGTGTGTGTGGCCTCCATGTGCCTGTATGACCTCCCTACAACGCCTGGGCATGCTCCTGATGAGGTGGCGGATGGTCTCCTGAGGGATCTCCTCCCAACTCCCGGACAGTCTGTGGTGCAACGTGGCGTTGGTGGATGGAGCGAGACATGATGTCCCAGATGTGCTCAATTGGATTCAGGTCTGGGGAACGGGCGGGCCAGTCCATAGCATCAATGCCTTCCTCTTGCAGGAACTGCTGACACACTCCAGCCACATAAGGTCTAGCATTGTCTTGCATTAGGAGGAACCCAGGGCCAACCGCACCAGCATATGGTCTCACAAGGGGTCTGAGGATCTCATCTCGGTACCTAATGGCAGTCAGGCTACCTCTGGCGAGCACATGGAGGGCTGTGCGGCCCCCCCAAAGAAATGCCACCCCACACCATGACTAACCCACCGCCATACCGGTCATGCTGGAGGATGTTGCAGGCAGCAGAACGTTCTCCACGGCGTCTCCAGACTCTGTCACGTCTGTCACGTGCTCAGTGTGAACCTGCTTTCATCTGTGAAGAGCACAGGGCGCCAGTGGCGAATTTGCCAATCTTGGTGTTCTCTGGCAAATGCCAAACGTCCTGCACGGTGTTGGGCTGTAAGCACAACCCCCACCTGTGGACGTCGGGCCCTCATACCACCCTCATGGAGTCTGTTTCTGACCGTTTGAGCAGACACATGCACATTTGTGGCCTGCTGGAGGTCATTTTGCAGGGCTCTGGCAGTGCTCCTCCTGCTCCTTCTTGCACAAAGGCGGAGGTAGCGGTCCTGCTGCTGGGTTGTTGCCCTCCTACGGCCTCCTCCACGTCTCCTGACGTACTGGCCTGTCGCCTGGTAGCGCCTCCATGCTCTGGACACTACGCTGACAGACACAGCAAACCTTCTTGCCACAGCTCGCATTGATGTGCCATCCTGGATGAGCTGCACTACCTGAGCCACTTGTGTGGGTTGTAGACTCCGTCTCATGCTACCACTAGAGTGAAAGCACTGCCAGCATTCAAAAGTGACCAAACATCAGCCAGGAAGCATAGGAACTGAGAAGTGGTCTGTGGTCACCACCTGCAGAACCACTCCTTTATTGGGGGTGTCTTGCTAATTGCCTATAATTTCCACCTGTTGTCTATTCCATTTGCACAACAGCATGTGAAATGTATTGTCAATCAGTGTTGCTTCCTAAGTGGACAGTTTGATGTCACAGAAGTATGATTGACTTGGAGTTACATTGTGTTGTTTAAGTGTTCCATTTATTTTTTTGAGCAGTGTATGTAGTGAAAACAAGAGGTCCTAAAATGGAACCTTGAGGAACACTGAAATTTTACAGTTGATTTGTCAGAGGACAAACCATCCACAGAGACAAACTGATATCTTTCCGACAGATCAAATCTAAACCAGGCCAGATCTTGTCCTTGTAGAACAATATCCAAAAGATGGTATCAAAAGCAAGTGCAGTCTCGGTACTATGATGGGGTCTAAAACCAGACTGAAGTGTTTCGTATACATTCTTAGTCTTCAACAGCTTTTTCTAAAAATGTTGAGAGCAGTGGGAGATTTGAAATAAGCTGACATTTTTGTACATTTTCTTTTTAGTCTTAAGTTTTTTTATTTTATTTTTCTGGATCAAGGTTTGGCTTTTTCAAGAGGTTTTTATTACTGCCACTTTTAGTGAGTTTGATACACATCCGGTGGATAGGGAGCCATTTTATGCTCAACATATGAGGGCCAAGAACAGGAAGCAGCTATTTCATTAGTTTAGTTGGAATAGGGTCCGGTATGCAGCTTGAAGGTTTAGAGGCCATGACTATTTTCACCAATGTGTCAAGAGATATAGTATTAAGAAACTTCAGTGTCTCCCTTGATCCTCGGTCCTGGCAGTGTTGTGCAGACTCCGGACAACTGAGCTTTGGAGAAATATGCAGATTTAAAGAGGAGTCCGTAATTTGCTTTCAAATGATCATTAACTTTTTCGTCAAAGAAGTTCATGAATTTATCACTGCTGAAGTGAAAGCCATCCTCTCTTGGGGAATGCTGCTTTTTAGTTAGCTTTGCAACAGTATCAAAAATAAATGTATGATTGTTCTTATTCTCCTAAATTAAGTTGGAAAAATATGATCGAGCAGCAGTGAGGGCTCTTCAATACGGTACTGTCTTTCCAATCTAATCGGAAGACTTACAGTTTGGTGTAACACCATTTCAGTTCCAATTTTCTGGAAGCTTGCTTCAGGGCTCGGGTATTTTCTGTATACCGGGGAGCTACTTTCTTATGACAAATGTTTTTAGGGGTGCGACTGCGTCTAGAGTATTACGCAAGGTTAAATTAAGTTCCTCCGATGGTTAACCAATTGTTGTACTCTGATGTCCTTGGGTAGGTGGGGGGGGGGAGTCTGGAAGGGCATCTAGGAATCTTTGGGTTGTCTGAGATTTTATAGCACGGCTTTTGATGATCCTTGGTTGGGGTCTGAGCAGATTATTTGTTGTGATTGCAAACTTAATAAATTGGTGGTCCGATAGTCTAGGATTATGAAGAAAAACATTTAGATCTACAACATTTATTCCACAGGACAAAACTAGGTCCAGAATATGACTGTGGCAGTGAGTACGTCCGGAGACATGTTGGACAAAACCCACGTAGTCGATGATGGCTCCGAAAGCCTTTTGGAGTGGGTCTGTGGACTTTTCCATGTGAATATTAAAGTCACCAAAAATTAGAATATCTGCCATGACTACAAGATCCAGTAGGAACTCAGTGAGGAACGCTGTATACGGCCCAGGAGGCCTGTAAACAGTAGCTATAAAAAGTGATTGAGTAGGCTGCATAGATTTCATGACTAGAAGCTCAAAAGACCAAAACGTGGTCATTTTTTTGATGTTGTGTGAATTGAAATTTGGAATTGTAAGTGTTAGCAACACCTCTGCCTTTGCGGGAGATATGGTCACTCGTGTAACCAGGAGAAGAGGCCTCATTTAACACAGTAAATTCATCAGGCTTAAGCCATGTTTCAGTCAGGCCAATCACATCAAGATTATGATCAGTGATTAGTTCATTGACTATATCTGCCTTGGAAGTGAGGGATCTAACATTATGTACCTTCCGCGTTCAACAGGAAGTGACGTCAATATGCGGGCTATGGATTCAAGTTGTTTCCCCTCATCAATCTACACACTACCCCATGTATAAAAAAAAATTTATAATAATGAAATACTACATTTACATAAGTATTCAGACCCTTTACTCAGTACTTTGTTGAAGCACCTTTTGGCAGTGATTACTGCCTCGAGTCTTGGGTATGACCCTACAAGCTTGGCACACCTGTATTTGGGGAGTTTCTCACATTCTTCTCTGCAGATCCTCTAAAACTCTCAGGTTGGATGGGGAGCATCACTGCACAGCTTTTCAGGTCTCTCCATAGATGTTAGGTTGCGTCAAAGTCCGGGGTCTGGCTGGGCCACTCGAGGACATTGAGACTTATCCCGAAGCCACTCCTGCGTTGTCTTAGCTATGGTTGGGTTGTTTGTCCTGTTGGAAGGTGAACCTTTGCCCCAGTCTGATGTCCTGAGCACTCTGGAGCAGGTTTTCATCATGGATCGCTCCGTACTTTGCTCCGTTCATCTTTCTCTCGATCTTGACTGATCTCCCAGTCCCTGCTGCTGGAAAAACATCCCCACAGCATGATGCTGCCACCACCATGCTTCACCGTAGGGATGTTGCCAAGTTTCCTCCAGAGGTGACGCTTGGCATTCAGTTCAATCTTGGTTTCATCAGACCAGAGAATCTTGTTTCTCATGGTCGGAGACTCTTTTTGGCAAACTACAAGCATGCTGTCATGCGCCTTTTACTGAGGAGTGGCTTCCGTCTGGCCACTCTACCATAAAGGGCTGCTTTGGTGGAGTGCTGTGGAGATGGTTGTCCTTCTGGCAGGTTCGCCCATCTCCACAGAGGAACTCTGTCAGTGACCACCGATTTCTCAGTTTGGCCGGGCGGCCCGCTCTAGGAAGAGTCTTGGCAGTTCTAAACTTATTCCATTTAAAATTGGAGTCCGCCGTGTTCTTGGACACATGCTGCAGACATTTTTTTTGGTACCTTTCCCCAGATCTGTGCCTTGACACAATCCCGTCTCGGAACTCGACAGACAATTCCTTCGACCTCATGGCTTGGTGTTTGCTCTGACATGCACTGTCAACTGTGGGACCTCATTTAGACAGGTGTGTGTGCCTTTCCAAATCATGTCCAATCAATTTAAATTACCACAGGTGGACTCCAAGTTGTAGAAAACAGGATGCACCTGAGCTCAATTTCGAGTTTCATAGCAAAGGCTTCTGTTTTAAAATGTATAATTTTGCAAATATTTCTAAAAACCTGTTTTCACTTTGTCATTATGGGTTGTTTAGAATAAGGCTGTAACGTAAGAAAATGTGGAGTCTGAATACTTTCTGAATGCACTGTATGTGTACTCACTCACAGGCCAGTCTATTTGGTACACACATCTAGTACCGGGTTGGACCCCCCTTTGCCCTCAGAACAGCCTGAATTCTTTGGGGCATTCTAAAAGGTGTCAGACACGTTCCACAGGGATTTTGTATGTTCCAAGATGCTCCATTGGCTTGAGGTCTGGGGACTGCGCAGGCCACTTAAGTAAACTGAACTCACTTTCATATTCCAGGCAAAGTTTTTCCAGTCCTCAATTGTCCAGTGTTGGTGATCGCGTACCCACTGGAGCCGCTTTTTCTTGTTTTTAGCTGATAGGAGTGGAACCCGGTGTGATCGTCTGCTGCAACAGCCCGTCCGTGACATGGATAGACTAGTTATGCATTCCGAGATGCCGTTCTGCACACCACTTGTACTGCGCCGTTATTTGTCTGTTTGTGAGCCGCCTGTTAGCTTGCAGAGTTCTTGCCATTCTCCTTCGACCCGTCTCAACAAGCTGTTTTCCCTCGGGGGACTGACGCTGACGGGATGTTTGTTTGTTACACGATTCTCGGTAAACCCTAGACACTGTCGTGTGTGTGAAAAGACACGTGATTCATTCACTGTCTGTAGGTGCGATACATTTTTGTGAACTGGGTTGTGTACTTAATGAAAGTGTGTGTACAGTACCAGTCAAGTTTGGACACGCCTACTCATTCAAGGGTTTTCTTTATTTTCACTATTTTCTACATTGTAGAATAATTGTGAAGACATCAAAATGATTAAATAACAAATGGAACCATGTAGTAACCAAAAAAAGTGTTAAGCAAATCAAATTATATTTTAGATTCTTCGAAGTAGCCACCCTTTGCATTGATGACAGCTTTGCACACGCTTGGCATTCTCTCAAACCGCTTTCCCAACAGTCTTGAAGGAGCTCCCACATATACTGAGCACTTATTGGCTCCTTTCCCTTCACTCTGCGGTCCAACTCATCCCAGACCATCTCAATTCGGTTGAGGTCGGGTGATTGTGGAGGCCAGGTCATCGGATGCAGTACTCCATCACTCTCCTTGGTCAAATAGCCCTCACACAGCCTGGAGGTGTTTTGGGTCATTTGTCCTGTTGAAAAACAAATTAAAGGCCAAACCAGATGGGATGGCATATTGTTGCAGAATGCTGTGGTAGCCATGCTGGTTAAGTGTGCCTTGAATTCTAAATAAATCACAGACAGTGTCACCAGCAAAGCACTATCACACCACCTCCATGCTTCAGTGGGAACCACACATGCGGAGATCATCCGTTCACCTACTCTGCGTCTCAGAAAGACACGGCGGTTGGAACCAATAATCTCAGATTGCCACCGGTCTAATGTCCATTGCTTGTGTTTCTTGGCCCAAGCAAGTCTCTTATTCTTATTGGTGTCCTTTTTAGTAGTGGTTTCTTTGCAGTATATTGACCATGTCCTGGTTCACGCAGTCTCCTCTGAACAGTTGATGTATTTCTTATGGATCCCCATTAACTAAGGCAGCAGTTACTCTTCCTGGGGTCTAGCAAAATTAAGGCAGTTAAATGTTGAGATGTCTGTTAATTGAACTGATAAGATTTATTTGGGCTACAATTTCTGAGGTGTAGATAACTCGAATGAACTTCCTCTGCAGCAGAGGTCACTGGGTCTTCCTTTCCTCTGGCAGTCCTCATGAGAGCCAGTTTCAGCATAGCGCTTGATGGTTTTTGCGACTGCACTTGAAGAAACTTTCAACGTTCCTGAAATTTTCCAGATTGACTGACCATGTCGTAATGTAATGATGGACTGTCATTTCTCTTTGCTTATTTTGAGCTGTTCTTGCCATAATATGGACTTAGCCCTATTTGGTAAAAGACCATCTTCTGTATACCACCCCTACCTTGTCATAACAACTGATTGGCTCAAACGCTTTAAGAAGGAATGAAATTCCACAAATTAGGTTTTAACAAGGCACACCTGTTAATTCAAATGCATTCCAGGTGACCACCTCATGAAGCTGGTTGAGGGATTGCCAAGAGTGTGCAAAGCTGTCATCAATGCGGATACTTTGAAGAATCTAAAATATATATTTTGATTTAACACTTTTGGTTACTACATGATTCCATATGATATTTCATAGTTTTGATGTATTCACTATTATTCTACAATGTAGAAAATAGTACAAATAAAAACCCGTGTGTGTACAATCCTTTGACTGGTACTGTATATATAATTGTGTTGATCATAGCCCTCTGTCTCCTGACTTATGATGTCTGTCTCCTTTCATTTTCCCCTCTTCATCTCTTTCCATCTCTCGCTCTTCCTCTCCACCTTTCCATCTCTCTCCACAGCTTACCAAACTCCACCAGCTGGCCATGCAGCAGAGCCCTTTCCCCATCGCTCCCAACAACCAGGGTTTCCAAGGTAGGTCACAGAGGAAGGATGGAGACAGGAAGCATTTGATTGACATGTTATTTGTTTATACGGTGCATTGTGTGCAATGTTTGCTTTGTAGGTACTGAGTGTTTTTCTCTCTTTAGCTGGGATGGATTCTTCTGCACAAACTAGTTCCCATGAGCTGACCATTCCAAACGATGTAAGTGTCCCAGTCCACCCTTGAATTCTCTCACCTGTTCTCGTTACTTCAGCTGAAGTTTCATGTAAATAATTCAGCCATTTGGTTAGTCTAATTGTCTAATATACTTGTCTGATCTGTGTTTTTAGCAGAAACATGTTTAAATCCAACTTCCATTTACAGTGCGTTCGGGAAGTAGTCAGACCCCTTTGACTTTTTCCATATTTTGTTACAGCCTTATTTTAAGATGGATTAAATCAATTTTTTTCCTCAATCTACACTCAATACCCCATAATGAAGAGAGAACCAGGTTTTTAGAAATGTTGGCAAATCCATTAAAAAGAAAAAACATACCATATTTACGTAAGTATTCGGACCCATTGCTATGAGACTCGAAATTGAGCTCAGGTGCATCCTGTTCCATTGATCATCTTTGATGTTTCTATGACTTGATTGGAGTCCATCTGTGACAAATTAAATTGATTGGACATGATTTGGAAAGGCACACACCTGTCTATATAATGTCCTGCAGTTGACAGTGCATGTCAGAACAAAAACCAAGCCATGAGGTCTAAGGAATTGTCCGTAGAGCTCTGAGACAGGATTGTGTCGAAGCACAGATCTGGGGAAAGGTACCAAAAAATGTCTGCAGCATTGAATGTCCCCAAGGACACAATGGCCTCCATCATTCTTAAATGGAAGAAGTTTGGAACCACCAAGAACCCGATGGTCACTCTGACAGAGCTCCAGAGTTCCTCTGTGGAGATGGGAGAACAGCCATCTCTGCAGCACTCCACCAATCAGGCCTTTTTATGTTTGAGTGGCCAGACAGAAGCCACACTTCAGTAAAAGGCACATGATGGCCTGCTTGGAGTTTGCCAAAAGGCACCTAAGGACTCTGACCATGAGAAACAAGATTCTCTGGTCTGATGAAACCAAGATTGACCTCTTTGGCCTGACTGCCAAGCGTCACATCTGGAGGAAACCTAGCACCATCCCTATGGTGAAGCACGGTGGTGGCAGCATCATGCTGTGGGGATGTTTTTCACCGGCATGGACTAGGAGACTAGTCAGGATCGAAGCAAAGATGAATGACGCAAAGTACAGAGATCCTTGATGAAAACCTGCTCAGGACCTCCGACTGGGGCAAAGGTTCACCTTCCAACAGGACAACAACCCTAAGCACACAGCCAAGACAACGCAGGAATGGCTTCGGGACAAGTCTCTGAATGTCCTTAAGTGGTCCGGGCTTGAACCCGATCTAACATGTCTGGAGAGACCAGAAATGGGTGTGCAGTGACGCTCCCCATCCAACCTGACAGAGCTTGAGAGGATCTGCAGCGAGGATATGCAGAGAAGAATGGGATAAACTCCGCAAATACAGGTGTGCCAAGCTTGAAGCGTTATACCCAAGAAGACTAGAGGCAGTAATTGCTGCCAAAGGTGGTTCAACAAAGTACTGAGTAAAGAGTCTGAATACCTATGTACATGTGATATTTCCGTGTTTCATTTTTAAAAAATACATTTGCAAGAATTTCTAAAAACCTGTTTTTTCTTGTGAGTGGATCGATGAGAAAATAGAATACGTTTTTAACATAACAAAATGTGGATAAGGTCAAGGGTTCTGAATACTTTCCGAATGCATTGCATCTCTTGAAGTGGTTGAAATGTCTTGTATTCTCTGACTCGTTCTCTCTTCCCTTCCTTGCCTCAGTTGATTGGCTGCATCATTGGCCGTCAGGGGGCTAAGATCAATGAAATCCGTCAGATGTCTGGGGCTCAGATCAAGATCGCCAACCAAGTGGAGGGCTCCTCTGACAGGCAGGTTACCATCACCGGCTCCCCTGCCGGCATCAGCCTGGCTGAGTACCTGATCAACGCCAGGTAAGGGACAACACACTGGAACTACTGATATGTCATGGTTCAGAATAAGAGGACTAGACTAGCATGATGGAAATCAAAGCAGCTTGTATACAAACGGTAGTTTGTTTTGATTCACCTTTTGTTTGTTGTGTTGCTGTAGGCTGTCCTCTGAAGCTACTGGACTGGCAGCCAACTGACACGGAGGATCTTCATCAGCACCTGACGTAACCCCCCCTGCTTTTTTTACAGAGTCCCTCACTGAAGTTAATGCAAAAACCAAGTATTCTCAACTTACTGTTTTCTCTTTTCCTTTGGTTAAACACCTACATACTCAGTTGTAATTACATCAATGTATTTTATTTATTTATGTTTTAAATTCCCTTTGCAAATAGTTATTTTGAAAGATATTTTGTTTTTGGTAATTCTTTTGGTGTTTTTCTGTTTTGAAATGGGAAAAATCTGAAAAGGCATATTTTGTCAGACTTTTCTTACAAAATGTAAAAAAAAAAAAAAGAAGACCCAATAATAACATACTAGATGGACTGTTTTTTTCCTCCCTGCATTTGATTAATTTTTATCTGTATTTATTTTTTATTTAATACACACCAGTCCTCGTGTTAGAATTCACTGATATTTGACATTCTTTAAAGCTGAACTTCCAGAACGAGGCATTGTGGGCAATGGGTATACGTGGGGTGTAAATGATGTTCTCTTTAAAAAAAAAAAAATGTAATGAAAGACTGTCAGAAAATAATTGAAACGTCTCTCTAAAGTGGGACTATGAAGAGAATTTTAAACTGAATTCTGTGTCACCTCTTATTTGATGTATAATTATTTTGTCATTCCTGTTTCCATCCTCTTTTTTTTTTTTTTTTTTTTTTTTATCTGGACATTTGAGTGTTGTTGTGTACTGGATTCTGATAGGGTTGGGTGGGTGGGGGCATGGTAACCCGGAGACAACGGGCCAGAGGAATGGATTTCTTTTCTCAGAAATTACTAAAATAATAATGATAATAACATTGGAATATTTGTTTTAAATAGAGAAAATATTTTTTTTAACTGCTGGGGTGGGGGCTAGGGGCAAAACTCCCCAAAAGACTTGTGGGTCTTTATATGATCAGACTTGAGGTATTAATTTAAAACAACTAGAAGGAAGATTATATAACTAACACTAGTTTCCTCCTTTGCCTGGGTCAGGTTTTATTTTGTATTATTCTTTGCAGGATGAAGAAACATGTTTTTGTGCACGTTTTCAAACTATTGTAGATTTGGGTGCAACTGAATTGTTGAACTTAAATACAGAAATAAAAATATGTCAAACGCTTAAACTACCTCTGGCTGTAAGCAGTCTTTTTATTTTAAACTTTCCTGGGGTAAACATGAGTAACTTTCCTACTACTAATGTAAAAATAAACTGCCTGAACTCAATGAATAGAAATGGTACAATGTAGTTGTTGCGCGTTTTGGTTTTATTTGTATTGGATTTTACTTGTCATACAGGGGTATCTCCTAGGGTTTAAGGCTACATGTTCCGAAATATAACACACCTGTCACACCTCGAAGATTTACCAATATTTTATTGTTCCTCATATTTGGATTTTGATATCATTCCTATTTTACAGTTACAATGTGTAAACCTCTATTGAAATTCAAAGGATGCTTAATATTCCACTACTTCTACCAGAGAGCAGTATTCTCTCTGTTCTGGCTAATTCCTGTGTGATCTTAAAGGGATGTGTATTCAAAACTCAGTGGTAGGAGAGTTAAGATCAAAGTATGAATTTAACATTACCAGCTGAGGGACCTATCCATGAAAGAGAACATTTCGGTGAGATTTTCATTCCCCTTTGACATAACTATTTAAGTGCCGACATCAATAATAATAAAAAATATATGGAAATAATACAGGGTAAAAAAGTGTAAACCTTCTCACAAAATATAAAATGGATACATCCAGAACTTAAAATATAACCATGTGTAGTCATGCATTTGTTCGTTGGGCTGCATACTGCTTTTTCTTACATCAGTTCTTGTCTTACACTTAAAATACATTTAGATTTTTGTCATGTGATATTCACATATCTACATTATTAATTTCCATGGGAGAAAAAAGCTAATTGGAAATTGGGCTCCTCCAAGAGCAGTGATGGTAAAGTACCAGATGGCAAGTTACCAAAGGGGACAGTTTGTATTTCTGAGTATTTTTTTCTTCCTGAATGGGAGCAGTGGCTGTTGGTACTTGTATTAACAGTATCTAAAGTCTATTTAAAAAAAAAAAAAAAAGTAATCTAAATAAGTCAGATATTACAAACTGTCATAACTGCTATCAGTTTATAACAAATCACCTGTGTTGTCTTATGAAGGCTTGCTAACGAACAAACCCATATTGCTTTATAAGACACTGGTAGATAACTTGTCATAGCCTGAGCTAAGTTGATGTGACCCCACATCACATTCATTCAAGTCCTGCTTTAGAGACTGGCTAATGTAGGCTCTTGTGATGGTTGTTTACTGTAAGGTAGCTGTAGTTCTATAGTGTCCAGTGTGTTGGCTCTATGGGGGCCCCTGTGGAGACCCTTGTTGGTGCCCAAAATGGGACCCTGATGGAGGTGCACAGGCCCCAGCGCTGGGTGGACGACTGGGCTCCCCACTTCCTGACTGGTCAAGCTCAGCGCTGTCGCAGTCCGAGTCGTCGCACAGGGCCTGACTCTGAGGGGTAAAGATGGAGGAGAGAGAAACATTATGCTAGAGGTAGATCACAGAATCAACTGAAACCTCAGAGTTATGGGAACCGTTAATGTTCCTAGTCTGACGTCACTATCGAAGAAGAGATTGCGGTAGGAGAAAAAAACTTCACACTAGAAGTTGTAGATTAGAAACTGGTGGTAATGAATGGATAAATTATAGGTACAAGTACAGTGCCTTCAGAAGTATTTATAACCCTTGACTTATTACACATTTTGTTGTGTTACAGCCTGAATTAAATACAGCTGTGAAGTTGGACCCATTCCAAAATGGACCTGGGGCTTTCCCACCTGGACTCGACATGCATAAATAAAACAATTTAAACACAGAGACCTGTTCCAAACGGACCCGAGGACAACTAGACCCGTTCCGTATAGACATGGTCGGATCCAAATCAGGTCCGATCCGAGTGAGGGTAGCAGCAGAAAATCATGTTTGATTAACCAGAGCTGGTAAAGCACGAGAGGGAGAGAGCGGTGCCGCTCTAGCAAGCGGGGGAGGGGACGTACTGTGTGAGCGAGTGACACAAGAAGCAGCGAGGGAGAGACAGCAACCAACCAAGCCGACTTGTGCAATAGCAGACGAATAGCTGCTATAGAGCCCCACAGTGGAGGTGTCATAATACCCATAAAACCTAGCGGTCAAACAGCGAAATGGTTCCAATCGTTTTCCCACCATTAATTTTTCCCATAGGGGATTTTAGATACGATTAAATTAAGGGCTGTGTTTCGTGTGGCGTGACATTTTGATAATCATGTAAATCTCTCTCGTACAAGGTGACTTTCATAAATATATTTGTCTCTATTTACTCATGTTCGAACATGCTACTTAATTAGTACAAATTTCAAAAAACATCATTCCACTTGACGTTATGCGGTATTGTTTGTAGGCCAGTGACACAAAATTGCAATGTAATCAATTTTAAATTCAGGCTGTAACACAAAATGTGGAAAAGGTCGCAGCTTCAATTCTTGTTAATCTAACTGCACTGTCCAATTTACAGTAGCTATTACAGTGAAAGAATACCATGCTATTGTTTGAGGAGAGTGCACAATTAGGAACTTGAAAATGTATTAATACGCGATGTCTGAGTAAAGACTCTATTTTTGCCATGGGGCAGAGAGAAAAAATGGCAGTTTTATAGCTAATCTCATGCTATTTTACACATTATGCTATAAGGCTGACAGAATATTTTGCTGTTTTAGAGCTCAGGGATTCTTTTTTTCCACAAATATTTGTCTTAAAATTTACAAAATGTTTAATATACATTTTGATAGACCAAAGTATCAGTTATCACTCCAGGTGAAGGAACAACCTCCTTTTTTTCCTTAAAAAAAGAAGAAATGCAATTAACTGGTTTTAACTCTTTCAGACACCATAAAAAGCATGCATGTATTTCTAGGTTTAAAACAAAAAACAACATTTCTAAAACAAACATTATCCCTTAGGGCTTGCACAGCAAATACTTCAATTGTTTAACCTCTAATCAAATAACCATAATTTCGAAGTAAATTTGGAGTCACGCAATGATATGGTGTGTGGTTCTCCCACTACGACTCAGGAAACCATGTAGTTTATAGGCTACTTATGAAATAAGTTATGATGAACTTCACAGGGTGTGGAAAGTACACGGTTATGAGCTTGATGCTGCTTTCCAATAAATAACGAGGGTCTTATTCTGGTAATATGATGATCGATGCTTGACTGCCGTTTAACAAATACAAATATTCTTGCTCTTATCCATAAGAATCTCATCATGTAGACTAGACAACCCGCACTGCCTACTCGCACTGTATCTGCAAGCTGTTGGCTAGAGCACAGGCGCCAAGACCGATGTAGGCACTATTTGCTATTAAACGCAACAGTTTTTGTGGAAAAACTATCGCGAAAAAGTACATTTTGTATATACTACGTCATCACTCACTCGTTTTTTTCCCTCCAACAAATCCATTTACTGGAAACATACCACTGGTGGGAAAATGCGCATATTTTCTTTTTGGAGATTCTGGAGTATTCGCATGAAAATCTGTATCTAATTGGATGGAAACCTAGCTAGTAATAAAAAACATAATTCAGAATATTGACAAAAATATATATTTTAAGGGGGTTAGCCATCAGCGACGGGTTGACAAGCCACTGACGGATTTGACAACAGATACTCAAAACAGACATATTTTTGCCTCAAAAATTAAAGTTCAATACAAACATTTGTAAAGTATGGAAAATGATTCATTTGAAAATCCCAAATAAAAACAATCTTTCTATCAGATCTTTCAGTACTCTGATGGAGTTGAGTTGACATTAGACAAAAATCTGAAGGATTTGGTGTTATACGGACTTTTTCTTCAAGTGGTATACACAGGAGTTGACCACTGGAAACATCTTTGAGGAATTACAGTTTTGAGAAAAATATTCTTTAATGTCACAGAGGGCTCTTACAAGAAACTACATAAGATCATTTTTCAGCTAATATCCATTATTGCAACAAAAATTGGGATGCTTTGCTCCATACAACGGCATTTCCAAGCATAGAACTGACATGGACATTTATAATATTGAAAGTATTTCAAAAACAAAAACTTTTCCCTTATAAAATTCCCGTAAATGTAAATTTTAAGGTCAAATAATGGAACTGAATAAAAAACATTTAACTATAAAAAAGGGATTTTTAAGCTAGGTCAAAGCTCATGGACCCCCCATCTTGCAGGGGCTGCTGGGGTGTGCGCTACGCAAGTGCCAGTATCAGATTGTGTTACCTCATTAGGATTCTGTGCAGCATCTAGCAGGGCTTTGACCTGGCCCAGAGCACTTTTCCTCTCAGACAGCCCGTCAGAGGCCTGCACCAGGTCCGTGTTGTCTGCCGGGAACTCTGACCCCTGCGACAGGAGGTCATCGCTGCGGTCGTACAGACGGTCATCCGTGTTGGTGCTGACCACATCCGGCGTGCCGCTGTGGGAGTGGTCGGTGGTGTGACCTTCCTCGCCGTCTGACACAGAGAGGTTCTCTGAACTGAAGGTGGACCCCGACTGGCACTGGTTGATGCTGGTCGGACGTCTGGGGAGAATGAACAAGAGAGAAGAGGGAGATAAAAGAAAGGAAGAATCCACTTTTGTTTCAGTTTTGATTAATTCCATAATTAATAGTCATCATACTGCATGTCACTTGCAGATTCACTTATACTAGCAACACAAAACATCTCTGATTGGAATTACAAATGTCATTTTTATAATGGTGTCAAACCCTGTGACTCCTAAAATCATATCACAGATCAATGATGAGACAAAGGTAAATTACGGGCAGTTTTTTGGGTACTGGAGTACAGCAACATTCTCACCGTCTCCGTGGCAACTCCACTTCGCTGTCAACCTCCCCCTCCTCCTCCTCTGAAGACACACCACGCCTCTGTGGGCACAGCCCATAGAACAGAGGGAGTTAGCTAAACACATTCACAGAGATGAAAGGAATACATACTGAACATGACTAGCTTTTCATTGGGACTGTACCTGTTTGCGTGTGATGGCTGCCCTGTACAGGATAGCTGAGGGGGTGAGGTGCCCTGACGCCACCCGGGGTAACCTCACACCACTCACTCCCTCCTCCTTATCGTCCCCATCGTGGGGCAGGCGTGAGGCACCCAGCACAGACCCCCTCCCGGCGGCCACCCCCCTCCCACATGGCGAGTCTGGGCTGCTAGAGAAGGGGAACGATGCTGCGTCCTCGCTGGGTGTGTTGCTACGCGGGGGCGTCTCCGTGAGGTCATCCAGACCTGCCGCGCCACGCTCGGACCCCCCCAGGCCCGCGGAGGCACTCAGGCTGCCACCCTTCTCCAGCCCCCCCATGGTGGTCTCTCCTTTCCCCTGGCCCTCAGCTGCCAGCGTGGTGCATATGAGGTCTGGGCTGGAGGAGGACAACTGCCTCTGCTGCTGCTCGTGGCCCAGGGCCCGCAAGACTGCGCTGGGGTCCAGGAGCTGCTTGGAGGGGTCCGTGCTGAAGCTGTTGGCCTGGGCAGGGTTGTCCCCGCCAGGGGAGGGTTGAGTGGCCTTCAGGCCAGCCAGGTCCCCGCTGCTGCCCTTGCCAGGCTTGCGGTGGCGAGTCTTGACTCTCCGTGAGCGGTTAGGAGACGTGGAGCCCCTGTTGGGGCAGGAGGGGATGGTGACCTGCATCACGGAGGAATCCATCTTGGGAATGATCACCTCTGACTTGAGGATGTCTGGCCTATGAGAACAGGATAGAATAGAAAACAATGGTCAGATACATTGTGATATAATCTGATTACACATTTATTTAAAGTGCTTTCAATTGGGTTACATGAGTAAGTTAATTCTGCATTGGGTTCACATTAGAACTACCCTTGCCTCCTATGCTTTTGGCTCTCGGAATTAACTCTCACCTCTTTCCAGAGGGCAGTTTCTGTGGGACGTTTCTCTTCTTGATGAGTTTGTCCATGGAGTTGGAGGAGCTAGTCTGTCTGGAGCTGTGGTGCTTGAACAGTCCTGGAAACTTCTTATCTAAAGACTGCTCTCTCCTAGGCACACATCAACACGATTAAAGTTGATTGCATGCAAAATCCAGTAACTACTCTGTTCTACATATTCTATTTCTATGACTTGTATCTTCTATAACCCTAATTACCAAATACTTATTATCCACTTATTTTCAAACACTGCATGTCCAGTATGTCTATATACCATACTAGCTGATATGATTGATGTGCTAAATTAGAATTTTTTTATACAAATGATCTGAGAATTTGCTGAACAACTCCACATGCATTGAAGTGCTCTGCCTGACGGATCCACCTACTTCTGTAGCTCTTTCTCTTTGAGCTCCAGCTGCAGCATGACAGCATTGAGCTCCATGTAGAGGTTGTTGGCCCTCTCCAGCTTCCTCTCATAGTGCTCACGGATGTCCAGAGCGTGCCTGAATAGAAAACAGTGCACAAGAAGTGACATCATGTTTACGCATGAAAGAATCCAAATGCTGTGTAACAGAAACGTGCCCTGAGCCTATTTATTTTATTTTTTCCCTCCATCTCTTTCTTTCTTTTTTATATCTCCAAAGGTAGATAAAGGAAGAACAAAGGAACTAGAGCCATTTGATGTTAGTGAAACTGCCTGTCTACATGACCCTGGACTGCTGTACTGTAGTTACACAGCTCGTAACAACAAGGCACTGGTGGCTTTCTGTTATACAATACTGGCATTGCATCACTTCCAGCAGGTAAAAGAGAAGAGTAACTGTCTGTCAGAGTGTTGTGGTACAGACCTGAGCTCCTCTCTGCGTCGGTTGATCAGTTCCTCGTCCAGTCGGTGCAGACAGGTCCCATCAGACTTAATCTTCTCAAAGTGCTGCTTCACCTCCTCCCGCCACTCAGCCTGCTCAACACACACACAAACTTAGACACTCTCTGTGTGTGTGTGTGTGTGTGTGTGTGTGTGTGTGTGTGTGTGTGTGTGTGTGTGTGTGTGTGTGTGTGTGTGTGTGTGTGTGTGTGTGTGTGTGTGTGTGTGTGTGTGTGTGTGTGTGTGTGTGTGTGTGTATACATTCATTATGTTGTGTGTGTGTGGCATAGTGTACAGTAGGCTACCTGAGACTTGAAGTATGTCTCCTGTGGGGTGGAGAGTACATCAGCTGAGGCTATATCCAGATGGAGGAGGATCTGACGGAAAGAGGGTCTATTTCTGGGTTTACAGTTCCTGCAAAACCAAGTCAGAGACAAGTTTGGTATATCTACTGTATAATCATTATGCATCTACATGGGCCAAGTCTACCTAGGAAAGATTTCAAAGGAAAGAATTTCCCTCTATCTATTTCCACTACCTCCTCTTTCCTCTCTCTCCTCTTCTCCACCATCCCTCTCTTTCTCCCCCTCCTTCCCTCCCTCCCACCATCCCTTCCTCCATCTCCACTCACCAGCACTGCCTCAGGAGGATTTTGAAGCCATCGGGGCAGCTCTTGGGGATAGGGAGGTTCAGGCTGTTGTTGCCCACCCCCCAGATGATGGCGGAGGAGTCCACATCCTTATAGGGGACCTCCCCGGTCAGCATTTCCCACAACACCACCCCAAACGACCTGCAGTTCACAACACTCTTTATATTAGTGATCACTGATCAGAGATGGAATTGCATTGGTCCTCTTTTCTATGGTCAATAAGTTGAATTCCTTCACTTACCAGATGTCCACCTTCTCTGATACGGGTTCATTCCGAATGACCTCTGGGGCCATCCAGGCCACCGTACCAGCAAAAGACATCTTCATGCTCTTATCAAAGAGCTCCTTGGAGGTGCCAAAGTCAGAGATCTTCACCAAGTCATCATGTGTAATCAGCATACTGCCATGGATAGAGCAAAAATATATATTTTTTAGATGTCCTTAAGCCAGAAAATACATTTTCTAAAGAAAGAGCTAATTGATTTACTTTGGGGCCTTCTGGTCTATAGGCGGATGGTTTTGATAATACCCAGCACAGTGACTCACTTGGGGGACTTGAGGTCTCTGTGGATGATCTTGTGGAGGTGTAGGTAGTTCATGCCCCCGGCAATGCCCATGGCCCAGTCGATGAGTAGGGAGGGGGTGATGTTCCTGCCCGCCCTTAGCACCTCATACAGCTGGCCCTGCGCACAGTACTCCATCAGGATACAATAGCAGGGAGCCTGGGTGCAGATACCCCTGGGGGAGTGAGAGAGGGGGTAGGAGGAATGGGGAGAGGGAGGGAGGAGGCAGAGGGACAAGTATAAACAAGAGAACATTTGAAAAAGTCAGTGTCTGATGATGTCATAGTCTTGATGGAGTGCTAGTTACTGCTGGTCAAGGCTACAATAGCTCGGACGAACAGTTGACATGTTCATATACATCTATTCTGTTTTCTTGGGGTCTGGGTCAGGGAGTTTTCCTCACTTGAAGGTGATTATGTTGGGATGCTTGAGTTTGCGTAGGTGCTTGATCTCCGTCTCCTTGATGTCCCGGACTTTCTTGACAGCCACGTCCTCTCCATGGAACTTCCCCAAGAAGACGGCACCCTGGGCCCCACTGCCCACCCACTGCAGGTCTGAGATCTCCTCAAACGGAACTTCCCAGGATTCTAAAAACACAACATCAAAACAAGGAAAGAGTCAGTCACAGGCAATGAGCGGCAGATGGAGAGGACTCCAGGCCAGTAAGCAGACCAGCTGAGATGTATCATATACAGTGGGGGAAAAAAGTATTTGATCCCATGCTGATTTTGTACGTTTTCCCACTGACAAAGAAATGATCAGTCTAGCATTTTAATGGTAGGTTTATTTGAACAGTGAGAGACAGAATAAACCAAAAAATCCAGAAAAACGCATGTCAAAAATGTTATAAATTGATTTGCATTTTAATGAGGGAAATAAGTATTTAACCCTTCTGCAAAAGATGACTTAGTACTTGGTGGCAAAACCCTTGTTGGCAATCACAGAGGTCAGACGTTTCTTGTAGTTAGCCACCAGGTTTGCACACATCTCAGGAGGGACTTTGCAGATCTTCTCCAAGTCATTACGGTTTCGAGGCTGACGTTTGGCAACTCGAACCTTCAGCTCCCTCCACAGATTTTCTATGGGATTAAGGTCTGGAGACTGGCTAGGCCACTCCAGGACCTTAATGTGCTTCTTCTTGAGCCACTCCTTTGTTGCCTTGGCCGTGTGTTTTGGGTCATTGTCATGCTGGAATACCCATCCACGACCCATTTTCAATGCCCTGGCTGAGGGAAGGAGGTTCTCACCCAAGATTTGACGGTACATGGCCCCGTCCATCGTCCCTTTGATGCGGTGAAGTTGTCCTGTCCCCTTAGCAGAAAAACACCCCCAAAGCATAATGTTTCCACCTCCATGTTTGACGGTGGGGATGGTGTTCTTGGGCTCATAGGCAGCATTCCTCCTCCTCCAAACACGGCAAGTTGAGTTGATGCCAAAGAGCTCCATTTTGGTCTCATCTGACCACAACACTTTCACCCAGTTGTCCTCTGAATCATTCAGATGTTCATTGGCAAACTTCAGACAGGCATGTATATGGGCTTTCTTGAGCAGGGGGACCTTGCGGGCGCTGAAGGATTTCAGTCCTTCACGGCATAGCATGTTACCAATTGTTTTCTTGGTGACTATGGTCCCAGCTGCCTTGAGATCATTGACAAGATCCTCCCATGTAGTTCTGGGCTGATTCCTCACCGTTCCCATGATCATTGCAACTCCAGAGATCTTGCATGGAGATCTTGCATGGAGCCCCAGGCTGAGGGAGATTGACAGTTCTTTTGTGTTTCTTCCATTTGCGAATAATCGCACCAACTCTTGTTACCTTCTCACCAAGCTGCTTGACGATGGTCTTGTAGCCCATTCCAGCCTTGTGTAGGTCTACAATCTTGTCCCTGACATCCTTGGAGAGCTCTTTGGTCTTGGCCATGGTGGAGAGTTTGGAATCTGATTGATGGATTGCTTCTGTGGACAGGTGTCTTTTATACAGGTAACAAACTAAGATTAGGAGCACTCCCTTTAAGAGTGTGCTCCTAATCTCAGCTTGTTACCTGTATAAAAGACACCTGGGAGCCAGAAATCTTTCTGATCAATTCATAACATTTTTGACATGCGTTTTTCTGGATTTTTTGGTTGTTATTCTGTCTCTCACTGTTCAAATAAACCTACCATTAAAATTATAGATTGATAATTTCTGTGTCAGTGGGCAAATGTACAAAATCAGCAGGGAATCAAATACTTTGTTTCCTCACTGTAAACGGCATCATCTGTTTATATTAGTCTACAGATAGGAAGCTTTTCTGTGAAAAAAAGTATTTTACATCGACACATGAGTAGGTGTTTTCCCCTTGTGGTACCACCATAGATACGATTCGATCAATATGCTCAGTGTACAGTATAGTACGATGGCAGTTGGGGAGAGATGTAGAGGCAAACAGCTGCACATCTCCCCAAATCGAATCGTTCCTCCCTACATCACCTGTCATGAGAGTACATTAGATAGATGAATGACTGAGAATTTGGTCACTGTGAGGAAAGAGAAGCCAGTAGGCGGGATAAGAGAGACAAGCAGAAGAATTCTTCATGAGAAGTGTTGTGGTCTCCAGGGACCTGCTGCTGTGGAGGCAGCTGCTCATGTCATCTGTAGCTAACTGTGAATAAGTCTAGTGCACAGGTAACGTCAGCAGCATTGTAGGGGGCGTGTAAAGAGAAAGTGGGGCACGGTGGCAGGAGTGAGAGATAAACAGAGAGGAAAATGGAAGCCATTTTAGTGATGTACCTCCATAATGAAATTAAGTCAAGTTGAACCTTTATATATAATGCATCACCATGGTTACGGATTTACCTCAACATCTTGACCATATAACATTTCAAGTGACAAAAGATTTGGTGTCGTACATTACATATCCTACGCAGAGTGAAATATCCTGAAGTGTGTCTCATGAATTGGTTAGGTATTCAGTATCCTAAAAGTTTACAAACGTCTTTGTAAAACACAGGAGTCCTTGTGCAAATAGTGAAGTGACATAGAATTGGCTGTTATACTCACTCCACGCACCTTCCTGGTTATGCTTGTGTTCGGTGGAGTAGGCTTTCCCGATCATGGTCCAGACGGGTTTCAGGCAGCCAAACAGCCCCTCCAGGAACCCTCCACTTCCTTGCTGCAGCCGGATGTTGTCTGATTGGCTGTGGATGGCCCCAGCCTCTGAGCTAAGCCCTGCCTCCTCCCCGCCCCCACACTGGCAGGCTTCTAGCTCGTGCAACTTCAGCACGCTGTTGTCAAAGTGGGGCAGGGGCCTGTCGCTAGGGGTCGGGCTGCTGCCACAGGTGTGGGGGCACCCCTCACCTCCGCCTGACACAACTGGTGCCCCACCTGTGTCGATGCACAGCACGTTGCGGAGGACACACTGGGTGGGGGTCAGGTCGGTCTCTGGGGTGCAGGCGGGGGGGTCTGCATCCAGCCTGCGGAAGGTAGGTTCTGAGAGGGAGGGGGAGGGGGCGTGGGGCTCATGGAGGCAGGTCCCACTCATCAGGGGGTCCCACAACACAGTAACCAAGGATGTACGGGAGTAGAGAGGGAGAAGGGGAGGCCTGGATGGAGTGACACAAAGATGAAGAGGAGAGGAAAAAATGCAATGAGTAACTATAAATCAGTATAATTCATTGATGCCTAGTCTTTTGGCTGTTTCAGAGCTGTCCATTGATGAAATAGACCTGTATCTAGACTTCTCATTTTAAAACAGCGTTTGATGTGTGTTTGGCCTTGTCAGTACTGTTCATAGTTGAAGTAAATTATAGATTATTGTAATCAAGTACTATGCAGAATGACTGTCTGTAACAGATGAACCATCAGACAGATGGGCCTTACTATGCAGGAGAGGAGAGGGAGTGAAAAAAAAGAAATCTTACTCTGCCTTTCTTAAAAAAAACTCCTGTGAGAGCAAGTCAACCATTACATCCAGTTTCTCCTCAATAAAGACAAAAGCCTCAATTATTCAGCAGACCACGTCTTAATATTTAGGAATGGGATTGAGGCAGTCAAACGGTTGCCTCTCAAGCCGCCTGATCTTGCACGCTTACATGAATGTTCGCAACAGTGGTAATCAGTCTGGTAATTACAAGGCTAGTCAATGGGGAATAGTTTATGAATGAACCAAGGACATAGTACTGACTACAAAATAGACCTGACCTTTATCCCCAGGGTGATTCCTGTAGGAGTGTCACCATAGGTCAGGATAGCCTATATCTTGTTTTACACTGTGATGATATGGATGGTGCACTGCTGGAATCAATAAGGATGAGTACTATGCCTCTTCTGGTACTGTATGCATTGAATGACACTTATGGTCCTGATACATGCTTGGCTTGACAGTTTTATGCTGCAAACTATACATATACAATACTGTATGTGTTTCAGTCCTGACATGTTAGTTCTGCAGAATGTGACGAAATTGCAACCCTAACCACTGAGGTGTGTGTGTGTGTGTGTGTGTGTGTGTGTGTGTGTGTGTGTGTGTGTGTGTGTGTGTGTGTGTGTGTGTGTGTGTGTGTGTGTGTGTTACATTACACGGTAGCCCAGTATGAGAACCGCATGAGAACCACTACTCTCGAGCGAATGGAGAACTTGAAATGGGAAAAACACTGGGCCTGTGTGAAGGAGCACTTTCTCACACAAGCGCAGGAAGATCAATCTTTAAATAACCACGGATGTGATGATGACACTCACTAGCATCACAGTCGACGTACGTCAATTAATGCCCGAAACGTACGAGTCCATGCCAAGTCTAACTGCCGCAGCGTCTGTAGATTCACTGAATTTTGGCACCAACACAAAATATTTCGTAATAGACTATGATGCTGATGCAGAAATATGATTTTTCGCATTAATCGACGAGTATGCATTTTCTGCCAGATTGACCTGGTGGTAGCCTATGCTAATGTGAACAGAGTACATTGCACAACATTGCATGAGGCAACGCACCTGAATATCTCATAATAATATTTGATCTAATATAATTGATAGAATGACATTCCATTACCTTTCTGCCTGGTTGCTGTCGCGTTCTCAAGTAAGGGGTGGGTTCAGCTTCCTACATGCAATAATGAAGAGCAATCGTCGTTTTTTCCTCTCCGGGCTGTCTGTCGTTTTATTGCATGAAAGACCCTTCCCACGAGTTCACGTTATCAGAACGAATCCCAGCGGGCAAATTGTGTTATCAATAACCGGGGACCCATGGAACGTGAGGCGCGCAGGGTTGGGAGAGGGAGGGAGCTGTCTCCTTCCCAGTGCTGAATTGACGTCACGGAGTTGCAAACCCACAAGGGGGCGTGAATATCGCCCCCACAAAACTGTACAGTGGTTTCCATCTTTTCAGCAAAGTTTAAACAATTGTCTTCGTGTCATGTCTGTTCCACTGACTTAGTTCTGTCTTTGGAAATCTCTAAATAACACACACAATTAATGGTTCAAATGTGCTATAGCTAATCATTTTTCCACCAAGGTCTACACACCATGCATGCACTCATCAAAACGGCATTTGAATGGCAAACAACCAGCACGTTTTTACAGTTTGCTTATTTCATCCATGTTTTGAAACAAACAGCACCAATGTGAACTGAGAAACAGAAGTTGGATGTAATGCCACTATTTATCCGATAGATGACAGCAGCGTATTCACCTCTGGGCAAAGTATGTCCGCGTTGTGGAAATTCGCTGTATTGTATGCCTTCTACAGGCCTCCGTAGTTTATGAATCCAGCACGGCGGGATTTGCTAACTGGCCAATCTGTTTGAAGCTGCTGTAAACCTAGCTACATTTTACAGGAGAAGAAAGGTAACGTTAACAACGGTACATTGGCAATGTACCACTACATGGATAACTGTGTAGTTGTATTTTGTAAATCTCGGTCTAGCTAGCTTGCTAAGTAGCTAGCAAGTCTAAAGTGTCAATCCAATCTAGCTAGCCAAGTTTGATACATAGCCAACGGTAACTAGTTAGCTAACGTTAGTGACTAGCTAGCTGATTTAGCTAGCATCTGCATGTGATAACTGAATGCTGAGCTACTAAATGTGATGTCTTTTTCAGGAGTAATGTGGTTATAATGTGTTCCTTGGCTCTGTTCCCCCCTCCGCTGCCCGGCTATGGAGAGACTTCTCAATACGACGAGTCCAACACAGATCCAGCAGTCTGGTTTGGGGTGGGTGGGCGGGCGGGCGGGCTATCATATCAATGCCAATCCGTGTACTAGTCACCACAAACTTCAGTTACCAAAAACTGTTTGTCACTGTAATGTTTAGATGTTTATTCTTATTAGGTGGTGTGTGTGTGTGTGTGTGTGTGTGTGTGTGTGTGTGTGTGTGTGTGTGTGTGTGTGTGTGTGTGTGTGTGTGTGTGTGTGTGTGTGTGTGTGTGATGTATTTCCATTTGCTGTAGGATTAACGTGCTCTGAATCTGTACTTCCCGGGAGAGTCACTGAAACCTCACAGCTGCCAAGAGAGCAGCAGCAAGGCAGCCTTTCGGGACCACTGTGAGACACTGTACACACGGAGTGCAGAGGCTTGGTGTGTGAGACACACCCATAGACACAGACAGAGACACACACAGTCAATTCTCTAAGGCCCTGTTCACAAATCCCTACCTCTGTGTCTGTCTGCTTGGCGTGATGCAGGCCTCTCTGGACTCTTAAATGAAATAGCCAACTCCAGTGCAGAGGGTGAGTGCCATGTTATCTTTATTATTTCACGGTCTTGAAAGTATTACATGCAGACTGCGCTTCAGATAAGAAAGTGTTCTATCATGCAAGAGTTTGTGTAACTCTTTAATGTGTGTGTGTTCCCAGCGCCCAAGTGGCTAGAGGTTAGCTCTAGCTGTGTCCTGGCTTTGCTACGGTGGGTCTCCTCCTTCCACGGCTCTCTGTTTCCTCATCTCACAGTAAGTGGCCCAGTCTCAGTCAATTCACATGGCACAATTTCCATCAGTAACAATCAGACAATACAAAACTTGCCAGAGTGTTTTGGAATCTGCAGGCTTCTCTAATTGACTGTTGTTGTCTGCCCTTTGTCTTCAGTTAAGCAGCGAGGACATGACCGCTGTGTTTTCCCAGGTGCTCGACTGGTAAGACCACCTTTTTAGTTTCAGTCCCCAATTAGATCCTTAAATATACCCTCTCTTATGTCCTTGTCAAATATGAGTTATTTATTAACTAGGACAATGGTCACCAACCGGTCGATCACGATCGATTGGTCAGGTCAATCTTCAAGGCATTCCTAGTCGATCACTTGCTTGCGCTCCTTTTTAAATTGTATTTGTGCTGGATCGCTCAAATCACCTTGCCTACAGTTTCCACAACCCCGGCCACAGAAAATGTTATACTAGCCTACCCGAGATTCATAAAACCTTGTCCAGAGAGAGAGGGAGACCGTCAAAGAATACAGCAAAGAGCTGCTGTTTTTGAGTGAGTTCGTCTGTTTTTATTCATCACTGTCAACACTGTTTTATTATTTTATAGTTTGTGTGTGTGCATTGATATGTAGGCTACGTGTGCCTTTTAAAAAATGTATGTAGTTCTGTCCTTGAGCTGTTCTTGTCTATTAATGTTCTGTATTATGTCATTCTGTATTATATTTCATGTTTTGTGTGGACCCCAGGAGGAGTAGCTGCTGCTTTTCCAACAGCTAATGGGGATCCGAATAAAATACCAAAATCCACACTATTACAAAACATAAAATGTGTTTCTCCCTACTTCCACTGGCGCTGCAATGAATAATGAATGAGTAGACAAGTGAATCGATAGACCTGCGTTTATATTATTATTAGCAGCTCATCGTGTCTATTTTAATAATGAGGAATATTTAACATTCTCTGTTCATAGGAACAACATGAATTTGTACGAGGCAAATGTGGTGCAAGTAGAGTTTTGCCATCAAGTGGAAGACGATGTCCCCTCTCTCTGGTCAGTCTCACCGGAGGAGAGAACAGGAGCCATGAGAGGCGGACCCTCTGCTGCTCCCTCCCTCCGCTGAGACTAGTGCTGTATTCAAAACAACTGGGAACTCGGAAATTTCCGACTTTAGTGTGTTCCAAGACAACTGGGAACTTTAAAACAAAATGTGATCCGACTGGGAAAAATCGTTTTGAACGGTCATATAACTCGGAATTTCAAGTTGCAAACTTGGGTATCTTTCTAGAGCTCAGACTTTCCGACCAGAAGATCACTGATGTTATGATTTGACCACGTTTTCTTTTCAGAGTTCCCAGTTGTCTTGAAATCACCATGACTATCAGATGCAGTCCAGTAAAATAAAAAAGCAAATTATTTCAAATGATGCTCAGTTGTGCCTTGCAAGTGCGACACCAACTGATCTATTTTCTTATCAAAGCTCGACTTTTGAAATATAATATGGTCTGAGAAGAACAGTATTGGCAGGCCAAGTAGACAATAATGTTTTAGTCCTACTGCACAAACCACATTTTTATTAGGTTAATGTTTTTTCGTTTTTTTATCATGTAAGAAAAGTTTAAAAAATCTGAGCGGTAGATCTTTCTTTTTAACTTCGAAAGTTATCTTGATTCAGAAAAGGTTGGTGACCACTGCTTTATGGTATATGGTGTTGTTCTGGGGCCAGTTGCACCACTTGGTCGTAAGTGGGTTGTAACTCTACGTCCGACGGAAAATGGGCTCTACGCCAGACCAAAGAATTATACTTGTTGCTAATATATACACTTCACAATAAATTATATTAAGAAATGTTTTATTTCAGAAAAACAGAATATGAGTCGGCCTACAGTGCATTCGTAAAGTATTCAGACCCGTTCACTTTTTCCACATTTTGTTATGTTACAACCTTATTCTAAAATTGATTAAATTGTTTTTCCCCCTCATCAATCTACACACAATACCCCATAATGACAAAGTCAAAACAGGTTATCAATTTTTACAAAAAAAAAATAAAAAATGTGTCTGATTTACATACAGTACCTTTCAAAAGTTTGGGTCACTTAGAAATGTCCTTGTTTTTGAAAGGAAAGCATATTTGTTGTCCATTAAAATAACATCAAATTGATCAGAAATACAGTGTAGATAGACATTGTTAATGTTGTAAATGACTATTGTAGCTGAAAACGGCAGATTTTTTAAAATGGAATATCTACATAGGTGTAACAGTATAGCTTCCATCCCTCTCCTCGCCCCTACCTGAGCTCGAACCAGGGACCCTCTACACATCAACAACTGCCTCCCCACGAAGCATCGTTACCCACCACTCCACAAAAGACGCGGCCCTTGCAGAGCAAGGGGAACAACTACTTCAAGGCCTCAGAGCGAGTGACGTCACCGATTGAAACGCTATTAGCGTGCATCCTGCTAACTAGCTAGCCATTTCACACTGGTTGCACTCACCCCCCTTTTGACCTCCCCCTTTTCCGCAGCAACCAGTGATCCGGGTCAACAGCATCAATGTATCAGTATAGCTTCCATCCCTCTCCTCGCCCCTACCTGAGCTCGAACCAGGGACCCTCTACACATCAACAACTGCCTCCCCACGAAGCATCGTTACCCACCACTCCACAAAAGCCGCGGCCCTTGTGGAGAAAGGGGAACAACTACTTCAAGGTCTCAGAGCAAGTGACGTCACGGATTGCAACGCTATTAGCTCGCACCCCACTAACTAGCTAGCCATTTCACACCGGTTACATAGGCGTACAGAGGCCCATTATCAGCAACCATCACTCCTGTGTTCCAATGTCACGTTGTGTTAGCTAATCCAAGTTTACAATTTTAAAAGGCTAATTGATCATCAGAAAACCCTTTTGCAATTGTAAGCACAGCTGAAACTGTTGTTCTGATTAAAGAAGCAATAAAACTGGCCTTCTTGAGACTAGTTGAGTATCTGGAGCATCAGCATTTGTGGGTTCGATTACAGGCTCAAAATGGCAAGAAACAGATAACTTTCTTCTGAAACTCATCAGTCTATTCTTGTTCTGTGAAATGAATGCTATTCCATGCGAGAAATTGCCAAGAAACTAAAGATCTCGTACAACGCCATGTACTACTCCCTTCACAGAACAGCTCAAACTGGTCCCAGCTTTGATGCACCTGTACTGACCTCGCCTTCTGGATGATAGCGGGGTGAACAGGCCGTGGCTAGGGTGGTTGATGTCCTTGATGATCTTTTTGGCCTTCCTGTGACATTGGGTGCTGTAGGTGTCCTGGAGGGCAGGTAGTTTGCCCCCGGTGATGCGTTGGGCAGATCGCACCACCCTCTGGAGAGCCCTGCGGTTGCGGGCAGTGCAGTTGCCGTACCAGGCTGGGATACAGCCTGACAGGATGCTCTCAATTGTGCATCTGTAAAAGTATGAGGGTTTTAGGGGCCAAGCCAAATTGGCGCGGATGCGCCTTCTTCACTACACTATCTGTGTGGGTGGACCATTTCAGATCGTAAGTGATGTGTACGCCAAGGAACTTGAAGCTTTCCACCTTCTCCACTGCGGTCCCGTCGATGTGGATAGGGGCGTGCTCCCACTGCTGTTTCCTGAAGTCCACGATCAGCTCCTTTGTTTGTTTTGTTGATGTTGAGTGAGAAGTTATTTTCCTGGCACTACTCTCCCAGGGCCCTCACCTCCTCTCTGTTGGCTGTCTCGTCATTGTTAGTAATCAGGCCTACTACTGTTTTGTCGTCTGCAAACTTGATGATTGAGTTGGAGGCTTGCGTGGCCACCCAGTCATGGGTGAACAGGGAGTACAGGAGGGGGCTGAGCACGCACCATTGTCGGGTCCCTGTGTTGAGGATCAGCGAAGTGGAGGTGTTGTTTCCTACCTTCACCACCTGAGGGCGGCCCATCAGGAAGTCCAGGACCCAGTTGCACAGGACGGGGTTCAGACCCAGGGCCCCAAACTTAATGATGAGCTTGGAGTGTACTATGGTGTTGAATGCTGATGAATAGTCAATGGATACATAAGTATTCCTCTTGTCCAGGTGGGATAGGGCAGTATGCAGTACGATGGCGATTGCATTGTCTGTGGATCTATTGGGGTGGTAAGTAAATCGAAGTGGCTCTAGGGTGTCAGGTAAGGTGGAGGTGATATGATCCTTAACTAGCCTCTCAAAGCACTTCATGATGACAGAAGTGAGTGCTATAGGGCGATAGTCTTTTAGTTCAGTTACCTTTGCTTTCTTGGGTACAGAAACAATGGTGGACATCTAGAAGCAAGTGAGGACAGCAGACTGGGATAGGGAGAGATTGAATATGTCCGTAAATACTCCAGCCAGCTGGTATGCGCATGCTCTGAGGACGGGGCAGGGATGCCGTCTTGGCCGGCAGCCTTGCCGGGGTTAACACGCTTAAATGTCTTACTCACGTCAGTCACCAGAGAAGCAGAGCCCACAGACCTTGGTAGCGGGCTGCGTCGGTGGCACTGTGTTATCCACAAAGCGGGCGAAGGTGTTGAGCTTGTCCGGAAGCAAGACGTCAGTGTTCGCGACGTGGCTGGTTTCCCCTTTGTAGTCCGTGATTGTCTGTTGACCCTGCCACATACGTCTCGTGTCTGACCCGTTGAATTGCGACTCCACTTTGTCTCTGTACTGAAGTTTTGCCTATTTCATTGGCTTACGGAGGGAATAACTACAATGTTTGTATTCGGTCATATTCCCAGTCACCTTGCCATGGTTAAATGCGGTGGTTCGTGCTTTCAGTTTTGCGCGAATGCTGCCATCTATTCATGGTTTCCGATTTGGGTTCACACACTTGCACTTCTACACTCGCTTACATGCACCCATTCACACGCACACAAACCCATCCATTTAAAACATGTACAGTCGTGGCCAAAAGTTTTGAGAATGACACAAATATTAATTTCCACAAAGTTTGCAGCTTCAGTGTCTTCAGATATTTTTGTCAGATGTTACTATGGAATACTGAAGTATAATTACAAGCATTTCGTAAGTGTCAAAGGCTTCTATTGACAATTACATGAAGTTGATGCGAAGAGTCAATATTTGCAGTGTTGACCCTTCTTTTTACAGACCTCTGCAATCCACCTTGGCATGCTGTCAATTAACTTCTGGGCCACATCCTGACTGATGGCAGCCCATTCTTGCATAATCAATGCTTGGAGTTTGTCAGAATTTGTGGGGTTTTGTTTATCCACCTGCCTCTTGAGGATTGACCACAAGTTCTCAATGGGATTAAGGTCTGGGGAGTTTCCTGGCCATGGACCCAAAATATCGATGTTTTGTTCCCCAAGCCACTTAGTTATCACCTTTGCCTTATGGCAAGGTGCTCCATCATGCTGGAAAAGGCATTGTTCGTCACCAAACTGTTCCTGGATGGTTGGGAGAAGTTGCTCTCGGAGGATGTGTTGGTACCACTCTTTATTCATGGCTGTGTTCTTAGGCAAAATTGTGAGTGAGCCTACTCCCTTGGCTGAGAAGCAACCCCACACATGAATGGTCTCAGGATGCTTTACTGTTGGCATGACACAGGACTGATGGTAGTGCTCACCTTGTCTTCTCCGGACAAGCTTTTTTACGGATGCCCCAAACAATTGGAAAGGGGATTCATCAGAGAAAATGACTTTACCCCAGTCCTCAGGAGTCCAATCCCTGAACCTTTTGCAGAATATCAGTCTGTCCCTGGTGTTTTTCCTGGAGAGAAGTGGCTTCTTTGCTGCCCTTCTTGACACCAGGCCATCCTCCAAAAGTCTTCGCCTCACTGTGCGTGCAGATGCACTCACACATGCCTGCTGCCATTTCTGAGCAAGCTCTGCACTGGTGGTGCCCCGATCCCGCAGCGGAATCAACTTTAGGAGACGGTCCTGGCGCTTGCTGGACTTTCTTGGGCTCCCTGAAGCCTTCTTCTCAACAATTGAACAGCTCTCTTTACAGGTCTTGATGATCCAATACATGGTTGATTTTGGTGCAATCTTACTGGCAGCAATATCCTTGCCTGTGAAGCCCTTTTTGTGCAAAGCAATGATGACGGCACATGTTTCCATCCAAAACATTAGGAACACCTTCCTAACATTGAGTTGCACCCCCTTTTGCCCTCCGAACAGCCTCAATTGTCGAAAGCGTTCCACAGGGATGCTGGCCCATATTGACTGCAATGCTTCCCACAGTTGTGTCAAGTTGGCTGGATGTCCTTTGGGTGGTGGACCATTCTTGATACACACCGGAAACTGTTGAGCGTGAAAAACCCAGCAGCGTGCAGTTCTTGCCACAGTCAAACCGATGCACTTGGCACCTACTACCATACCCCGTTCAAAGGCACTTAAATACACTGCTCAAAAAAATAAAGGGAACACTTAAACAACACAATGTAACTCCAAGTTAATCACACTTCTGTGAAATCAAACTGTCCACTTAGGAAGCAACACTGATTGACAATAAATTTCGTATGCTGTTGTGCAAATGGAATAGACAACAGGTGGAAATTATAGGCAATTAGCAAGACACCCCCAATAAAGGAGTGGTTCTGCAGGTGGGGACCACAGAATCAAATCAAATGTATTTATATAGCCCTTCGTACATCAGCTGATATCTCAAAGTGTTGTACAGAAACCCAGCCTAAAACCCCAAACAGCAAGCAATGCATGTGAAAGAAGCACGGTGGCTAGGAAAAACTCCCTAGGAAAAACTCCCTAGAAAGGCCAAAAACCTAGGAAGAAACCTAGAGAGGAACCAGGCTATGAGGGGTGGCCAGTCATCTTCTGGCTGTGCAGGGTGGATATTATAACAGAACATGGTCAAGATGTTAAAATGTTCATAAATGACCAGCATGGTCAAATAATAATAATCATAGTAGTTGTCGAGGGTGCAACAAGCACGTCCGGTGAACAGGTCAGGGTTCCATAGCCGCAGGCAGAACAGTTGAAACTGGAGCAGCAGCACGGCCAGGTGGACTGGGGACAGCAAGGAGTCATCATACCAGGTAGTCCTGAGGCATGGTCCTAGGGCTCAGGTCCTCCGAGAGAAAGACAGAAAGAGAGAATTAGAGAGAGCATATTTAAATTGACACATGACACCGGATAAGACAAGAGAAATACTCCAGATGTAACAGACTGACCCTAGCCCCCCAACACATAAACTACTGCAGCATAAATACTGGAGGCTGAGACAGGAGGGATCAGAAGACACGGTGGCCCCATCCGATGATACCCCCGGACAGGGCCAAACAGGCAGGATATAACCCCACCCACTTTGCCAAAGCACAGCCCCCACACCACTAGAGGGATGTCTCCAACCACCAACTTACCGTCCTAAGACAAGGCCGAGTATAGCCCACAACGATCTCCGCCATGGCACAACCCAGACCACTTCTCAGTTCCTATGCTTCCTGGCTGATGTTTTGGTCACTTTTGAATGCTGGCGGTGCTTTCACTCTAGTGGTAGCATGAGACGGAGTCTACAACCCACACAAGTGGCTCAGGTAGTGCAGCTCATCCAGGATGGCACATCAATGCGAGCTATGGCAAGAAGGTTTGCTGTGTCTGTCAGCGTAGTGTCCAGAGCATGGAGGCGCTACCAGGAGACAGGCCAGTACATCAGGAGACGTGGAGGAGGCCGTAGGAGGGCAACAACCCAGCAGCAGGACCGCTACCTCCGCCTTTGTGCAAGGAGGAGCAGGAGAAGCACTGCCAGAGCCCTGCAAAATGACCTCCAGCAGGCCACAAATGTGCATGTGTCTGCTCAAACGGTCAGAAACAGACTCCATGAGGGTGGTATGAGGGCCCGACGTCCACAGGTGGGGGTTGTGCTTACAGCCCAACACCGTGCAGGACGTTTGGTATTTGCCAGAGAACACCAGGATTGGCAAATTCTCCACTGGCGCCCTGTGCTCTTCACAGATGAAAGCAGGTTCACACTGAGCACGTGACAGACGTGACAGAGTCTGGAGATGCCGTGGAGAACGTTCTGCTGCCTGCAACATCCTCCAGCATGACCGGTTTGGCGGTGGGTCAGTCATGGTGTGGGGTGGCATTTCTTTGGGGGGCCGCACAGCCCTCCATGTGCTCGCCAGAGGTAGCCTGACTGCCATTAGGTACCGAGATGAGATCCTCAGACCCCTTGTGAGACCATATGCTGGTGCGGTTGGCCCTGGGTTCCTCCTAATGCAAGACAATGCTAGACCTCATGTGGCTGGAGTGTGTCAGCAGTTCCTGCAAGAGGAAGGCATTGATGCTATGGACTGGCCCACCCGTTCCCCAGACCTGAATCCAATTGAGCACATCTGGGACATCATGTCTCGCTCCATCCACCAACGCCACGTTGCACCACAGACTGTCCAGGAGTTGGCGGATGCTTTAGTCCAGGTCTGGGAGGAGATCCCTCAGGAGACGATCCGCCACCTCATCAGGAGCATGCCCAGGCGTTGTAGGGAGGTCATACAGGCACGTGGAGGCCACACACACTACTGAGCCTCATTTTGACTTGTTTTAAGGACATTACATCAAAGTTGGATCAGCCTGTAGTGTGGTTTTCCACTTTCATTTTGAGTGTGACTCCAAATCCAGACCTCCATGGGTTGATAAATTGGATTTCCATTGATTATTTTTGTGTGATTTTGTTGTCAGCACATTCAACTATGTAAAGAAAAAAAGTATTTAATAAGATTATTTCTTTCATTCAGATCTAGGATGTGTTGTTTAAGTGTTCCCTTTATTTTTTTGAGCAGTATATTTTGTCTGGCACATTCACCCTCTGAATGGCACACATACACAATCCATGTCTCAATTGTATCGAGGCTTAAAAATCCTTTAACTGGTCTTCTCCCCTGCATCTGCACTGATTGAAGTGTATTTAACAGGTGACCTCAATAAGGGATCATAGCTTTCACCTGGTCAGTCTGTCATGGAAAGAGCAGGTGCTCCTAATGTTTTGTACACTGAGTGTATAATGGCACAATCTTTATTTTAATAACTTTTTTTCTTCCGGTTTGCGCTCATATATACCGATTAATCGGCCGATTTTAGAATTAAATTTAAAAAAAAAAGAAGTTATTTGTAATAATGACAATTACAACAATACTGAATGAACACTTATTTTAACTTAATATAATACATCAATAAAATCAATTTAGCCTCAAATAAATAATGAAACATGTTCAATTTGGTTTAAATAATGCAAAAACAAAGTGTTGGAGAAGAAAGTAAAAGTGCAATATGTGCCATGTAAAAAAAAAAAAGCTAACATTTAAGTTCCTTGCTCAGAACATGAGAACATATGAAAGCTGGTGGTTCCTTTTAACATGAGTCTTCAGTATTCCCAGGTAAGAAGTTTTAGGTTGTTGTTATTATAGGAATTATAGGACTATTTCTCTCTATACGATTTGTATTTCATATACCTTTGACTATTGGATGTTCTTATAGGCACTTTAGTATTGCCAGTGTAACAGTATAGCTTCCGTCCCTCTCCTCGCTCCTACCTGGACTCGAACCAGGAACCCATCGACAACAGCCACCCTCGAAGCAGCGTTACCCATGCAGAGCAAGGGGAACAACTACTCCAAGTCTCAGAGGGAGTGACGTTTGAAACGCTATTAGCGCGCACCCCGCTAACTAGCTAGCCATTTCACATCGGTTACACCAGACTAATCTCGGGAGTTGATAGGCTTGAAGTCATAAACAGCACAATGCTTGAAGCATTGCGAAGAGCTGCTGGCAAACGCACGAAAGTGCTGTTTGAATGAATGCTTACGAGCCTGCTGGTGCCTACCATTGCTCAGTCAGACTGCTCTATCAAATCATAGACTTAATTATAACATAATAACACACAGAAATACGAGCCTTTTGTCATTAAAATGGTCGAATCCGGAAACTATCATTTCGAAAACAAAAAGTTTATTCTTTCAGTGAAATACGGAACCGTTCCGTATTTTATTTAATGGATGGCATCCCTAAGTCAAAATATTGCTGTTACATTATACAACCTTCAATGTTATGTCATAATTAATTACGGCCTTTGTTAGGAATAAATGGACTTCACACAGTTCGCAATGAGCCATGCGGCCCAAACTGCTGCATATACCCTGACTTCTTGCACGGAACGCAAGAGAAGTGACACAATTTCCCTAGTTATAAGAAATTCATGTTAGCAGGCAATATTAACTAAATATGCAGGTTTAAAAATATATATTTCTGTATTCATTTTAAAGAAAGGCATTGATGTTTATAGTTAGGTACATTGGTGCAACGACAGTGCTTTTTTCGCAAATGCGCTTGTTAAATCATCACTCGTTTGTCGAAGTAGGCTGTGATTCGATGAGAAACTAACAGGCACCGCATCGATTATATGCAACGCAGGACCAGCTAGATAAACTAGTAATATCATCAACCATGTGTAGTTAACTAGTGATTATGTTAAGATTGATTGATTGTTTTTCATAAGATAAGTTTAATGCTAGCTAGCAACTTACCTTGGCTTATTGCTGCCCTCGCGTAACAGGTAGTCAGCCTGCCACGCAGGCTCCTCATGGAGTGCAATGTAAGGCAGGTGGAGCGTTGGACTAGTAACTGGAAGGTTGCAAAAACGAATCCCCGAGCTGACATGGTCAAAATCTGTCGTTTTGCCCCTGAACAAGGCAGTTAACCCACCGTTCCTAGGCCGTCATTGAAAATAAGAATGTGTTCTTAACTGACTTGCCTAGTTAAATAAAGGTGTATAAAAAATATATATATAATAAAAAAAATAAAATTTTAAAACGCCAAATCGGTGTCCAAAAATACAGATGACCGATTGTTATGAAATCTTGAAATCGGCCCTAATTAATCGGCCATTCCAATTAATCGGTCGACCTCTAATATAGGCCTATATGTATGCATAAGCTATAATATGCATATGGGTGTTTTGAATTAATCATCACCTTAGAAAGCGCTGTCCATTTCCGTGTTTGAATTTGAAACAACATCCACAAGGAACATATTTTCCACTCAGTTTCAACCTTTTGTTGAACTTTCTTCAAATTGATCGATCACTGTGAAGTACGTTTTAAAAGCATGATACTGTTTTGATGATAAGTATGTGATGTGATTTTCAATTGCAACTGCATTGACAATAGAGCCCTCAGTACCAGGCCATTAATGACCTGATGGTTGTTAGGGAGTTGGGTACAACCAACGCATGTCCAGAGTGCATAGAAGGAGATTTCCGTGGCTTAATGTTCACGTGGAATATGACTGCGGTCACGACTCATGACTGCTGGTGTGGCAGTAATACGGTCACCGCAACAGCCCTATAAAAGATCAATGTTTTTTAAGCCCTACTGGTGCAACTAGACCCTATTGTTGCTCCCTGTGTTTCAGGTCGGACTGTGCAGTGTGGAGCTTCACCCACACACCCAGAAGTGTGCTGTTTCCCGTTAAGACGACCCCATCCAGATCTACAACCCCAAGAGGTAAGTAGCAGACTCATGGCCCCACTGTCGGTCTATTGCAATGGTGCTGTGTCATTGACTATTAAACTCTATGGGAGTTTCTCAACTCCTCCGTCCTGTTCTCTGGGGCCTGAAAATTGATGTGGTCGAGGAGAATGCTAATTCGTTAGTAGGTGAACGGAGGAATATGCTCACCTCCTCGATTACATCCTTCGGCAGAGGGTTCACAAGAGTATCCTACGGTCGGCTATCGCGGAAGAGTTTTGAAACCAGTCACACCCCCTTTGAAACAGCTGTTGTGTTCTCTGAGGAGAAAAGAATGCACATATTTGAAAACAAAACTTATCTTTAATCTATAAAATGTCTAGCACAACTATCTAATTACATTTTTCCTGAAGATATTTATTTTGGGATTCCTAAACGTGATTTACATGATGACGCGCAAGTGGAGAAGGAGAGTCATTTCATATAAGCAAAATTGTTTCCTCTCTTCGCCGCCTCTTGATTATTTTTTACCTTTTCAAAAGGTGAGGAGAGGACGTGAGGAGCCGAGCAAAACCAATTGAGAATCTTCGTATGGGTCGGTTTCCTGGATTCAGATGAAACCTATGTCCTCAAAATCATATTCAGTCAGACCAACCTAGTGTGGTGTTAAACTTGTTCTGTCTCGCTCTCTCTCTCGCTCTGTCTCTCTCTCAAACACTGTCTCTCTCCCTCAGTGCTCCTACTCCCACCCTAAAGCACCGTCTGCAGCGCAGTGTGGCAGCCCTGCAGTGGAAGCCTCTGTGTGCGTCTGCCCTGGCCGTGGCCTGTCACAACTGCCTGCTGGTCTGGCATGTGGACCCCACCTCGTTCTCTGCCAGGTATACATGCTCATTATTATACTCCTCAACTTTCTTTTTCTCCGTCCTCCCTATTTCTCAATTCAATCTCTTTCTATCTCTCCTTCCCTCCCACAGACTCTCTTCTGGCTGTGCCCAGGTCCTGTCCCACCCAGGCCACTCCGCTGTCACTTCCATGGCATGGTCACCTAACGGATCTCTCCTGGTGTCGGCCTCTCCCAGGGACACTGCCATGCTGGTAGGAACCAGCAGTCTCAACCTCTACTCAACTGTGAAAGTATTTTACTGTGATGCTGGAACATCCTTGTGACTCTGTATTTCTCTCGCTTTCGCTCTCTCTTTCTCTCTGTCTCTGTTTCTATCTCTGTCAGGTGTGGGATGTAGCTGTTGAGAGCTGTGTGCCTCTACCGTGTGGGAGGGGGAGGAGTCACGTACCTGTCCTGGTCCCCTGATGGCAGTCGCGTGCTGGCAGCTTCCCCCTCCTCCCTCTTCAGGTCAGAGACAGTAGTGCAGGAGAGCTTTATGTCGTTAAGGCCCATTATCAGCAACCAACTCACTCCTGTTTTCCAATGGCACGTTGTGTTAGCTAATCCAAGTTTATCATTTTAAAAGTCTAATTGATCACTAGAAAACCCTTTTGCAAGTATGTTAGCACAGCTGAAAACTGTTGTTCTGATTAAAGAAGCAATAAAACTGGTCTTCCATTGGAACACAGGAGTGATGGTTGCTAATAATGGGCTTGTGTAGATATTCCCTTCATCCGTTTCCAGCTAGAATAGTCATTTACAACATTAACAATGTCTACACTGCATTTCTAATTAATTTGATGTTATATTAATGGACAAAATGTGCTTTTCTTTCAAAAACAAGGACATTTCTATGTGAACCCAAACTTTAGAACAGTAGTGTATGTATTGTGTGTGTTGCTGCAGGGTTTGGGAAACCAGGATGTGGACTTGCGAGCGGTGGCCTTGTCTGAAGGGGCGCTGTCAGGTGAGACACCTGGTCTGTGTGATTGTTTGTGTGTTTGGCTAACTGTCTCTCTGTAACTGTCTAGTCTGGCAGTTGGAGTCCCGATGGGAGTCGGCTGCTCTTCAGTGTGCAAGGTGAGACTGTCATCTATGCCCTAACTTTCACTGACACCCCAGGTACAAACACAATACCATGTATGATATGAAGCACACCAACCTCTTACAGTTGTTTTACACTGTGTGCTGTGTGCTTGCGTTGTTTGTTTTGATGTAAGTCCTCCTCTTTCTCCACTAGGGATGCCCTTAGGGATGTCAGGGGGGCCGAAGGCAGCAACAGTGGTGGCCGACCTGTCTAAGACAACCTTAAATACACCAGATGGAGATATGGCGTAAGGAAAGGCCTGGGTTAACTAGTCATTCACTAAACTAGTTATTGATTAACCTTACAGATTAGCTTATTGTGTATGTGTTTTTTTCAGGGTCGGAGGAGAGATCCAGTCGCTAGCGTGGGACCCGACAGGAGAGAGACTAGCCGTGCTTCTCAAAAGTCAGGCTCCTTCCCTCCTCTTTCTCCAAGTTGGAAAGTGTTGTTTTTTTTCTTCATCTTCTCTCCTCCACTCACTTCCTCCCTCTTACCCGTTCCATCAGGAGATGCTGAAGCAGGCCACCCTGCCATGATCGCAGTGTTCAAGACTCAAATCAACCCCGCTTTTAAGCTTCTGCCATGGTAGGTGCTCTAGTATGTTATATATCCAGGAGGGTGTCTCAGTGTTGTGTATCTCTGTATGTCAGTGGTAATAACTGTCTGTCTATGTGTTCCAGTGGTTTTGTTCAGGGGAGGCCGGGACAGAGCCCAGACTGATGCAGTTCAACCCCAATTACCATCATGGAGCCCAGCTCACTGTGGTCAGTCTCTACAAACGCTATTCTTTACATGTAGGGGACCACCAGGCATTTAGATGTTTCCCCACAGTGCTGCTTAAACTGATCTTAAAGCTATATTTTACTTTCAATTTTAAAGTTTTTATTTGTTTTTAGTTTTACTCAAAAGTAGTTTATGCATTAATGTCATTTGAATGGGAAAGATGGGCAATGAGACTTCAACTAGAAATTGTACATGGTCTACACACTGATCATTCCATTTGACATGGCTGTTGACGTGCTGCAGTGAATAGAGCACAAGGTCTAGCTAGGTGGCACTCATCTCAGTGACTAGTGATGTTGTCACTCCACAGTGTTGGTCTAATGGAAAGATTACCCATATGCCTTTTTGCTTTATGAGTGCTGGGAATCCCCAGCCCGGCCTGGGAGGCAGCCCCTCTCTCCCCCTGTCCCATGGCAGGCCAGCAGACTACGCCAACCAGACACTCTACACAGAACTCCTAACCACACACACACGCAAACTAACATAGAAACCATATTTCAAGTCATGTTTGTAAGTACAATTTATAATTTTTGGAACACTTGTTAAATAAACGTGTACAAAGTGTTATGCAAATGGGTATTTGTGTCTTTTTTTTATGCCTAGTCCAAGACATGGCAAGGGGGTTGGTGGGATGAGGTAAAGGTCAAGCCATCGCCGGTTTGTTCTTGCAAAAGAGTTGAATGAGTTGATTGGGAGGCTTCAGTGTGTCTTTAATGATGTTTCTTAAATCATCTCCATGTTCTAAGGTAAAAGAGTATACTGTATCGTCCCTTATTCTATACTTGGCAATAATAAGTATTCAATCTTAGAACAATCTGGCATTAATAGGATAGTTTGGTGTTTTACCTTCCTGATTTGCCCTTCACTTTCGGTCAAGAATAATCAGAAGGATTTAAGTAAACTATAATGTGACATTAGTGATAATGTCAATGTAGGTTTGTGATAACAAGAATATTTTCCCTTTACAGAAGAATATATCACTGTTTAGTCTTTTCAGTCTAATTTTTATTGCTCAGAAGAAAGATATGGAGAGGTACAGAGAGGAGAACGGAAGTGTAGAGGATAAGGGAAACAGACAAGCGGGTCACCAAACGCTGACAAACACCTACGTGGTCATGTCTTGAAGCATCATTAAAACATTACTGTTAATGTACAAAATACTTCAATTCCATTCAGCACATTATTTTCTCTACTTTATTTATCTCTTAGTTGAAACAGAAAGAAGTCAACCATGCCTGACCCCACCCTGAAAACCGGTGAATGAATACAGTACTTTAATTCCTGTGTTATGACATTCTCTCATAGGAAAACACACTCACACATGCATACTTACACACACATGCCATGCACTCACAAACATTCAAAAAGGGTAACTGACCTCTCAACAACTACAAGAAAAACTAAGTACACAGGCCTTGGGTTCAGTTAACAGAAAAGGTTATTTAACCCCCATGCCTTTTCTGTACTTATTTCAAAGAAACTCAGTTAAAAGTCAACTTAATTGTTACTTGGTATTTCCTTTTTATTTCCAATTTACATCAATTAAAAGTGTAACAAAATAAACAAACAAAAAAAAAATGATCATGATCATAATAAAATTTAATAATAACAAAAAAATATACACACCCTCACACACACAGAGACAACCCACCCTGGTTGTTTTGGGCGGCTCTCCTTGGAGTCCCGTCATTCTATTTGTGGGGCATGAACTCCATAGGGTACTACCCAAAGTCCCTTGGTTCTCTGCCTTGCCTGGCTGCACTTGTCCTCCAGGGTGGGGTGTGTGTGTGTGGTGTGAGGCTAGTGGGAATTGGGGGGGGGGGGGGGGGGGACAATGGCAGAGACTGAATGCTAGAACTCATAGCACCTTCTGAAGACGGAGCAACCCAAAGCAAAGATGGCCGTTCAGCCCCAGTTCCACCCAAAAGCAAATTTTGGTCAGCTCAAGATTTAAGGTCAACGTTTTCACTTTGTTTTTCAGCGTGAGGTAGCTTTAAACAATCAGGATGACTACAACTTCCACCAATTTTATTAGAAAATGTAGGTTGTTTGTGAACTGAGTAAGATATTTTCCTCTAATGGACAGTGAAGGGGTAAAAGACAATGGAAAAATACATCCCAAATGAATCCTCATTTTCCAAAAAGTGTTGGTGTGCATATATCTAGACACATGTACACACGCAATGTGGAAATATATATATAAAACCATCTGGCTGTTTATAAACACACACTTTTACAACATAGAACCAAAGATTTATAATGCACAGTCAAAGTTTCGCTCCTCGTCTTGATGGTAAAAAAACATTTGGAGCACTTGGACTTGTTTATAATAACTGAAAATATGTTTTGGTCTACATTGATTCAAAATGGCATATTTGTAGCTAGGTCGGGGAGGAGACGGGGGAGGGAGGTGGAGTAGAAGTGGGAGGTTCTGGGTCTTCTGTGGTAGGATGGGCTTGTGTTGCTCTTATGGTGAAGCTCCCTAGTCCTACTGTACCTCTCCTCTGCCCATGTGAGGTTTAGACAATAAATAAGTGACATCGAGTCATGTTCCTGTTTCTTCATCACTCGTCTCTTGGCTTGGTCCCTCTTCCTCCTGGCTCATTCCCTTCAACTGTGAGCCATGGGAAACATGACTGGATCTCAGGAAGTGGGTTGACAGGGACTGCTGGAACGCCGGTGCCCTTCAGTGCTAACATCCATGGAGTACAACTTGGAGAGCACTTTGCCAGAGAAAAAGTTTCCTTTTTTTAAGTTAGTCTTCTTTTTTTGTAGAGTGTGTGTGTGTATTGTTTCATAGTTGAGTTATTTCTTTCATGTTTTAGTTTTTTTGCCGTTGTGTTTATTTCACTTTACAAAAAGCAGACTGCACCCACATCCAGACCGAACTCCTGGTCCGCTCCTCCAATGTCCATAGGAGCAATGTCCACGATGGGCAGACGGGAGGTCTTCTGTGTTTTGTACTCGAAGACAGTCTTTCCCCACTGGCCTGTGTGTTTCTGTGGGACGACAACAGAGACGTGTTGAAGCACAGTAACCCACTATATATTCCCATAGACTACAACAACAGAAAAACTGCTTCTTTTTTTTACGGTGACTGCACTGTGCCTTCCCCCATGGTCCTACTTAACTATGTCCATCCTTTCCCTGACCTAACTTGACAGTGCCTATCCCTCTCACCTTGCAGCCATCCTCCACAACGCTGTAGGTGAAGCGGCTGTTTCCCTCAGCTCTGATCTCCACGTCGTTGGAGCCCTGGAGCAGCAGACCCTTCTTCAGGTTGCTGGTGGATGCGTCCATGTAGGCCACGCTGTTCTTGCAGTGGTAGGTGAGGTTCTGAGATGCTTCCGTGGACAGCAGCCTTAGGAAGGTCAGCTGGATACTGGCAGCGTTGGTACCGTCCTCAGCGTAGCTGAACTATACAGGGAGAGGGAGGGTTAAGTGTGACATGGTAAGGACGAGTGCAGTCACAAAAATGGAGGTCATATGGAGGTCATAGGTTTATGGATGGTAGGATTTGGTGATGTCTACCAATTATCTGCGAGGCTGAAATATAGGTTGTCTAATTCATAAAAGGAAACACTGAGGAAGGGTTTGACTGATGATCAGGATATCCCTTGAAATGAAGTTCTACTAAAGGAGTAGCTATGTTTCACTCCAAGGTGCCAATGACATTATTATTCATAGAAAGAAGAGACTCACGTGGAATCCTCCATTCATAGTCTCTCCGAACCAGACGTGTTTGCGGTCCTTGCTCTTGCTTGTCCACCAGTTCTTTTGAGGCACGTTGGCTATGCTGGGGTACACACAGGTCTCGCCAGTCTCCATGTTGCAGAAGACCTTGATGGCATCAGCTGTGCTACCAATGTTAGGATCCACCCAGTAGTCACCTGAAGAACGAGAGGAGCAGAGGAAGAATTGTTCAAACCCTAGCACTGTTTGGACTGATCATGTTATACACGTGCTCTTTCCTTTCTACACTGTATATTTTTGGGGAATCTTCCTTGATGAATAAAAAACACAATTCCATAAATCCATTTCTCTTTTTTCTTTCCATTCACTCTATCTTCTCCCTCTCCTCTGCCCGTTCCCCCACTCACCGCTCTTCCACTCTGGGTGGCACAGTCTGAGGTCTCTGCAGGTGCGGGCAGGGTTCTTCTGGCTACCATCAGGGCTGCGCAGGTTCTCGATCTGGTTGTTGAGGGACTTGAGTGTGGAGTCCACCTCCACGTCGTGCTGCCTCAGGGAGCTGGACGCCTCATCAGCCCTCATGTACCTCAGGGGATCCGGAGACTTCTCAGGCTGAGACAGGCCAGCAAAGGCAGACATGTCGATGCCAGGGCCGGGAGGACCAGGTGGACCAGGGGGTCCGGGGTTACCAGGTGGACCCTGAAGGAGGAGAGGAGATGACATTTCAAATATGAAGAATTTAAGACTTTTGCAGCTACGTGTACAGTATATATAGTATATTCAGGTAAGTCTAAGGTTGACAAGCGTTACTCACAGCAGAGCCAGTTTCTCCAGAACGACCACGAGGTCCAGGGGGTCCGAGGGGTCCAGGCTGACCGTTAGATCCATCCTTACCAGCGGGGCCGACTGGGCCAGGGGGTCCCTGAGGAGATGGATAGGGTGGGTCAGTCATGGCTCATACATATGGATGCTAGCATAGCATGAATACATGTAAGTCTCCCTTTAGTGTTTGGTTTCACATTGTTTTAAACTTTTACCTGATATATTGTTTTTGTTCAATTGTTGTTGATTATGTGTGAGAGTACTCTCTCTTTAATTCAAGAACAACCTGCTTATCGGACATTACAAATTTAGCATTTATCTCACTTTGGGTAAAAATGATTCACGTTGTAGTGGCCAGCCCTTTCCTCCTCTTTATCATGTAATTCGTCTTAATGGATTATTTTAAAAGTAGTAACCTCTCCTGTCTGTCTTCTACTCTTCCATAGCATGTTGTAATCATAAAAGCATTAGCCTTCCTTGTTATCATAGAATAGGCTAATTAAAAACACAGTGGCTATTTCCGTCCTCCTCTTTATCATGGTGTTGGAGGATTATAACTAGATTATAATTGGTGTTGGTGGATTATGACTAGCCTGTGCCCCTCATTATCATAGCATGGGATAACTACTGTATAGGAGTAGTCTCTATTTGTCTCATCAGAGTATGGAGGGATTAGAGAAGTGTTCTGTCCTCTCCACCTCTTCTTCTCTTTCGTCTGGACTCACCTTAGCGCCACTCGGTCCGGCAGGTCCAGCAGCTCCCTGGTCTCCAGCGGAGCCCTGTTAAGATAATGACGACAGGAAGTCAGGGAACAGAACTTTTTCCACATTGAAAGTCAAGCATTCTAGTTCTATGCAGATAGAGCGGTATAATAACTGGTGCAGTGTGGCCAGAGGATTTGGGTGACTTACTGGAGGTCCGGGAAGACCCTGCAGACCGGTGAAGCCACGGTGTCCCTTCTGTCCCCTCTCTCCTGTCTCGCCAGCCTCTCCCTTGTCTCCACGGGGTCCTTGGGGTCCCTGATGTAGAGAGGCAGAGAGTGTAAATCAACTCAGTGTGCCAATGCAGGTACAGCTACAGTAGGTACAGTTTATTAGAGAATGGTATGTGTGTTTCACAATGAGGAACATTGACACTCACAGCCATTCCTCTAGCGCCAGCTGGTCCAGCGGGTCCGGCAGGTCCTTGAGCACCCTAAAAACAAGAGTGAGGTTCTTCCATTAGACAGGCTAACAACAACCTAAGTACTATCAATTACAAAACACCAACATTTCTCTCATTCATATTGTGTGTAGTTTTGTAGGGGTACTCACTCCCTCTCCTCTGTCTCCCTGCTTGCCCAGGGGGCCAACAGGGCCGGGGGCACCTGGAGCGCCAGGGGCACCAGGTGCACCTGCAGGACCAGTGTTACCACGCTCACCCTACAGGTGGAGAGAAGATCATAGGATATAAGGACATTTCAAGAACATTTGATATCTTATCCACCAATTGGACTGATTGGTTTGATTGGTGTATAATGCAGGTAAGTAAGCATCTCAGCAAACCAAAATTGGTTCTGTGAAAGTTCCTGAAACATTTGTTCGGATGCGGCAAATATTCTCATAACACAAAAACGGTCCAGTTGGGCTGATGATTATACGATGTTTGTATAAAACATTTGTCTGATGTTGCAAGAACGTTCCCAGAACACATTTCATTCTTTACTGGTACATTGTGTTGTTACATTACCTGGAAATCTAATGAGAACGTTTGGAGAATGTTCTGTGGTGGTTGTTACAGATGTTATGCACAACATTTTTGTGAATGTTAGAATATTTAATTTAAAACATAAAAAAACAAAAACATTTTGTGATCAAAAACATTATTTGAACGTTTTTGTGATTATCATCCTAATGTTAGATAAACCCTAACTAGAACTTAATGGGAATCTTAGCGAATGTTCGCACTTTGCTGGATTTCACTCCAAGGTCTACTACACAGTGTTTTATTTGTCACATGCACCGAATACAGCAGTTGTTGTCTATACCTGCTGTATTTGGTGCATGTGACAAATAACATTTTATAGAATAAAATACAATTTGATTTGGAGTGTCTCACCTTGACTCCGGTGGATCCATCTCTACCAGGGGGCCCATCAGATCCAGCGTTGCCCTGTGAGGTAGAGACAGAGATTTAATCAATACATGAAATGTATTGGCTTCCAGTCGTGAAGTAGCTGCCACAGCAAACGTTTGGGATCCATGGGTTAAGGGTGCTGTAGAAATACAGATGACTGTGGTTGCTGTTGGCGTTTGCAATTGACTATGGTTGTGTTTTTTGGTTTTCTGTTGTGTCATTGTTTGTTTTGGTTATTGTTACTGTTGTGGTCATTATTTACATTTTTGTTTTGTGGTTATTGTATGTGTGTGTGGAGGGGTGTTCTTGTTTTGGAAAGTTGCTGTTGTTGTTATGGTGATTATTGATGTATTTTTATGTTGTTGTTGTGGGTGTTGTTGTTTATGTTGCTGTTGTCGTTCCTATGGTTCTTGCAGTAGCTCAACCCAGAGGTGTAATTATATTGGCCAGCTGGTGGCACTATAGTGCAGCTATGGCCTTTATCCCAGTGATTGCTGCGTGCAGCTACAGTGGCCTATATTTGTTGTTGTTGTGGTTTATATTGTTGTTGTGGCTTGTGTTGTCGTGGTTTAGTTCTGACCTCTCTTCCGGGCTCGCCAGAAGGTCCCGACAGTCCAGGAGGCCCCACAGGCCCAGGGGGTCCACGGTCACCACCAGCACCAGGAGCTCCCTGCTTACCGGGCTCTCCCTGGGACACACAGATCAGTGAGTACGTGTCAGACGTCATCACTATAACCACAAGGACGTAACATTTGACTAGTCAATGGGTTAATGGACTTAACTATTGATTTGCAAGCAAAGTAGGACTTCAGCAACTGGCTGAAAGTCCCTATGTGGGAAAAAGCAGCAAAACCCCAATAGAAAGTCTGTTGTATGACGTAGTATGATGGAAATTAAAGTTCTGAATGCATCTCCCTTACAGCCAATTAGTCACTGAGTGATTTACTTCTTTGTGACAGTTTTAAGGAGGAAGTAGTCTGGATGTTGATCTGTCATATTGAACGTATGTGGATATCAGGACTCTGTGATTTAACAGTCGATCACTCCAGGCATCGCAGATATGATATTCTGGTAAATATGTTGCTTAGTTACCACTCAATGGTGCAGGACTAGTGGGAGTTATATGAACCTGGATTTAAAGAGAGCTTAACATACAACTGGACCAGTAAGAGCAATGGTTCCGTAACAATGACCTGGCTTTCAAGTTCATAGCCTACTGCAAGTGTGGTAGTACTATCGGGGGTGAGATACTCACAGAAGGACCAGGAAGGCCAGGGAAGCCCCTCTCTCCACGCTGCCCAGGCAGACCAACAATACCACGTGACCCAGCCAGACCCTGGGGACCTGAAGGACCATCAGGACCCTAGAGATAGAGAAGACGATAGGTCAGTTTAATACATTGACTTCACAACTTCAGTTCTAGCTCATTGACTTCACAACTCCAGTTCTAACTCATTGACTTCACAACTCCAGTTCTAAATCATTGACTTCACAACTCCAGTTCTAGCTCATTGATTTCACAACTCCAGCTCTAGCTCATTGACTTGACAACTCCAGTTCTAGCTCATTGACTTCACAACTTCAGTTCTAGCTCATTGACTTCACAACTCCAGTTCTAACTCATTGACTTCACAACTCCAGTTTTAGCTCATTGACTTCACAACTCCAGCTCTAGCTCATTGACTTCACAACTCCAGTTCTAGCTCATTGACTTCACAAATCCAGTTCTAGCTCATTGACATCACAACTCCAGCTCTAGCACATTGACTTCACAACTCCAACTCTAGCTCATTGACTTCACAACTCCAGCTCTAGCTCATTGACTTCACAACTCTAGCTCATTGACTTCACAACTTCAGTTCTAGCTCATTGACTTCACAACTCCAGTTCTAGCTCACTGACTTCACAACTCCAGTTCTAGCTCATTGACTTCACAACTCTAGCTCATTGACTTCACAACTCCAGTTCTAGCTCATTGACTTCACAACTCCAGTTCTAGCTCATTGACTTCACAACTCCAACTCTAGCTCATTGACTTCACAACTCCAACTCTAGCTCATTGACTTCACAACTTCAGTTCTAGCTCATTGACTTCACAACTCCAGCTCTAGCTCATTGACTTCACAACTCTAGCTCATTGACTTCACAACTTCAGTTCTAGCTCATTGACTTCACAACTCCAGTCCTAGCTCATTGACTTCACAACTCCAGTTCTAGCTCATTGACTTCACAACTCCAGTTCTAGCTCATTGACTTCACAACTCTAGCTCATTGACTTCACAACTCCAGTCCTAGCTCATTGACTTCACAACTCCAGTTCTAGCTCATTGACTTCACAACTCCAGTTCTAGCTCATTGACTTCACAACTCTAGCTCATTGACTTCACAACTTCAGTTCTAGCTCATTGACTTCACAACTCTAGCTCATTGACTTCACAACTCCAGTTCTAGCTCATTGACTTCACAACTCTAGCTCATTGACTTCACAACTTCAGTTCTAGCTCCATTGACTTCACAACTCCAGTTCTAGCTCATTGACTTCACAACTCCAGCTCTAGCTCATTGACTTCACAACTTCAGTTCTAGCTCATTGACTTCACAACTCCAGTTCTAACTCATTGACTTCACAACTGTAGCTCATTGACTTCACAACTTCAGTTCTAGCTCATTGACTTCACATCTCCAGCTCTAGCTCATTGACTTCACAACTCTAGCTCATTGACTTCACAACTCCAGTTCTAGCTCATTGACTTCACAACTCCAGTTCTAGCTCATTGACTTCACAACTCCAGTTCTAGCTCATTGACTTCACAACTCCAACTCTAGCTCATTGACTTCACAACTCCAACTCTAGCTCATTGACTTCACAACTTCAGTTCTAGCTCATTGACCTCACAACTCCAGCTCTAGCTCATTGACTTCACAACTCTAGCTCATTGACTTCACAACATCAGGTCTAGCTCATTGATTTCACAGCTCCAGCTCTAGCTCATTGACTTCACAACTCCAGTTCTAGCTCATTGACTTCACAACTTCAGTTCTAGCTCATTGACTTCACAACTCCAGTTCTAACTCATTGACTTCACAACTCCAGTTTTAGCTCATTGATTTCACAACTCCAGCTCTAGCTCATTGACTTCACAACTCCAGTTCTAGCTCATTGACTTCACAAATCCAGTTCTAGCTCATTGACATCACAACTCCAGCTCTAGCACATTGACTTCACAACTCCAACTCCTGGTCATTGACTTTACAACTCCAGTTCTAGCTCATTGACTTGACAACTCCAGTTCTAGCTCATTGACTTCACAACTTCAGTTCTAGCTCATTGACTTCACAACTCCAGTTCTAGCTCATTGACTTCACAACTCCAGTTCTAGCTCATTGACTTCACAACTCCAACTCTAGCTCATTGACTTCACAACTCCAACTCTAGCTCATTGACTTCACAACTTCAGTTCTAGCTCATTGACTTCACAACTCCAGCTCTAGCTCATTGACTTCACAACTCTAGCTCATTGACTTCACAACTTCAGTTCTAGCTCATTGACTTCACAACTCCAGTTCTAGCTCATTGACTTCACAACTCCAGTTCTAGCTCATTGACTTCACAACTCCAGTTCTAGCTCATTGACTTCACAACTCCAGTTCTAGCTCATTGACTTCACAACTCTAGCTCATTGACTTCACAACTTCAGTTCTAGCTCATTGTCTTCACAACTCTAGCTCATTGACTTCACAACTTCAGTTCTAGCTCATTGACTTCACAACTCCAGTTGTAGCTCATTGACTTCACAACTCCAACTCTAGCTCATTGACTTCACAACTTCAGTTCTAGCTCATTGACTTCACAACTCCAGTTCTAACTCATTGACTTCACAACTCTAGCTCATTGACTTCACAACTCCAGTTCTAGCTCATTGACTTCACAACTTCAGTTCTAGCTCATTGACTTCACAACTCCAGTTCTAGCTCATTGACTTCACAACTCCAGTTCTAGCTCATTGACTTCACAACTCCAACTCTAGCTCATTGACTTCACAACTCCAACTCTAGCTCATTGACTTCACAACTTCAGTTCTAGCTCATTGACTTCACAACTCCAGCTCTAGCTCATTGACTTCACAACTCTAGCTCATTGACTTCACAACTTCAGTTCTAGCTCATTGACTTCACAACTCCAGTTCTAGCTCATTGACTTCACAACTCCAGTTCTAGCTCATTGACTTCACAACTCCAGTTCTAGCTCATTGACTTCACAACTCCAGTTCTAGCTCATTGACTTCACAACTCCAACTCTAGCTCATTGACTTCACAACTTCAGTTCTAGCTCATTGACTTCACAACTCCAGTTCTAACTCATTGACTTCACAACTCTAGCTCATTGACTTCACAACTTCAGTTCTAGCTCATTGACTTCACAACTCTAGCTCATTGACTTCACAACTTCAGTTCTAGCTCATTGACTTCACAACTCCAGTTCTAACTCATTGACTTCACAACTCTAGCTCATTGACTTCACAACTCTAGCTCATTGACTTCACAACTCCAGTTATAGCTCATTGACTTCACAACTCCAGTTCTAACTCATTGACTTGACAACTCCAGTTCTAGCTCATTGACTTCACAACTTCAGTTCTAGCTCATTGACTTCACAACTCCAGCTCTAACTCATTGACTTCACAACTCCAGCTCTAGCTCATTGACTTCACAACTCCAGCTCTAGCACATTGAAATGAAGTGATAGACAATCAAGGTGGCTGAGTTGGTGTTACTAAGCCTACAAGGGGTAAAAGGCTGGGTGGCGTTTCCTCCATGAGATATCATATAAGAGTGGAGGGGGAAGACTCACAGGGAGACCATCCCCTCCAGCATCTCCCTTCTCGCCAGGGGCTCCAGCAACTCCACGCAGCCCAGCGTCTCCCTGTCTTCCTGGGGTTCCAGCATCACCACGAACTCCCTTAGGACCGTCTTTACCAGCAGGACCAGCGGGGCCAGCAGCACCAGGGTTACCCTGAGAGAGGGAAACAGAGAGATGCAGCATATTTCAGTCACACAGATATATACAGGTAATCTGAATGAAAAGGTGACTTTCTATTGTCTATGGATACTTGTGATGATGTGATACTCACGTTAGGCCCGGGAGAACCAACTCTTCCAGCAGCACCAGGGAAACCAGTAGCACCCTACCAACATGAGAGAGGGACAACACAATATTTCAGTAAAAGCAATTACAGAACATAGCATTTTATATTGTCACTTACTATTGGGTAATAATCTCTTATCATTGGAACTGTTGACTTACAGAAGCCCCCTGGGCACCACGAGCTCCTTTAGGTCCAGAAACACCAGTGGGACCCTGGAATAAAAAGCAACCAGAAACACAATTAAACAAAGAAACAAGAACAAAGAAACAAGAAGTGCATCAATTGTATTCTCAAATACTCTCCATTTTATTATAGATTATAGAATGGTAATGTCTTGGGCAATAAGACATCAGTCTCTGGGACATACAGCTATTTCATATCTCAAAGTTAATTTTGAGGGGTACCTACCACAGGTCCAGGGGCCCCAGAGGGTCCTTGAGGTCCATGGGCACCACCATCTCCCTTCTGTCCAGCCTCGCCTAACTCTCCCTTGGCTCCAGGCTGACCATCTGCACCCTGGAGGATGGAAGATGCAGGTCAATAAAGATCCAATGTTTTATATGGATTAGATTATTGTTTGCATTGAAATTGATGTGCTTAATGTGGTTCTACTCACAGGTGGCCCAGCGAAGCCAGCAGGCCCGGGAGGACCACCCTCACCACGGTCACCCTACAGGAAGAGAGAATAGAGAAGGGCTCAAAACAGATACCACAGAGGAAGACATTCTAACTGTACATGTATGTGTCCCTGTCCATCAAGTTGCAGGTGCAGTGATTTAATGTGAAGGAGGCTACAGTATACTCAAGAAGTTAAACATTTTGTGATGAAATTCATTCTGAGGGATTCAAGATGGTGTACTTGGAAATTATTTTACTATTCATAACTGTATATGCTGGGAAACTTGGATAGTGAGTGGTCTTTGAATCAATATGAACGGTATCTTCAGATCAAAATGTCTGGAGACTTTGACTAAATATTTGGATCTGTAGAGTTCTACATTGTTTCATGGCAGGGTCTGGTTCTCTAGTTTCTTCCTGCTCTCTGTGCTGTAGTGAAGGTAGTTTGCACTTTGTACATTTCAAACCTGGGCATGTTGACAACATGATTGATTTAATACAAATCTAAAAACGGACCATATGAAACCGGAGGCGGAGAGATATAACTTACAGGAGCACCACGGGCACCAGCAGCACCAGTTGGGCCAGAAGGTCCACCCTCACCCTGAGAGGGAAGGAGAGAGGAATGACAAACCCATACTGTACACATACAATACATTACAATCATCTGTCAAATAAATATTAGACCATACACCTAATAACAGGTGAATTTTGTCATTCTTATGGTAATTCTCACCTTTATGCCGTTGGGACCAGCTGGGCCAGGAGGACCAATGGGACCAGTCAAACCCTGAGGGAGAGGAGAGAAGAAAGATGGAGAGGAGAGAGATAGAGTTATTATCGACCTCACTTGGGGTCATTGGATCATTGTATTTTAATATGCTGACAGACTTGGCACAGAAGAGTGTGGCTATGTTCCCTGTTTCTGCTGAGTACTCACTCTAGAACCGTCTTTTCCAGAAGCGCCCTCAGGTCCTTTCTCTCCATTGTCACCCTGTAAGACACAGAAAACCATGGTATGTATCTAGCAGACATCATGATATAACCTTGCAATCCACCGTCTAGTTTTCTACGACTATGATTAGAGTATATTTTTTAGGGTTGTTACTCACTCTGTCACCCTTGGCGCCGGAGATTCCACCAGCTCCCCTCTCTCCTGGCATACCCTGCAGACCTGGGGGTCCCTGAGCTCCAGCACCACCAGCTGGCCCAATGGCTCCCTGTCAGAGAGGAGGAACATGGATTTAGAAGTTGGCTGATCACACTTTCTGATGTTTCTCTCTTCAGTAGTGGCATTGTGATTGCCAGACTATAGGGACTGAGAAGTTCTCCAAGTGCTCAATAAAAGCAGAAACTCTTATTGAAGATGAGGTTGGCCGAAGGGAGTGGCTCTTAACCTTCGGTCCATCACTTCCGGGAGTTCCAGGAAGTCCACGAGGTCCCTGCAGACCCTGAGGTCCACCACCGCCTCTCTCACCAGGGAAACCACGCTCGCCCTATAAGGGAACAGAGAGACTGGAAGTGTGAGGCAGAAACAGGGAGGACTACAGATGTAAAGGTTTGACAAGTAGATGGCGGTGGCTATGTAGATGATTATGGCAGTAAGAGAGAAAAACATCTATATCAGACTTATTGTAGAAATGAAAACTCACTCTAGGTCCAGTGGCACCAGCAGCACCAGCCTCTCCAGGAACACCCTACAGAGTTAGGAGAGAGACATTGTAGCTGCATATTTTTACAGTAGATAAATAATACCTTTTAGAATACAGCATGTGCTTGTGTTTGCTAGTATAACTTGATCAGGATAAAATGCTGAGGTGTGTGATAACAAATGGACATGAGTAACATGGTTAGATGTTCCTAATGTGTTCAATCAATCAGGGACCTGGACAGGCCTGGTGGGTTGCTGTGGCAGTGTGGACACTCACCGCATCACCAGGCTTGCCTCCCTCTCCTGGGGGGCCAGCAGGTCCGGGCAGACCCTGCACAACAACACAAGACAGTCAGTGACTTCCTATGACATCATAAAAAATGGACATCAATTTATTCCGAATGGAATCATTTATGTTCTAGCCAATCCAGAAAAGTAAGGTGAACTCACCTGGAAGCCTGAAGGTCCAGCAGCTCCTTGCTCTCCTCTCTCTCCAGCAGGTCCCTAGGATGGAAGCACCTCAGATGATCAAAAAAGGTGATCAAGTGACTGACACAGCATTAGCACCCTGTGGAGCTGTGTGTAAGTTTGGGAATGCCATTGCATTCTCATGCTCAAAGACAGATGCTAGCTATTACAGATACTATGGCTACACTTATATTATGGGTGCACCAAATAAACTGATTATATTACTATGGAGTGCAGTTGTCATGTCTAAAATAGATGTCTCCTTAAGAACTGTCTAAAATACTTTATATGTCTGTCAGAGGTTGAACACTTACAGGAGGGCCGAGAGGTCCAGCAGCACCAGTCTCACCATCTTTACCAGCCAGACCCTGTTCAGAGAGAGAAAATGTATCAGTTCTTCATGAACCACCACAGCAAAGGAAAGGATCGGTGTCAGATCCTCCACTGTTTAATTTCTTGAAACTTTGTGGGGGTTAAACACCAAAATTGCACAGATGTTAATAACTCAACTTCGCTAAGACCAAGGGATACAGGAAGGTCATCTAAAAGGTTAATCTACTTACTATCAGACCTTGACGACCCACAAGACCCTTCTCTCCTGCCTTGCCAGGCTCACCCTGTTGAAAGAAAAACACACTGGTCAGTCACAGAGAAGAAGCATGGACATCAAGTGCAAGGGGAATTAATGGGGACGTTTACATAGTTATTTTCCTGTACTGTCAGATACTGTCTGTATCTGGTGCTGGAGGCAAATCTACAGGCAATTTCTTTCCTCTGGGTATCAAAACATTATTGGAATCCCCTGTGACACTTACATTGGCTCCCTTTGGTCCAGGGAATCCCATCACACCAGGTTGGCCACGGGCTCCCTGAGGACCAGGTGGGCCGGGGCGACCGTCCTCACCAGCAGCACCCTACAGTACCACACACCGAGAAGAGAGGAGCAAGTCAACATCACTCGAGATTTTGTTTTTTTTTGTATTTTACCCCCCTTTTCTCCCCAATTTCGATTTTGTCTCATCGCTGCAACTCCCCAACGGGCTCGGGAGGCGAAGGTCGAGTGATGCATCCTCTGAAACATGACCCTCCTAACCGCGCTTCTTAACACCGCCTGCTTAACCCGGAAACCAGCAGCACCAATCTGTCGGAGGAAACACCGTTCACCTGACGACCGAGGTCAGCCTGCTGGCACCTGGCCCGCCACAAGGAGTCACTAGAGCGCGATGACCCAAGTAAAGCCCACCCAGCCAAACCCTCCCCTAACCCGGACGATGCTGGGCCAATTATGCACCGCCTATGGGACTCCCGATCACAGACGGTTGTGATACAGCCCGGGATAGAATCCGGGTCTGTAGTGACGCCTCTACCACTGCGATGCAGTGCCTTAGACCGCTGCGCCACTCGGGTGGTCCCTCCAGTGAGATCTTGTACATCTTATACATCTCATGGGTTTAGAAAGGAAAACTCTGTATTACTGCACCAAATCTTGGTTAATTGTATGGCAAAATGTTTGAGTGGAATACAGTATGTGGTCTAGACGGGGAAAGAGGCATACTTACACCAGGACCAACTTTGCCTTGAGGACCAGCATCTCCAGGGCGACCAGTAAGACCCTGTGAGCATCACAAACAATGAGAGAGTGTCAACCCAATACATGAAGGCTGACATGCTGAGCCACAGCTCTTGTTCTGGCTGGTTGTGATGATGGATGTGGTGGGGACCTGAGGTACTACTACTCACTCTGGCTCCAGGAAGACCAGGCTCTCCTGTGCGGCCGGGGTCACCAGTGCCTCCCTTAGGCCCACCCACGCCGGGAACACCACGGTCACCAGGGGCTCCCTGTGGAGGAAGAGTGGAGAGAAAGAGAGGTATTAGTGTTATGCATTCATCATTCAAGCTTAAACAACATTGTTTATAAACTGTGACTGGCTATTGTATTATATAGCTGCTACAACAGGATACCAGCAGTACAATATAACAGGTTTGGTTGTTTTGAAACTACTCAGCGGTCTACAACGACATCTTACAGTTAGGGACTCATTAAGTAGAATTTGTTATTGTGATTTTGCAACTACTTCTGTCCATTCCTGGATGTCATTGAGAACTGTAAAAGTGTCAAGACCCACCTTAGAACCAGCAAGACCATCCTGACCTGGGAAACCACGGTTACCAGGAGCTCCCTAGAAACAAGGACAGAGAGAAGAGAGAAGATTTCCATGATGAGGAATAGGATATGGGAAGAACTGATATGACCCAATGACTCAGAACAAAAACATAAACATCTGTGGTGAGATCTGTGATGATTCAGATTCTTACTCTCTCGCCAGGAGGTCCAAGTGGTCCAGCAGCACCGGGCTCTCCTCTTGCTCCTCTCTTGCCCTCCTCGCCAGCGGGGCCAAGGGCGCCTTGGGGACCAGCAGGGCCCTACAGGGGGTGACCAAGAAGATAGCAGATTAATTTCAAACAGTAGAATGAAAAAGTGCAGATTTGATATGAATGATATATGTTCCATCAAAACAGAACTCACAAGCTCTCCCTTGGGACCAGCCTCTCCTTTGAAGCCAGGAATACCGGGGTCTCCCTACAACATAAACAGGTGCAAAGTCAAAAACATCTGAAATAGGAGCAATGTTATCCACAGCACATTATCTGTCATGACCCCACCTCCCTATACACCCTCCAAGACTAACCAATGTAAACCAACCTACAGCACCACCAACATATAATTGGTGTGTCCAGGTTTTGGGGTGAATATAGGGGACTTACAGACTGTCCCTTGGGTCCAAGAGGTCCTGTTGCTCCCTGAGGTCCGGGGGGGCCACGGGGTCCGGGAAAACCAGGTGCACCAGCAATTCCAGAAGCTCCCTACAGAAAGAGAGATAAAGTAATTGAATATTACTGACTGAGCAGTAGACTGATAATGAACTAAGATCAGTGTTTATTTCATGCTGAGTATATAAAGAGTGTAGAGGGTACATTCTAAACCCAAATAGTGTAAGAATATGCTTACAGCAGATCCTTTAGCTCCAGGGATACCATCAGTACCAGGGTTGCCCTAAAGGAACAAAGAAGCAGAGACAAGGTGAAGAGATGAAAATAATGCATCAGTTAATTGATGAGAGATGATCAGTGTGAGATAATGCACTTCAGACTTTATCACAGATTGCCTGGATGTTACGTACTGAGGCACCAGCAGGTCCAGGAGATCCGGGTGTACCAGCCTCTCCACGGGGCCCCTGTGCACCCTCAGTTCCACGTGCACCAGTGGGGCCAGCTTCTCCCTGTGGGATGGAAGAGATTCAGAGGACCATTAGGACTGTTGTTGCTTCTCTGTGTAACTGTTATTCAAACTGTACTCAGTGATGAAGTAAAATGGTATGGTGATTGGAGCTCATTGCCTCCCAGAGACGTGATCGACAGATCTACAGTGACTGTTCAATGTGTCCTTGAGGTAGAGTGACTCTGAGAATCTCATCTCATTGCAGCTTATCATTATTGATCATCTTATTAGAGCTATTCACTAGTGTTGAGCTGTTCACTAGTGTTGTAGTGGAATTAAGTGTCTCACCTGATGATTGGGAATTCCTCAGACACACCGTTTGTCACATCAATAGGCTTCCATTGGATTCAATCAGGTTAGGACTGACATGATGCATGATAGAAACATAATTGCAAATAGTACAAACCTTGGCTCCTGGGGATCCAGGGAAACCGGGTGCTCCAGCAGGCCCAACGGGCCCCTGTAGGGATCAGAGGTCAGTTAACAAATGTACAAATTCCTGATTTTGCTATTATTGCACAAAAAATACAACATTGACTGGAAGAAACAGTCAAGCAATTCTAAATCTATTCAAAAGTATTTGAAAATGTGTACAATTGTGATTGTGTTATAATACATGAAGTGCATAATTGATCTCTGCATTGCATTGACGGTATCTTGTACAGCAGTGGTTCCCAACCTTTTTCGGCTACTGTACCACCAACTGAATTTTGCTTTCCCTGGAGTGCCCCTGAAGTACCTCCTCATGCATTATACCAGTAGGCCTACGTTCTCATGAGACTTCTCAAGTACCCCCTGTGGATAGGTCAACTACCCCAGGGGCCCTAGTCCCCCTGGTTTGAAACCACTTTTGTACAATAATAATAAAAGCTATATGTCTTTGAGACAGTGAGGAAGCAACACGAAGAGTGCAATACGTACGGGAGGACCAGCAGGGCCAGGCAAGCCATCATTACCTCGGGCACCCTGAGGAGAGAGCAGACATGGGAAACATTATGATGGTACAGTACTCTGGGTGTTTATCGATGGACACATTTACACCATTAAGAAGGTTAACCTAAACATAATTGTAATTTTGACTAATTGATTTGCTACACAGCACATATTGAGTAGGTCTTCATCAGGTGTCCACATTAACCAAAGAGATAGTCCTAAACACTGGGCTGGGATTGTCTGGTAGGCTAGTGTACAGAATATCACTGGGTCTGGTTAGGATTGATTGGGATTGGGCACATAAATCCTCAAAAATATTATGCATATCATTCAGGGCTTTGGATCATTTGGTGTGTAATTACCTGAATTGTTGAGTTCATGTATTATTCAAGAGTGCATTTATATCAGAGAGAGTTAAAGGCACATGTCTGTGTTACTCACAGCAGTTCCAGAAGGTCCGGGACGGCCCCTCTCGCCAGGCAGACCACGTGGTCCCTACAGGAGACAGAGACACAAGATGAACACTTAGCTTGGTCACGTTAAGCAAAACAGTAGGTGAATAAGAGCTTTTTACTCATATTATTCAGGTAATGCACAGGTGTACTGCTCTCTTACCATTGGTCCAGACGCACCGTTCTCTCCGGGAGCACCACCCTCACCCTATAGAGACGACACAGTCAGTCTGTCAGCCAATCAGACTGCTAATCAGACAGTCAGTCAGATAGTCAGACACAGGAATAGAAATGAAAAGATTTGATGAGTTGAAGATCTAGTTGGCAGTCTTACCTTGGCTCCAGCAGCACCGCCTTCTCCCTTAGCTCCATCCAGACCAGGATGACCCTACACACAGACAGGCAGACAGACAGACACAGAGAGACACTTAATCTACATCCGTCTCATTAGACTGATCAATTAACACTAATTAGCTCATCTTTTGTCTTGCTAATCATGTTGAACGTGTAACATCATAATATCCTTGCTGATGGAGTTGTGATTATAAATGACGCATGATGAAACTCCCACCCTGTGTCCTTTGATTCCAGGAAGACCAGGAGTTCCGGGGAATCCACGAGCTCCCTGAAATAAAGAGATAAATTAGATATTGAAGGATTCTGTGTGGGATTCATCTGTTAAAGGAACTTCTATCTTAAGATATTGAATGATTAATTGAATTTAATTAATCAGGAAATATTAAGATGTAACAAAGGCAATTGATGATAAAAACTAGAGAGCGATGATCCATGGCAATGTGCTCTAATGTTTTGGACATGGTTTTGTATACTTTTTGGGACTATGCTCTATGTCTCTCTGTTTACCTGAGGTCCTGCAGGTCCACGCTCACCAGCCTTTCCAGGTTTGCCAGCCTCACCCTAGAAATAAAGAGAGGGAGTAATGATTGATTATGATTATAGGTATGATTATCAGGAGTGTATCAACTGCATAATAAATGTCCAAGAGAACTTTTCACATTTTATATTTCAAGCAGACGAATTCAGCTCAGGAAGAGAATGCCCCCTGGTGGACATATTTGTGAACATGATGGGGGTTGGGGGGAGGTAAATATGGGACTGCAGATTGTGGACATAGAGCTGAAGATTATTTGCACTATAGATATTCAATGAGGGACAATGGTAGGCAAGTGTGGTGCTTTGTGGACTGCTTCGTGATACTGTGTCAAAGAGAATCATGCTTGTGGTTTTAAACAGTGGGGGAAAAACAAGGTCCACTCTTCATGATGGAACAAGGGGCACTGGAGTATGGCCTGGTCCCAGATCTGTTTGTCCTTTTGCCTACTCCATTCTCATTGTCAAGCATGACAATATCATAAGAAGTTGGCAGGAGAGCAGAAACAGACTGTCACTCAGGTTACTGGAGTATGGCAAGTCAATAGGTGAATGATAGTTTGGGCAGGCACTCTTTGTTAATGCGCTCTATGTACATAACACAATTGAAGTAACACAGCATATTTAGAGCTCTACATGTGATAGTGAAGCCTTTTGTCCTCGTTGTCCTCAGAGTGAAAATAACATGGTGTGTGCTTGTGCTCTACTTGAGCATGGCTTTGACAACAGAACTCAGACCTGAGCCGTGGATCTGGTTTTGTTGATGAAGATGACAATACTTACATCACTTCCTGGTTTGCCAGAAGGTCCGGGTGGTCCGTGTGGTCCCAGTGGGCCCTGTTATAGGGAGAGAGAGGTGTTTGTTATTGTTTAGGCTGGAGGTTGTAGGCTTAATTGTTGTGACTAAGAACAAACTAGTGTAAGAAGCTACCTTCCCATAGTTAACTAAAATGAAACAACGCCATTCCACATTTACATCATAACTTTAGTGCATTCAACCTTGACTCTAATGAAACTGTTATGTAGCAGACAGTTATGTTAAAAAGGAAACCCTGTCTATTTTTATTTTCCTGTTGCTAGTGGTTTGATTTTAAGGAAGGGTAATGATGTTGGTGATTTTCACTTGAACTCTGTGGGGGATGGAGGTCCATGTGATCCTCACATAGGCAGACATTCCATCCACTTCTACAGGTCAGGGATTCTAGGTCAACTTGGGTTGCATAAGGTCTTTTTATAGAAACAAAATGCTTAAAAAAACTATCAGTGCTGAGGATGAGAATGTATGAATTATATTGCCCATCTGAGTGGGTTTATTAGACACTTTCACTATAAACCCTCATTTCTCTGTTTCATGTGGTAAGTATGCAATCATATAGCGTACAATGGAAAATTACTCCCTAGATAGCTAATACTAGAATGCGCCGGTGTTGCTGCCAAGGTCTACGCATTCTAATTCTATGTTGTTATCGTGACACCGAGATTTGCGGTGCACCCTGGGATAGTTTTGGATACTCACAGCTGGGCCTGGCTCTCCAGTCTCTCCGGGGTTACCTTGGAAACCTTGTGGGCCCTGGAATTGATTAGAAGGAACATTTAGTCACAGACATCCTGATAGTCTGCATATTGTTATTGGCCTAGGGTGTCCACAATATGGATCCATACCGCATATTAGGATACAGATAAGCCATAAAATAATGTCTTAACCATCCAATACCGAAGGCTAAAGGGTCATGTACTATTCTACAGGACTGAGGCGTATGTACATAGACATCTAACACAATGTCAGTAGCTATTAAATTACAGTAGCAATTACACAACATTGTCCTTCTGTTGTGGTTATTACTAAGGCTTAGAGAGGTGTCCAGCCCGCAGTAAGGAAGGTGTGTATACTTACAGGGGCTCCAGAAGGGCCAGGTGGACCACGGGGACCCATAGGGCCCTACAGAGGGAGAGGAAATACATAATATTTATAACAATTTATAGCTCAAAAACTGTTGGGATATTTGATAATTAGTCATGTCTTAAGACAAAACCCTTTGAATTGTCAGGCAAGCCATTGTATCCAAATAGCATGGTCTATGTGTCTTATGATGTTGCACAATAAGTTCGTTCTCAGCCTGTAGTTGTATGGTGGTATGAGAACAAAGAAGGAAAATAAATACAGTACATGTCAATGGGTTGATGGATAGCATACAGTGGTTCATTTTCACCACAAGGTGGCAGTCTGGCTTCAAGTCTGTAATACAGCATGCTACTACCACCCTACAGTCACCATATACCTACCTATCTATTTAGCTTAAAACTATGATTTTATGTTTTTCATTCATTCATTTTGAAATATTTTGAACCCCTCTGGATTCTGTTATGTTCATGTACAGTAACGTCTCCTGTCCCCTTACCATAGGTCCTTGCATCACTCCCATCTGTGCACCTCCAGCTTTCTCGTCGAATCCACCAGCCATCTGAGCAGCAAAGTTCTGCAGAAAGGTAAGGGGACATTGTTACTGAATTGACAGCGTCTACAGTAGATTCACTGCCCCCTGGTGTCTACCAAAGCTTTCACAGGCTGTATTTCTGCCTCACTACTGCTCTGGCGCAACAAACAATATGGTAGCACATTTACTTAGTAGTTGTCAGGAGGGATAATAATGGTGAGATTGACTGTGGTACGGTAGCTTAGCAATGTGTCATCCATCTTTCTTTCTCGATCCTTATTCTACTAACACATAGAGCAGCACATAGGCTTATAGCTTAGTCTCTTTCACATGCACACACCACACACACACACACACACACACACACACACACATACACACACACACACACACACACACACACACACACACACACACACACACACACACACACACACACACACACACACTTCTGACAATTAGAGTATTCCCGATGCTCTACTGCCACAGTCTGTCAACATGGAGTGCAGAGTGCTTCTCTGCACCACACAGACAAAGACACAGAGTTTTGCGGTGGTGACGTCCTCCCCCACTGATCTACTGTCCTGTCCTTTGTCTCATGCCACTTACCCCACCAAGGCCTGGAGGTCCGTTAGGTCCGGGTGGGCCAGGGGGTCCGGGGTTCCCGGGGGTGCCAGGCTCGCCATCTCTGCCTCTGGGGCCAACATTTCCCTAGGGAAAATGAGAGAGGGACAAACGCATTCAACAATGAGTTCAATACCTAAGCATGTCCAGTATTATGACTGAATGTTATTCTGTTTGGAATCAATCAACAAATCAGTCAATCAATCAACCAATCAACCAGTCAATCAACTGTAATGCATCAATTAACCTTTCAATTTGCTGCATTACTAGCCTGGCCAATGGTGAATAATTGCAGAGAACATTTTGAGGTGCTTTAGGAATGCATGCCACTATGTTGTTTGAATCTTATTGTATTTTTTTGTAATTATAAAGGAGAATCTTCTCCATATTGGGGAGGTTTTACAAAATAATGCAGCATATATATCTTACTATCGTGGAGCTAAATTCAAAGTCTCATACATAATAAACTATGCAGTGATCTCTCACAGCAATTACAGATGTTGAATGGTTAGCCTTGATTTCAGTCCACACCACAGACGGATTCCTAAAAGTTACAGGGATTCTGTGTCTTACCTTATCACCCTTAGCTCCGGCTGATCCACGAGGTCCCTGCTCGCCTGAGGGGCCCTGCGCAAACAAACATATTAGGATGACCAATAGTACTTCATCAAGGATATTGTGCTGGGGCAAGATGCACATTACAACTCATGAAAGATATTCTGCAAGGCAAAATACAACACAAATAATATTTCATGGAATGTATTCAAACAATCGTCATTATAATTCATAAAACAAATGAGCAAATAAATATATGAGAGTATGTTTACCATAGGGCCTGCTGGTCCATTTGCTCCTACAACCTGGACAATGGAACATAAAGGATAGCTTGCTCAGATATCAACACTTGTTGGGATAAAAGTAGTCTTGTGAAAGGCTTGATGTCTTTGATACAGTGTTGGGTTGCACTGATTTGAATAGCCAAGATGCTGGGAAAGAACATTCCAGGACACTGTGGCCATGGACAAACAGCACAAAATAGACTTCACCAGGAAGTCTGTTGACAGACAAGTTAGTTTAGCTGAAAACATCTTCTGCTTGTCAGGGTTCGTTTTCCAAGAATCCTTGCATACCAGTGAATAAAAATGTTACTAAATGGATGTATGGTGATTGGTTTGGATCCATTATTTCAGAGGAATGTAGGCTTCCTTCCATGTTGTCATTCAAGGCCCTAAAAAAACTCCAGGTTCAAAGCATGGTAGCCAATCACTTATCAACTGGAGGCTTTGGCTTTCTTGGAATCATATCATTCCCAAAAAGAAGAAGAACAATGTGCAAATTGGTAATCCGTAACACTCAATGGAATGTTGCCTGTCCATCCACAGTCCATCCAAGATGCTGAGGAGAGTCAACCCAGATACTGACTTGGATAGCTTTACTGCATGTATGTGAGTTTTAAGTGAGGCTATTGTAACAGTCACATAGTCTTGAAAAGCTTTATATGCAGTTGTTCGCGAATGCTTGGCAATGGCATGCATGGGTACTTAAAAAGAACCTTCAGTGCCTTCACTTAGATTTGATGGACAAAATAACCTTCTGATGTCTTTCTGAGTAAGCATGAGCTATAGTGCAGCCCATAAGCTATCGTCGTATCCATGAACGATACTGAGAAGTAATCAGTGCGTGAGATAATACAAATCAAGAGATCCCCTGTGTCAAGAATAGCAGCTAAATAATTTGACTAAACTGTAAAGCTGAGGGTGCATACTTACATCTGCAATCTCGCCGGGTTCCCCCTTCTGGCCCTAATAGAGTAAATTAACAAGAAAGTCAGTGGTCATAATTTAAACGTATCTGTATTATGACATACTCACATCATGTAAGTCTGAGTGTTGTTTAGTCTGAGTGTTGTTTAGTCTGTGTGTGTGGATGCAGCGTTTAGATGATCACGTAATATGATACAGTGTGAAATATGATACATTGTCTAAAATAACACATTGCTGATCCAACAACAGAAAATATCATTCAATTGTGATTTGTCCAGAACAGCTTTCAGAATAGCTGTCATATCATCGTTGCCCATGGTCTCACCTTAGCACCAATCGCCACGTCTGTTGTTGCAGATGCATGGGATGAGGAAGAGAGAGAAAATAACATTAAAAAGGGTGAACCTGAGACTGCAGGATTGCTGTGTGAATGGGCCAAACCTCCAGGGGTTGAAAACCCCAGATTAAAAGCCACACCTGTGGAAACCAATGGAAACCAAAGACTGTACTCCAAACCCTAGAGTCTGAGAACCTTCCAGAGTGTGTTGGAGGGTAAGCTGTAGTTCCATGTTGAGGGAGATGGAGCAGAAGCAAGCAAAGCCAGAGGATGGGACAGATGTTTGGATCAAATCCTCAGTGTGTAGTGGATACCAAAGAGATTTGTCTCTATAGCGTATTTTGGAGCCTACAACTGAGAACATTGACACAGCCTATGGAGTTCAAAGCATAAATGGCCTTAGGGAGGAAAGCATCCTGTTATGAAATGTCACACTACATGGTTATTACGATAGATTGATGATACATATCCTCAAGTACTTAAAGTCATTACAATTTAGTTTTTAAAGACACTTCTACATCTTTCAAAATGCATGAAAATGATTGTTTCAGAAAAGAAAGACATAACACATAGACAATGACTGAAATATGACTATTCTACGTTGAAAGTAAACATATCTTAGAATCTTGATAGGATAATATTGAGTATTATAATATTTTACTATCTTTGCATCTCTTCTCTTTGCTAATGTTATATATTGTGTGTTGAGCCTGGGAGTAGGTTGGGTCAAGTCTGGTAATGTGAAGGACAGTAATGACTCTCCCATGTGTGTCACTGGAAATAGGATCATATCCATACATGACAGGAGTAATACGTGATAGGTGTTTAAAAAGATGATGCTATAGAAAATGTGTCTTCAAAAAAAGGGCAAAGCAGTCCAAATGTTATGTATACACACTAGTGATGGAAGAAATTCAACTTCAGAACCCCAAAGTTGGTGGGACTATCATGTGTTGTCACACATTGTCTTACTTCACCCAATAGGATCGCTTTGATGTGGTGGGAACGGAGCTTCCATTGGACAAAATGAGACAGTGATTGGCAGCTCAGGATAACACAGGCTCCCATAGGTTCTGAGGCTTCTTAGCCACCCGCCACTAAAATGAAAGCAAACTTAGAAGTGTGTCATTTTCATTGTTGACCCTTGTTGTTTCTGGTGGAAACCAGATGCCACGACTAAGGGATTAAACTCCTCATAAAGTGAACATCCATAGAGAGGGATATCCAGAGGATGTTGCAGGTTTAGTCTCCAACCCAAAACAAGCAGGGGAAAAGGTAACACTTTTGAATAGGGAACATCACAGCTAGCTACTTGTAAATACCTTTAGTATCAATTTATGAGCCACAAAATCTGTCCTGACTCCTGTCCAGACTCATGTCTGCACACCAAAGTCATGTACAGTACAATAAACTACTGGGGACCTGTTAACCCCAGTTAACATCTTAACTGCCATTTACTTCCCCATTCAAAAGTGTTGGCATGTTAAGGGCACAGTCATTTATTTATGAATGTGTGAATAAATAAATGACAACCAGTGGGGGCGCTGGCGTCCGCAGGGCAGATGGGGCAGCACTCTCCAGGTTGGATGATGGGGTTGGCACACTCTTTTATCTCCTCGCAGATGATCTCATCACACAACACTGACCCGCTGTCACACACACAGATACGACACGGCTCCGGCTTCCACACATCCTTATCATTATAACGATGGTCATCCTGGATGCAGGAGCCTGCCTCCTCTGTGGCCACCACCAGGGGGTGGTACAGAGGGCATGGGGCAGAGATGGGGTGGAGGGTGGTGGTGGTGGGGTGGGGGGTTGGCAAAGAGGGCACGACAGTGATCATAGTAGTTAGGTGAGGGGAGGGAGCATGAGGGGGTGGCATGGGTAAAAGAAAATGGCAGGATAGGTTAGAGGGCAAGCATGATGGGCATTGCGTGCAAGATGGTGGAGGAGAGGGGTGGGGGTCACAGAGAGACAGGGGTGGAGGTGAGTGGTGGCAGTTGGGAGGAAGAGGGAGAGGGAGAGAGACACAAGTTATCAGCTTATCATGAGGCCTAATTTACACCCCATGCACAGCACACATCATCACAACACCACAGCATCACAACACCACAGCATCACAGCATCACAACACCACAGCACACAGCATCACAACACTCTCACTCACATGACTTCACACACAGCTTGGGAGAGTTATCAACCACATTAAAGACAGAAGCATATCAGCATAATTAATCAAAAACGTATGGCATCAATATGTCCATCATATCCAGGTATTAGGCCTAATAGACTCATCTCAAAACTCTTCAACATGAATTGGTAGCATGAGCAGACAGGATCTGTCAAGGCATTGGTCTGGGTGGGTGCTGATTCGGGACATTGGTTTTACCTGGGGGCCTCAGTCTCACACGCTCTAACCACCAGCCTGAGGTTTATTTTCATAAAACAGCACAGCTCAGGAAGCCTCATCCAGGTTTATTTATCCTGCACGCAAACTGCTAGATTTATTAATTTAGAAGGAAGCCAAAGCACCAGAAACATCCATTCAGATTACAGTAATCATATGCAGAAAGCAGCTTCAATGCAGCCAACAAAGAGTACATTTAGCAGTGCCATTTAAAGGCAGTAGTAGGTATTTTTGTCCCAGTGGAGTGAGTATATTTAACCTGTAGGCCTGCTGCACTCTCTGGTGACCAATGGACCTGCATGAATGAGTCCCTCACATTGGGAGACTGTGCCCAATGGCAAGCTGCTGCCCTAAGTAAACAGGGGGTCCTTCATAAATTCTCCATCTGGATCGCATAGCTGTGTCAAGCACCAGTTCAGACACATTGGACAATTAAGAATGGGGAGCTTTCATGCATAGGGTCTCAGGTTTGGCCTGCTAAATATAACGAATTATAACTATTTGTTTTTCTTGCAATAGTGTAAAAGTGGTTCTTATCACATACCTGCTACCAAACTATACTATATAACATGAGTAGTCCATTTAAGCTTTCCCCACAGAAGGTGGGGTTGGTTGGTGACGTGTTGTTCCACAACTTTTCTTTGAGTTGTGGTGAGATATATATGGACACACGATCCCTAATTCATTACTAAAGGCTTAAACTACCACTACACTGAGCATGTGGCCCCTACATTCTCTTATTCGGGGTACTAAATGGATGACAAATTATAGCCTATGTAGCACAGGTCCATGAATACGTTGATTATAAAGCAGCACATTATATATTACACATTGCATGATGTAGTATAGCCCATCTCTCTAGTGACATACAGAGAGTATCCTGTTCCAAAGTTTGTTCATAAAGCACCTACTCCTCTCTCATTAAGTGACCAACTGCCATTCACTTCCTGCTACCCTTTGAGCCTGCTCGTCTGGGGTCAAGATGTGTCTGACCCTGTCTCTTTAAATGATGAACTATTTCATCTACAGTATTTCAGCCACCACCCAGAAACTCAAGCAATTTCAATCGCTCAATTCTAACAAATAGTCACCTTAAACAATATAACTATTCATTTGAAATCAGAACTGATAATGTTGTTTTCTCAGGATGGTAAATGCCACTCTGAACAACAGTAAAACTGCTCTAAATTGCCTAAAAAGCTAAGGAACTGCCAAAGCATCTCAAGAGAGCCACTGTGTCTGTCTGATGTAAATAGATTAGTGCTGTTAAATACTGGCACTAGAGAGAGTGCTTGTGCAGCGACGGGATCCACAGTGAATATCCAGTAGTGAAACAAACGCACACTTGTTCACCTGGTCCTCCATCCCACACGGATGTGCCTTGATAGCCTCACCTATGTTCCCCCAAAAAACTATTTCAATGTATAGGCCCTGTATATCTGCAAACACTTACAATGTAATTAACATGTTGTAATTAACTATGTCAATATCAAACCAGTATTAGCATATACTGTTCAATTCAATACCATTATTTAAATAGTCATTTCTTAATTTGACATCATGGACAGTATAACAGTCCAGATAAATCACATTTAATCTCTGAATTGTATCTGCAAGAATTGTAATTCATAATTGTGCAATTCCTCCAATGACTGACCAATACTTTTCTGAGTATGTGCCTTCCATCAATGTCAATGTTGATATATGTTGTATATCATATCTTGTTCTCAGCAGTTTTACATTCAATACTCGGCCTATTCATTTTGCAGGCAAGAATTGCGCAGAAACTGCACACTTTAAATACCAAGGTAGTGCCACAGACATACAGAAAGAAAAAAGATTAGTTGATAAAATGCGATCATCAGAAGAATCCAAAAGAAAATTCTACAGAAAGATGCAACTTACGGTCATCCTCTTCCTGACATCTGACAATGGATAGTAAAACAACTTGGGATGCTACAAGTAGCAGAACAGTCCGTGAATCCACAAAGCTGAACATGTCTAAATATTAGACATGCAGGACCTTGGGTGACGAAAAAGATGGGACAGAGCAGACGCAGCTCTCTTTCAGCGGTGTGTAATGTGTGTTCCCAGAGACTACAAGGGAACCATGCAGTCAACCTTCCAAAATCGAAGTGGAATCCAACGCGGGGCCCCAGCCGGCACTTTACACCCACCGCGTCAGAGCAAGAACCGTGGTTTTATGTCCACTGTGCCTTCTACGAATCTTCGTATATTCCAAAATACCAGTCCTCCCCCCGACCCCCAGTGGAGCTGAAACTCGACCCACATCTCCCTCCCCTCCACTCCTTCAGCGTCTATTCTGCCAGGGACCTCTCTCTCCCATTTCTCTCGTGACATGTGGAGATGAGGTAGGCTACCTATAAATCACACTTTTTGGTTCTCTTTCAACCCCCCCATTACAATAGTGTATGGCCACTCACCTGCCAGACTCATATAGATAGACAACTTCACAATATAGAGATTAGAATATTTGAGGTAGGCCTAGACCTATTAAGAAAGTCATCAACAACAGAATTATGATTTTACCATTTGCAGGTGGCAAGGTGCATTGGGCCTTCACTGAATAAGAGTAGGCCTACACTCATTCATTGGCTTCATTTTATTAGCATGTAAAATAGCCAAATCTCTTATGGGTGTATTAATACACATTTGCAACTCAATAACCTAATATGTGATCTGAATAACTTACTATTGATGTGGTAATGGTAGTGCAGCTCTGATTATTTCACATACAGTTGCAATTTATGTCAACCCCCTAGGACCCATACAGGTGAGAAACAGGGGTTTACAGATCAGCTCCTGTACTGAAGTTAGCTGGTTAAATCCCACACATCTTTGAAATAGTGCTTGGATAGTGCTTGGATTCACCCAAGGGGAAGCTTAGAATCAGATCTCCTCACTTGGTTTGCCTAGCCGACTGTCAATCATGTCAATCACATCTGAAAGTGAATTAAACTGCTGAGCTGTCTGCTTATACAGGCCCTCATCTCAGCATTGGTTGTGCATGGCAAATGTTGTAGGCCTAAAATTTCAACATTTGAACAGAGAACTCTCTCTCGCTCTCTCTACCTCATTCTCTCAGAATTATTAGCAATTTTGTTCCACACCTTTTTTACTAAACATGGTGTTCATCCTCTCACTGGCCCTGATACTAACCTAATCTGTAAAAAAAATATATATACAGTACCAGTCAAAGGTTTGGACACACCTACTCATTCAAGGGTTTTTTCCTTTATTTTTTGTTACATCTGCTCCTGCAACACCCTCTACTTCTCATCCTGTCTCTCCCTAACCGGCCGCCACTCCCCCAGTGCTCTCTCCCTCTTCCTCTCTGTGTGTGTGATTGTGTGGGCGGAGACAGGTGTGCTGGAGGCAGAGCAGATCCCCACCAGCTGCAATCTGTTTCATAATCAAGACCTCTACAAATACTCAGCCCTGCCACGCTGCCAGATCATAACCTCTGCTCAGTCAGTCTGCGGTTTTTAGCCGTTTGTTCCTGCTTAGATCCTGTTTTCGTGTTATGACTGTTTTCCCTTGCCTGGCACTGTTTTCCTCTCTGCTACAGTTCTACCCGCTCTGACTTAGGCCCCTGTCTCCAGTCCCATGTCTCGTCGGTCCTGCTACTCTGTCCTGGACCCCCCCCCCCCCCCCCCCACTCCACAGCGTCCTTGGATTCCTCTCCAGACCTGCTTACCCAATCCCAACTCCCCTCTCTCCAGCCTCAGCCTCCGCACCTAGCTTCCTGCAACCAGCCCGAGCTTCCCTGGCCTGCACCCCATCTTCCCCCTGTGTTTCAATAAATACCTTGGTTACCTCATCCCAGTCTCCTCGTCTGAGTCTGCTCTTGGGTTCACCTGTTCCGCTCCGCGTGACATTTTTACTATTTTCTACATTGTAGAATTAATAGTGAAGACATCAAAACTATGAAATAACACATATGGAATCATGTAATAATCAAAGTGTTAAACAAATAAAAATATATTTAATATTTTAGGTTCTTCAAAGTAGCCACCCTTTGCCTTGATGACAGCTTTCCAGCTTTGGACTGTCATTTCTCTTTGCTTATTTGAGCTGTTCTTGCCATAATATGGACTTGGTATTTTACCAAATAGGGCTATCTTCTGTATACCACCCCTACCTTGTCACAACACAACTGATTGGCTCAAGCGCATTAAGAAGGAAAGAAATTCCACAAATTTACTTTGACAAGGCACACTTGTTAATTGAAATGCATTCCAGTTGACTACCTCATGAAGCTGGTTGAGAGAATGCCAAGAGTGTCATCAAGGCAAAGGGTGGCTACTTTGAAGAATCTGAAATAGTACACAGCATTTTATGAGATGTTCAGTTTCTTGGCAATTTCTCGCATGGAATAGCCTTCATTTCTCAGAACAAGAATAGACTGATGAGTTTCAGAAGAAATAAAAAACATTCTGGCCATTTTGAGCCTGTAATCGAACCCACAAATACTGATGCTCCAGATATTCAACTATTCTAAAGAATGCCAGTTTTATTGCTTCTTTAATCAGAACAACAGTTTTTAACTGTGTTAACATAATTGCAAAAGAGTTTTCTAATGATCAATTAGCCTTTTAAAATGATAAACTTGGATTAACTAACACAACGTACCATTGAAACATAGGAGTGATGGTTGCTGATAATGGGCCTCTGTACGCCTATGTAGATATTCCGGCCAGTGTGTCTCTGAGGATTAACTACATCTAACCTGTCAGATTCTAGAAAGATTCTTGGATTATGGCTTTATGGGTATCTAATTATTGCAGGTCCTGAAGCAACCTCTGGGTGTGAAGAGCACTCCAGTCAATGACTGTGTACTAAGGGTCAGTCAGAGTTTTGACAAGAGGCCTCTGGGCAAAGACCAGTTAACATGAGGCTGTGAGAACCAGTTAGAAGAAGATGTCTGCCACCACTGTTTGCAATGGATATTAAGGGCTGGAAACTGTAGGCGTGTTGCCGGCATTTCCAGTAAATGTTGTGAATATCCAGTAATATTGTTGGCTTGAATAAAATGAAACGGTGAACAAATTATACAAACCAACTGTAATGAGCTGTAGCTACTCATCAACAGTGTTGGGTAATCTACTCTGAAAATACAGTTTGCCAAGCTACCAATTACCTCACACTGGAAGAAGGTAAGCTACACTAAAGCTACCAATGAAAAATAGTTTACTTAACTAAAGTTACTTTGAAAAAATAGTTCACTACATCCAAACTACTTTGTGAAAAATTATTATAGGTACATTTGAAATGTCATAGACTATAAATTGCAAAAATAGATCACTTCGGGGTCTTATGTAAAACAGAATGTGTAATTTAGCCTATTAAACACAAAAAACAATGTTTCAAGTGATAATTAGGCAGGTCTGATGCCGAGAAAAGGAAATGATTACCTACTTCACCCATATTTTATTTTAGCAAAAAAAGTAGTATGTAGATTTAAATGTATTTCAACGACCACCAAGCTACTGCAAAATGTACTTAAATTACTTGTTGAATTACATGTAGTTCACTACTCCCCAACCCTCTCATCAAGTACCATAAGTACTGTCTATTGTAAACCAAAAAAGTATCCCTTCACAGTCTGGCCTCAGAGCCATACGAAACATACTTTACGTATTTTTGAACACCCCCAAGTTGTATGATAGCTACTAACGGTCTAGTTGCTTTAGACAGAAACAAAAGTAGGGAGGTTGTTAATCCGTGACCATTTGCAACCTCTGGATTGCTATGTTTGAGTCGCGTTGGGGCAACTGTAGCATTGTAGCTAACCCTTCCTCTAAACCTTATTCTACATTTAACCCAAATCACTTAACCTGCTGCGTAAATTTCGCAGATTAGCATTGTTCGTCATGAATCTTGTTCTGGAGGCAGCTCTGCAGAGTGGTCAATAGCTGGCACAGCCACAAAGTCATAAAATCAGATTTGAACCCTAACCTTAACCACACTGCTAACCCTAATGCCTACCCCTAACCTTAAATTAAAGCCAAAAAGCAAATTTATGTTTTCATGAAATTGTACAATTGTACTTTTCAGCTGGCGGAAATTGCTCAGTTTTGCCTCCAGGGCAATATTCATGACAATAAAATTCAACCTGCATAAATTCCCCTAACCTTTGTTATTTTAGTTCTCCTAACCTTTTACGTAAATTATCCTAACCTTGTCGTAAGTTCCCCTAACCGCCAACATAAATTCTCCCCGTAATTCTCCTTTGTTGTTACAGTGCAACAAGCAACCTGTTCTCAGATAAGGACGTGTAATACTATACATCCTACAATATGTATGCTAAGTTACATCATCCAATTTGTATGCTATTGTACGACCGGGTAAGATGTATGACTATATGTCCTATAATTCGTATGATATTGTACGACCACAATTCCATTCATCATGTAACCTAACGTAACGTAACGTAATATATCATACTAAATGGGGTCACAGATTTACGTACAGAACAATAAGATTTGCCCTGAGACCACCGCTTCTTCTCCAGAACCTTAACATTCCTGATAGAGACAAGACAACACGTCAGACTCTCTTCATTGTGAAGCCCTGCAGTGGTGGATGGGGATAAAAGGGGATGAAATGTCTGTATGTATGATCTTTATCGTGTACCTCTCTGTGGCAGATAGGGCGGGCCAGGTGAGAAAGCCTGAATGCGGGTCTTTGTTGAGTGGAAAGGCACAGTCCTTCCAGGGTCATGACCTATTAGAGAGAGACCTCATTAATCATACAGGGAAGAAAGAGACTGAACCCTCCACCCATCTCACCCTGGGTCACTTTCTGATCTTACTGTAACAACTGATCCAGGGACAGCTTTATTGTTTAGTGAATATTGGTTAAGGTTAGGAATAGGGAACGGAGAGCTGATCGGAAATCAATTGTTATATAAGCGCATAGGAAGCATATTGTCCAATGCCTTCCTCATTTCTAACCATGCTTTTGTCTATTCTTGAAGCCACTATAGCGAGCAGCTAGCGCTGTATGTCTGTCAGAGAGACTAGCTGTTTTCTGAAAAGACCATCATGGATGCCCAATTTGCCGATGACCCCAGCAAAGTCTAGTTCACATAAACCTATCTGGAATTTAAAGTGCCTGTCCCAGCTGAACCAATAATATTGTAGTGAATTCGGGGGGTAGTCCTGACCGGGACTCAAACCCGGGTCCAGCGACTGTCAAGCCAACACCAAGAGGTCCGAACATCTTGACGAGGTCACTAGGTGTTTGGTTAAGGTTGCTACAATATGTTCTATTGAGACAATAGACCACAGCACACTCTCCTTCTCCATAACACATTCCCAGTTTACCAGGTCAATGTTGCCTGGTTACATGAATGAAGATGGAGGGTCAGCATTGGATTAAGAGGAAGGTGTCTTGATTTAAGGCCAAAAAAGGTGCTTAGCCTCAAAGCATGTTTATTCTACTTTACTTACAATATATCTCATTATACAAAATGATACATTAAATTGCTCTTATACCTTTGTAGTAATTCAGTAATTACTCTAGAAATTGTAGATAATTATAGAAAATTATAGTAAATTGTTATAGTAAATTGATAATTATAGTAAATTGTTAGGAAAACTGATAAGTTATGGAGGTAGTGATCATTTCTTACTTCATAGCAGGGTTTTATGATAAATGCAGCTGTTTTCAATCATACATACAGTTGAAGTCGGAAGTTTATATGCATCCTAGCCAAATACATTGTAACTCAGTTTTTCACAATTCCTGACATTTAATCCTAGTAAAAATGCCCTGTTTTAGGTCAGTTAGGATCACCACTTTATTTAAAGAATGTGAAATGTCAGAATAACAGTAGAGAGAATTATTTATTTCAGCTTTTATTTCTTTCATCACATTCCCAGTGGGTCAGAAGTTTACATACACTCAATTAGTATTTGGTAGCATTGACTTTAAATTGTTTAACTTGGGTCACACGTTTCGGGTAGCCTTCCACAAGCTTCCCACAATAAGTTGGGTGCATTTTGCCCCATTCCTCCTGACAGAGCTGGTGTAACTGAGTCAGGTTTGTAGGTCTCCTTGCTCGCACACACTTTCTACAGTTCTGCCCACAAATTTTATATGGGATTGAGTTCAGGGCTTTGTGATGGCCACTCCAATACCTTGACTTTGTTGTCCTTAAGCCATTTTGACACAACTTTGGAAGTATGCTTGGGGTCATTCTCCATTTGGAAGACCCATTTGCGACCACGCTTTAACTTTCTGACTGATGTCTTGAGATGTTGCTTCAATATATCCACATAATTTCCCTTCCTCATGTTTTGTGAAGTGCACCAGTCCCTCCTGCAGCAAAGCACCCCCACAACATGATGCTGCCACCCCTGTGCTTCACGGTTGGGATAGTGTTCTTTGGCTTGCAAGCCTCCCCATATTTCCTCCAAACATAACGATGGTCATTATGGCCAAACAGTCCTATTTTTGTTTCATCAGACCAGAGGACATTTCTCCAAAAAGTACGATCTTTGTCCCCATGTGCAGTTGCAAACCATAGTCTGGCTTTTTATGGAGGTTTTGGAGCAGTGGCTTCTTCCTTGCTGAGCGGCCTTTCAGGTTATGTTGATATAGGACTCGTTTTACTATGGATATAAATACTTTTGTATCCGTTTCCTCCAGCATCTTCACAAGGTCCTTTGCTGTTGTTCTGGGATTGATTTGCACTTTTCGCACCAAAGTACATTCATCTCTAGGAGACAGAACGCATCTTCTTCCTGAGCGGTATGACAGCTGCGTGGTCCCATGGTGTTTATACTTGCATACTATTGTTTGTACAGATGAACGTGGTACCTTCAGGCATTTGGAAATTGCTCCCAAGGATGAACCAGACTTCTGGAGGTCTACAATTTGTTTTCTGAGGTCTTGGCTGATTTCTTTTGATGTTCTCATGATGTCAGGCAAAGAGGCACTGAGTTTGAAGGTAAGCCTTGAAATACATCCACAGGTACACCTCCAATTGACTCAAATTATGTCAATTAGCCTATCAGAAGCTTCTAAAGCCATGACATAATTTTCTGGAATTTTCCAAGCTGTTTAAAGGCACAGTCAACTTAGTGTTTGTAAACTTCTGACCCACTGGAATTGTGATACAGTGAATTATAAGTGAAATAATCTGTCTGTAAACAATTGTTGGAAAAATTACCTGTGTCATGCACAAAGTAGATGTCCTAACCGACTTGCCAAAACAATAGTTTGTTAACAAGACATTTGTGGAGTGGTTAAAAACAAGTTTTAATGACACCAACCTAAGTGCATGTAAACTTCCCACTTCACCTGTATGTGGTGGTCCACCTACTCCGAGATCCCTTGATCACTTAATATCCCATCAATGCTATTCATAGATTGTTCTTCCTCTCAGATTCCAACCCACATCCTCACATTACCATTAGCATAGCAGGAGGTTGATAAAGACTACAAAGTTGGTAACTCAGTTGACTGTGGCCGATTTCCAAGAGAAACATCGTAGGAGAAAATGAGAGATTGGGAATGAAAGAGAAGAGGGGGTCGAAGGGAATATGGAATTCCTGCTTCTGTCCACTGCATCTTAAAGGTGATCCTGGTGATGGGGAATCAGAAGTACCTAACATAAAACTGGAATATGTAGAACTGCAATCTGCACTGAAAGCATCATTCAACTGCTTGCCTACTAGACGACCATTTTGTGGACTTGGAATGTTCAGTTTTACTGATACACACCGCTGCATTTCTCAATGTAGGCCAACTATTCTATACCTTTAGATTACAAGAACGGGTCAATTCAACTGTGCCACCACACTGGTAGCCTAGGTCCATCCATAGAACTAAACCTGTGATAGAAAAGCCTGTCCATTCTAGACATTCTATTTATCTCTTTCTCTAACTGTACGCTGCCTCCATCTCCCTGAGCACACAATAGGCCTCTGTGTGTAGGGCCCACGGAATGCTGCGATGCAGGCTAGTGGGGATAGCTGCCTGGTAAGGATGGGGGGGTGGGGGTTGGGGAAGGTAGAAGGATGGAGGGGGTGGGGTTGGGGGGGTATGGGAAGAGGTGGTGGTGATGGAAGGAGAGGGAGGGGGGTTCATCTTTCAGGACTGTACAAGCTGCACAGAGGCTCCAGGGGTCTAGAGGGTGTCTAGGTTTTCGGCACAGTGACCGCTGTGGAGGGGTGGCTGTGGTTTACTAAATACACAGAGAGCATGGGAGGGATGTCTGGACAGGGCCTGTATGCAAGTACATTCCCTGTCTATAAAATATCTTAGTTATTGTATCCTTTTCTATTATCATTTCATAAATGGTGCAGGAAGTAACATTTTGAAAGTTGGATAGGTTACCCAAATAATAGATTACCAGAGACCATGGGACCAGAAAGTTGATCCGATATAATCAAATACAGATACACAAACTATATATTTTTTCAACGCTGTACAATTGCACTGGGTTCAACTGGTGGAACTCTAACTTCTGCTGAGGGTAATGAGGAGAAACTCTGGAATACTTGGATGTCAGCGCATAGCTCTGGTGTGAAGATGTCTTGGTCAAGAAACTCCCTCTAGTGGAAGTCTGGTAGAACTGACTGACTACTGTAGCTCCTGTGTGTGTGAGTGTGTGTGTGTGTGTGTGTGTGTGTGTGTGTGTGTGTGTGTGTGTGTGTGTGTGTGTGTGTGTGTGTGTGTGTGTGTGTGTGTGTGTGTGTGTGTGTGTGTGTGTGTGTGTGTGTGTGTGTGTGTGTGTGTGTGTTTGTGTGTGTGTGTGTGTGTGTGTGTAAGTCGCTCTGGATAAGAGCATCTGCTAAAGGACTAAAATGTAAATGTGTGAGTGCACTGCTAGGCCTGTACGTCCGTGTGTGTGTGTGTGTTTCACTATGTGGAGGAATGTGGGAGAGAGTCAATTTGGCAAAGAGTGGGTATTCCATTCATGCTGGGTGGTAGATGGATTAATGGGCCATGTTATTTAATTTGATCTACGAATTAAACGATTCATTAAATCTATACAAGTATTTAACGTTCTCTAATTAGAGAGTTTTGTTTTACCACTCACAATTCTAATTTTGCTCTCGCTATGATCAATATCAAATGAACGCCTTACAAGTAATCTAAAGTTGAAAGCGGGGGGATATGTTGAGATTGGAAAGGAACAATTCCCTTCAGAAAGGAAAAGCATAAAATAAAGGTGTCACAGACACTTTTTTCTTCACTGGCTTTTTTTCAACATCATTCTAACCTTCTGCAGTGCAAAGCAAGAAGAGCATACCTCTCTTGCCCAAGAGGATTTAGGGAGGGTCAGAAAAACAAACAACATCCCCTCTTCCTCAGAGAATGACAGTGTAATTGGAGAAATATGACTGACTGTGGGCAAAACACTCCTCTTTGCTCTCTTCTTTAGCACTTCATGAAGTAGTTGTGTTTTAGGGTCGTGTGCACTCTCTGAAATGTGCTTGTGTGAAATCGTGCAATGCTATTAGCCAAGTAGATACCACAATTTGAGATACCCTGAACTGCTAAAGGAATCCCAGACAAGCTTTGGACCCAACAGAAATCTATAGCAGTTTCTCCTAAATCCAGGATATCATGAGTATGGGTCTTCACATTGTTTCCTCGTCATCTCAATCAAGGACCCTGTTTCGCTGGCCACTGTAGCCTTAGGCCCACTGCATGTTGTGTATAACACTTTCTGATAAAGAAAAAACATGGTGACGTTTGAGGTGAATCTGTTAATTACTATATTTCACCTGAATACTTTTTGACCCATATTCAAATCAAATCAAATGTATTTATAAAGCTCTTCTTAAATCAGCTGAGGTCACAAAGTGCTGTACAGAAACCCAGCCTAAAACCCCAAACAGCAAGCAATGCAGGTGTAGAAGCACGGCGGCTAGGAAAAACTCCCTAGAAAGGCCAGAACCTAGGAAGAAATCTAGAGGAACCAGGCTCTGAGGGGTGGCCAGTCCTCTTCTGGCTGTGCCGGGTGGAGATTATAACAGAACATGGCCAAGATGTTCAAATGTTCATAGATGACCAGCAGGGTCAAATAATAATAATCACAGTGGTTGTCGAGGGTGCAACAGGTCAGCACCTCAGGAGTAAATGTCAGTTGGCTTTTCATAGCCGATCATTCAGAGTATCTCGACCACTCCTGCTGTCTCTAGAGAGTTGAAACAGCAGGTCTGGGACAGGTAGCACGTCCGGTGAACAGGTCAGGGTTCCATAGTCGCAGGCAGAATAGTTGAAACTGGAGCAGCAGCACAGCCAGGTGGACTGGGGAGACCAAGGAGTCATCAGGCCAGGTAGTCCTGAGGCATGGTCCTAGGGCTCAGGTCCTCCGAGAGAGAGAAAGAGAGAAAGAAAGAGAAAAAGAGAGAAAATTAGAGAGAGTATACTTAAATTCACACAGGACACTGGATAAGACAGGAGAAATATTCCAGATATAACAGACTGACCCTAACCCCCGACACATAAACTATTGCAGCATAAATACTTGATGCTGAGACAGGAGGAGTCAGGAGACACTGTTTGGCCCTGTCCGGGGTTATCGTCGGACGGGGCCAAACAGGCAGGATATAACCCCACCCACTTTGCCAAAGCACAGCCCCCCACACCACTAGAGGGATATTTTCAACCACCAACCTACCATCCTGAGACAAGGCCGAGAATAGCCGACGAAGATCTCCGCCACGGCACAACCCAAGGGGGAGTGCCAACCCGGACAGGAAGATCACGTCAGTGACTCAACCCACTCAAGTGACGCACCCCTCCTAGGGACGGCATGGATGATCACCAGTAAGCCAGTGACTCAGCCCCTGTAATAGGGTTAGAGGCAGAGAATCCCAGTGGAGAGAGGGTAACCGGCCAGGCAGATACAGCAAGGGCGGTTCGTTGCTCCAGTGCCTTTCCGTTCACCTTCACACTTCTGGGCCAGACTACACTCAATCAATGGACCTACTGAAGAGATGAGTCTTCAATAAAGACTTAAAGGTTAAAGACTCTTAGAGTCAATCTGGACTGGAAGTGGATACCATAGCATTCTAACCACTAGGAGGAGAGTGGCAGAGTCTGAATGGTTAATGGCAGTTCAGCCTATACAGTTTAAAACCCATGTAATATAATATGGATGTGTGCAGAAACTTTTCAACTACGAGGACGGTTGGTGGGGAGTCTAGGGACCATTGGGGGCCTTGACTGTCTGCATGACAACAATCTTGTCTCCTGAAATAATGCAAATTGCCTGGAAGTGAGCTCCTCTTGTTAGAATCTTGGTAAATGTAATCCACCAATTTATGATGATCCTCTCCTTAACTAGGGTTTTCATATTGCATTAGACATAGATATCCAATAAGGTGCACACTGTAAATGTTTAGAGAAGAAAGTTGAGAAAAAGTGTATAGATGCACCTGTGTAGGTTCCTATTATCTTATGTTTACTGTAGTAGCCCGTAATGTCTTACCCAGTCAAATCATTTCCCAAGAGAGGCTATTTTACAACAATGTGTTGATCATGCTGAAGAAAACGTCCGTTAGTGTGTTGTACACAAACACTGAGCGCATAAAGGATCAAAGTGCTACAGAGAGGCCACTGGGCAAAAACCGGTTGAATCAACATTGTTTCCACATCATTTTAGCCAAATATTCAACATGATGACGTTGAATCAACGTGAAAAACTGACTGGATTTCCAAAAAGTCATCAACATAAGGGAATTTGGCCATTTTTTCACTCAACTACTAATCTACATCCAATGACAGGGTGACATTTTTGGTTGATTTCACATTGAATTCACGTTAGTTGACAACTCAACCAAATGTAAATCAGAACTAGACATTGAACTGGCATCTGTGCCCAGTGGGAGCTGAGAAGTAATGCTTGGGCAGGCTGCCCAGACAGGCTGAAGTACAAGACAGGAAGCCAGTCCCCTCACTCAAAGGCTTGTGGGTAGGTAGCAACACTGTGTGTGTGCGTGTGTGTGTGTGTGTGTGTGTGTGTGTGTGTGTGTGTGTGTGTGTGTGTGTGTGTGTGTGTGTGTGTGTGTGTGTGTGTGTGTGTGTGTGTGTGTGTGTGTGTGTGTGTGTGTGTGTGTGTGTGTGTGTGTGTGTGTGTGTGTGTGTGAAAGAGACTAAGCTATAAGCCTATGTGCTGCTCTATGTGTTAGTAGAATAAGGATCGAGAAAGAAAGATGGATGACACATTGCTAAGCTACCGTACCAGAGACCATGGGACCAGAAAGTTGATCCGATATAATCAAATACAGATACACAAACTATATTTTTTTTCAACGCTGTACAATTGCACTGGGTTCAACTGGTGGAACTCTAATGTTTGCTGAGGGTAATGAGGAGAAACTCTGGAATACTTGGATGTCAGCGCACAGCTCTGGTGTGAAGATGTCTTGGTCAAGAAACTCCCTCTAGTGGAAGTCTGGTAGAACTGACTGACTACTCTAGCTCCTGCCATCCATGGTCCTGTCACCACTTAGAGGAGCACTCGGTGCTGGTTTGGCATGTATTTGTATCAGTTTGAGTTCCACTACTGGGAATATACTGCATGAATGTTTTATGATGAGGCATTTAGTTTTCACTCATCATGGTCTGGCACGGCACAACAAAGCTTCAGTATTTACATAGTTGCCATCCTGTTGTGTGTCCACAAGAATAGTAAACAAACAAGAATTTGACAAACTGGGGACTACAAGGTTGATGTAGATTTAATTGAACAGGAAATATAAAGGAATCATTTGATAATTTGGTCCTACTTCCTCACGTGTACCGAAACCCATACTTACATGGTAGCTACTGCGGTAGTTACAGTGCAGAGCCCTGCATTACCGCAGGACCCCAACAGAGAAGTGTGCGGTGCAGTCGGAACGGTTCATGCTGCAGCGGGCAGCAGGCGACCAGAACCACAAATTCAGTATTCAAATATTATTTAATCCCGCAAATTATTTCATACTGGTCGTATCGCCGTGAGTTGTTAGAAAATCACTTATACAGTACCAGTCAAAAGTTTGGACACACCTATTCATTCCAGGGTTTTCCTTTATTTTTACTATTTTCTACATTGTAGTAATAGTGAAGACATGAAATAATACATATGGAATCATATAGTAACCAAAAAAGTGGTAAACAAAGCAAAATATATTCTATATTTGAGATACTTCAAAGTAGACACACTTTGCCTTGATGACAGCTTTGCACACTCTTGGCATTCTCACCAGTTTCATGAGGTAGTCAACTGGAATGCATTTCAATTAACAGGTGTGCCTTGTTAAAAGTTAATTTGTGGAATTTATTTCCTTCTTAATTCATTTGAGCCAATCAGTTGTGTTGTGACAAGGTAGGGATGGTATACAGAAGATAGCCCTATTTGTTAAAATACCAAGTCCATATTAAGGCAAGAACAGCTCCAATAAGCAAAGAGAAACGACAGTCCATCATTACTTTAAGAAATGAAGGTCAGTCAATCTGGAACATTTCAAGAACTTTGAAAGTTTCTTCAAGTGCAATCGCAAAAAAACATCAAGAGCTATGATGAAACTGGCTCTCGTGAGGACTGCCGCAGGAAAGGAAGACCCAGAGTTACCCCTGATGATAAGTTCATTATAGTTACCATCCTCAGAAGTCGCAGCCCAAATAAATGCTTCACAGAGTTCAAGTAACAGACACAACTCAACATCAACTGTTCAGAGGAAACTGTGTGAATCAGGCCTTCATCACTACACAGATGATAGGTTCATAGGGCCTATACTATGGCATAGTAGGCTACAAGCTAATAGTAGAATCTCAAATATATGTTGATTTGTTTAACACTTTTTTGGTTACTACATGATTCCATATGTGTTATTTCATTGTTTTGATGTCTTCACTATTATTATACAATGTAGAAAATATAACAAAATAAAGAAAAACCCTTGAATGAGTAGGTGTGTCCAAACTTTTGACTGGTACTGTATATCACATGAAGCCCTCTCTGTCATTCTGTCTGCTAGTGTCTCTCCCCTCTCCCCTACTCTAACTGGGGCTCACGTTACAGAACCGGCTCGTGCGCCTGCTTCAAACAGTACTGGTGGCAAAAACAATTATCTGATGTGAATGAGTTCATGTGGTCACTTGAGATGAATTATAAAAGCAATTATAAAAGCAATTGTCAGCTTGCAGTTCTCACTGAAAAGTATGCTGTTAATCATTTACTAAAGGTAATGAAATAATGGCTATTATGATTGGTCACTAGTCAGCCTATCAATAGCATATTTGTTGCCTTTCCTTTATCTTACTGAGAGTTCGAGTTGAGATGATTTTGGAATCGGAAAGTTTACAATGTGAACTCGTTCCAACTCGCAGGGGCTTTTTGTCTGCTTCAAATTAGTTTTTTTACACAGTTTATTTTAATAAAATTACTTTATTCCAAACAGCAAATATCTTATGAAACCATGCATTAATTGCACATTATAATGCATAAGATGGTGGTTTTGAAAATGTGTAATTTTGACGTTGCGGGACTGGGCAGGAGCTGGATGAGATCTGGTGGGAGCATGTGGGATGCCGGCAAAAAAAATCTGGAAAGGGGCAGGGTACTGTATGAAATCTCGTGGGAGCGGCGGGCACGGTATCAAAAATCAGTCCTGCTCAGACCGCTATTACAGCGAAGTACACATTGTTACTTACAACTGTAGTAGCAAACCTCTTTGTGCTTTGTGTAAAGGGGAGTATAATCATGTTCATATAAATGTAATAATACGATATGCAAACATAAAAAGTAAAAATATCCACTAATGTCATCACTACACAGATTATAGATTCATTGGGCTTATACTATGGCATAGTAGGCTACAAGCTAATAGTCGGCCCACATGTAGTGTGATACACTACCATATGGTGTCGCTACACAAGATACAAATGACTAGAAAATTCCCAATGCCATCTCTGCGCCTTATTGGTAACCTTCATTTCACTATAGCCAATGTGGCTATCAAATTGTAAGCAATTGAATTCAAATAAGTTTAGATAATAGTATTATTTATATATTCACATTTATTTACAGGTTCACAGATATTACCTTGTTCAACAGTTGTGAACAACAAACAAGATTACATAATATTACATCCTACACAGCAAGGCTTTTAAAGGTTTTGTTTCCATAGATGCATCTCAGAAAAGTAGCCTAAACTTAGATTTGTAATGTACCACTCAATCACGTCATTGAAATCATACCTGTGCCATGGATCGTACATTTCTCACCCTCTTCCCGGTCTGGACTCAGCTGTCATTGGTCACTGGTCTATTTCATCTGTCAACCAACTTCTGCCAGTCACAACTCCACCCCCCACGCGACAGTATCATGTCCTTGTGCTAGCATGCATAACAAATGATATAAAGCCTCAGAGGAACGACGCACTGGACACAGATCTGATGTCTCTACAGTTTTTATTCTATTTTAACTTTGTTAACCTAACCCAGCGCTATATATCTTTTGGTTGCGAACCACCCTTCAATAATGCATTGTCTGAAACGTCTGCGGATTACTAATGCGGGAGTTTTACAACTGCTCAAACATGCTGTCAACTCCGCACTAGTTGGGAGTGACAGCAATGTATTTTCCAGGAGCCAGCAACCCTTTCAGCTGTTCTGCACGAGCGCAGCACTGCACCACAACAGTCAGCAACCTCATCAAGCTGTCAATAATTTGGACCAAACAGAGTGCAGGTAAATACTTACTCAGTCACATTATCTACCAATAAGGGAATATGTACAGTATATACAGGTAACTGCCAAAATAATGGAAATACTTACAAAGTATAATGAAAGCTAGTGCTTCCACAAAGATGTGGTCCCTGAGTTAATTAAGCAATTAACATCCCATAGTGCTTAGGGTCATGTATAAAAAGGCTGGGCAGGCCATTCTTTTGGCTACCATGGCTATGCCCACATTGAATGACAATGCCCCATCCACAGGGCACAGTGATCACTAAATGGTTTGAGGAGTATGAAAACGATTTAAACCATATGCCATGGCCATCTCAGTCACCAGATCTCAACCCAATTGAACACTTATGGGAGATTCTGGAGTGGCGCCTGAGACAGCATTTTCCACCACCATCAACAAAAAACAGAATTATGGAATTTGTCGTGGAAGAATGGTGTCGTAGACTACGTTTAAGAACTTGGAGCTGAGTAGTCAGTGGAATTGGTTTGAAAGCAGATATTAACTACACTAGGCCTACACTACACTACCCTTCACACCCTACTACACTCTCCTTTTGGTGCTGGGGGGAAAAGAAAAACAGAACATTTGTTCATACACAGTTGTCAATGATTAAGTGCTCTTTTGCACATGTACAGAATGTCTTAAGGAAAGTTATACAGATGAGTCAACCCAATCAAAACACAGTGTAAAACGTGTATGCAGTGGTAATCTTTAACAATGTCCCTGTAAGACCTACACTAGTATTGTGACATGGTGCACTGTGTTGTCTGGTCTTCACAGGAACATCTTGATCTCTGGGATGGACCTTCTTTTCTACACCATCACAGAGGGCAAAGAGATGATCTCAGTCTCTCAGTTCGTCTCTGTGAGTCTCCATCTCATCACATCCTCTCTCACTGTGTAACACCATGCAGAACCTAACCTACAGTTGAAGTCGGAAGTTTACGTACACTTAAGTTGGAGTCATTAAAACTCGTTTTTCAACCACTCCACAAATTTCTTGTTAACAAACTATAGTTTTGGCAAGTCGGTTAGCACATCTACTTTGTGCATGACACAAGTAATTTTTCCAACAATTGTTTACAGTCAGATTATTTCACTTATAATTCACTGTATCACAAGTCCAGTGGGTCAGAAGTTTACATACACTAAGTTGACTGTGCCTTTAAACAGCTTGGAAAATTCCAGAAAATGATGTCATGGCTTTAGAAGCTTCTGATAGGCTAATTGACATAATTTGAGTCAATTGGAGGTGTACCTGTGGATGTATTTCAAGGCCTACCTTCAAACTCAGTGCCTCTTTGCTTGACATCATGAGAAAATCAAAAGAAATCAGCCAAGACCTGAGAAAACTAATTGTAGACCTCCAGAAGTCTGGTTCATCCTTGGGAGCAATTTCCAAATGCCTGAAGGTACCACGTTCATCTGTACAAACAATAGTATGCAAGTATAAACACCATGGGACCACGCAGCTGTCATACCGCTCAGGAAGGCGACGAGTCCTGTCTCCTAGAGATGAATGTACTTTGGTGCGAAAAGTGCAAATCAATCCCAGAACAACAGCAAAGTACCGTGTGAAGATGCTGGAGGAAACGGGTACAAAAGTATTTATATCCACAGTAAAACGAGTCCGATATCGACATAACCTGAAAGGCCGCTCAGCAAGGAAGAAGCCACTGCTCCAAAACCTCCATAAAAAGCCAGACTACGGTTTGCAACTGCACATGGGGACAAAGATTGTACTTTTTGGAGAAACGTCCTCTGGTCTGATGAAACAAAAATAGAACTGTTTGCCCATAATGACCATCGTTATGTTTGGAGGAAAAAGGGGGAGGCTTGCAAGCCAAAGAACGCCATCCCAACCGTGAAGCACGGGGGTGGCAGCATCATGTTGTGGGGGTGCTTTGCTGCCACTGGTGCACTTCACAAAACAGATGGCATCATGAGGGAGGAAAATTATGTGGATATATTGAAGCAACATCTCAAGACATCAGTCAGGAGGTTAAAGCTTGGTTGCAAATGGGTCTTCCAAATAGACAATGACCCCAAGCATACTTCCAAAGTTGTGGCAAAATGGCTTAAGGACAACAAAGTCAAGGTATTGGAGTGGCCATCACAAAGCCCTGACCTCAATCCAATAGAAAATGTGTGGGCAGAACTGAAAAAGTGTGTGCGAGCAAGGAGGCCTACAAACCTGACTCGGTTACACCAGATCTGTCAGGAGGAATGGGCCAACATTCACCCAACTTACTTACCAAGTACTAATTGAGTGTATGTAAACTTCTGACCCACTGGGAATGTGATGAAAGAAATAAAAGCTGAAATAAATAATTCTCTCTACTATTATTCTGACATTTCACATTCTTAAAATAAAGTGGGGATCCTAACTGACCTAAAACAGGGATTTCTTTACTCTGATGTCACGATTCCTACCGACGGTGGCGCCCCCTCCTGCTCGGGTGGCGCTCGGCGGTCGTCGTCACCGGCCTATTAGCTACCACCGATTCCCTTTTTGTTTTTCCCTTTTTTTTATGTTTTCTCACCTGCCCTGAGTTAGGTAATTAAGAGGGCTATTTAGTTCAGCTGGCCCGCACCCTATTGTGCGGGATTGTTTTTCTGTATGTCAACTGCGTTTGTTGACTGTGCTTGTCCATTGTATTTTTCCCTGTTGTTGGGAGACCTTTTATTTTGTACGGGTGGTTCCATTAAAATTACCACACAGTGTTCGCTGCTTCCTGCGCTTCTTTCCGCCACACCACAGACAAGACGTTACAGAATCCCGCACCACCAGAAGGAGCATGGAATCAGCGGGAGCAGCGGGCACTCCACTACCCTCAATGGAGGAACGTGTCCAGCACAATACATCGGTCCTGCATCGCATCGGATCCGCCATGGACCAGATGATGGAGAGGATGGAACGATGGGAGAGGAGTGGTATCCTCTCTCCACCTACACCCCCCCCGATACAACCATCTCCTCCTCCTACGACGTCTGGCTCTGGCGCGCTTCGCCTGGCACTCCCGAGGGAGTACGATGGGACGGCGGCTGGGTGCAAGGGGTTTCTTCTCCAGCTAGAGTTGTACCTGGCCACCGTCAGACCTGCTCCTACAGGAGAGGAGAGCGTAAGTGCCCTCGTTTCCTGCCTGACGGGCCGAGCTCTGGAGTGGGCTAATGCGGTCTGGAACACTCCAGACTCGGCGAGGGACCACTACCCAGAATTCACCCGCCGCTTTCGGGCTGTTTTCGACCACCCCCCCGAAGGTAAAGCGGCGGGTGAACGGCTGTTCCACCTCAGGCAGGAGACGAGGAGCGCTCAAGACTTCGCGCTGGAGTTTAGGACCTTGGCTGCTGGAGCGGGGTGGAATGACAGGGCCCTCATAGACCACTACCGGTGTAGTCTCCGGGCGGACGTCCGCAGGGAGCTGGCCTGTAGGGACACCAATCTATCCCTGGACGAACTCATTGACATGTCCATACGGTTGGACAATTTGCTGGCTGCCCGCGGGCGTTCGGAGAGGGTCCTGCCCGTTCCACCCCCGTGCACCCCCGCCCCTACCCCTATGGAGGTAGGGGGGGCCGTGCCAAGGGGCACCGGAGGAGGTGGCTCCTCCTGCACCAGCTGTGGTCGGAGAGGACACACGGCCGACCGGTGCTGGAGGAGCCAGTCTGGGAGTCGAAAAGGCAGGCAGAACACTTCTCGGTCACCTCAGGTGAGTCAGCACCAGACTCGCCCAGAACCCCCTGTTGGTCATGTGTTTTTGCCTGTTTCATTTTCTAATTTTTTCCCTCTTCCCAGCATAGGGCGCTAGTCTATTCAGGCGCAGCTGGGAACTTTATGGACCGTGGACTTGCCATTAAGCTGGGCATTCCACGGGTGCCGATAGATTCCCCCTTCCCCGTGCACTCCTTAGATAGCCGACCATTAGGGTCAGGGCTAGTCAGGGAGTCTACGGTGCCGCTGGACATGGTAACGCTGGGGAATCATAGGGAAAGCATTAACTTTTTCCTTATTGATTCACCTGCGTTTCCAGTGGTGCTGGGGGTCCCCTGGCTGGCTGGTCACAATCCCCTCATTTCATGGAAACAGGGGGTTCTCCAGGGGTGGTCGGAGGAGTGTTCAGGAAAATGTCTAGGAGTTTCCATAGGTGCCACGTCGGTGGAGAGTCCAGACCAGGTGTCCACCGTGCGCATTCCCCCTGAATACGCCGATTTGGCGATCGCTTTTTGTAAAAAGAGAGCGACTAAATTACCACCTCATCGACAAGGGGATTGTGCGATAGATCTCCAGGTTAACGCTGCGCTTCCCAGGAGTCACGTGTACCCCTTGTCACAAGAGGAGACGGCGGCTATGGAGACATACGTCACGGAATCCTTGGGACAGGGGTACATTCGGCCCTCCATCTCACCCGCTTCCTCGAGATTCTTTTTGGTGAAGAAAAAGGAGGGAGGTCTGCGTCCGTGCATTGATTATAGAGGTCTAAACGCGATCACGGTGGGGTTTAGTTACCCACTACCTCTTATCGCTACGGCGGTGGAATCATTTCACGGAGCACAGTTCTTCACAAAATTGGATCTCAGGAGCGCGTATAACCTGGTGCGTATCAAGAAGGGAGATGAGTGGAAAACCGCCTTTAGTACCACATCAGGCCATTATGAGTACCTCGTCATGCCGTATGGGTTGAAAAATGCTCCAGCCGTCTTTCAATCCTTTGTTGACGAGATTCTCAGGGACCTGCACGGGCAGGGCGTGATTGTCTATATCGATGACATTCTGATATATTCCGCCACCCGCTCCGCGCATGTGTCCCTGGTGCGCAGGGTGCTTGGTAGACTGCTGGAGCATGACCTATACGTTAAGGCTGAGAAGTGTGAGTTTTTCAAACGAGCCGTCTCCTTTCTGGGTTATCGCATTTCCACCACGGGGGTGGTGATGGAGTGTGACCGCGTTAAGGCCGTGCGTAATTGGCCGACTCCAACCACGGTGAAGGAAGTGCAGCGGTTCTTGGGCTTTGCCAACTACTACCGGAGGTTTATCCGGGGGTTTGGCCAGGTAGCGGCTCCCATTACCTCACTGCTGAAGGGGGGGCCGGCGCGTTTGAGATGGTCGACGGAGGCGGACGGAGCCTTCAAGAAGTTGAAGACCCTGTTCACCGACGCGCCCGTGTTGGCGCACCCGGACCCGTCTTTAGCGTTCGTAGTAGAGGTGGACGCATCCGAGGCTGGGGTGGGTGCCGTGCTATCACAGCGCTCGGGTGCGCCACCGAAACTCCGCCCCTGCGCTTTCTTCTCAGGGAAGCTCAGTTCGGCGGAGCGTAACTACGATGTGGGGGACAGGGAGTTGCTAGCGGTAGTCAAAGCCTTGAGGGTGTGGCGACACTGGCTTGAGGGGGCTAAGCACCCCTTTCTCATCTGGACCGACCACCGAAACCTGGAGTACATCCGGGCAGCGAGGAGACTGAATCCACGTCAGGCAAGGTGGGCCATGTTCTTCGCCCGGTTTAGGTTTACCATCTCATATAGACCGGGTTCCCTTAATACTAAAGCCGACGCGCTGTCCCGTCTGTATGACACGGATGACCGCCCCATCGATCCAACTCCCATCATTCCAGCGTCTAGGCTGGTAGCACCAGTGGTGTGGGAGGTGGACGCGGACATCGAGCGGGCACTGGTGTTGGATCCTGCGCCTGCGCAGGTGCCCGTGGGGCGCATGTATGTGCCGCTCGATGTTCGCGATCGGTTGATTCGGTGGGCGCACACGCTACCTGCGGCGGGTCATCCTGGTGTAGAGAGGACAGGGCGGAGTCTAAGGGGGAAGTATTGGTGGCCCACCTTGGCTAAGGACGTGAGGTCATATGTCTCTTCCTGTTCGGTCTGTGCCCAGAGTAAGGCTCCTAGGCATTTACCGAGAGGGAAGTTACAGCCCCTCCCCGTTCCGCAACGGCCATGGTCGCACCTGTCTATCGACTTCCTGACAGATCTTCCCCCCTCTCAGGGGAACACTGCGATTCTGGTGGTTGTGGATCGGTTTTCTAAGTCCTGCCGTCTCCTCCCCTTGCCCGGTCTCCCTACGGCCCTGCAGACTGCGGAGGCCCTATTTACCCACGTCTTCCGGCACTACGGGGTGCCGGAGGATATTGTCTCTGATCGGGGTTCCCAGTTCACATCCAGGGTCTGGAAGGCGTTTATGGAGCGGCTGGGGGTCTCGGTCAGTTTAACCTCCGGTTATCACCCCGAGAGCAATGGGCAGGCGGAGAGGGTGAACCAGGAGGTGGGCAGGTTCCTGAGGTCGTATTGCCGGGACCGGCCAGGGGAGTGGGCGAGGTATATTCCTTGGGCAGAGTTAGCCCAGAACTCACTTCGCCACTCCTCTACTAACATGTCACCCTTCCAGTGTGTGCTAGGGTACCAGCCGGTCCTGGCCCCATGGCACCAGAGCCAGACCGAGGCTCCTGCGGTGGAGGACTGGGTTCAGCACTCCAAGGAGACCTGGAAAGCAGTACAGGACTCACTGAAGGAGGCCAGTGCTAGGCAGAAAAGGAGTGCTGACCGCCACCGCAGTGAGGCGCCGGTGTTCGCACCGGGTGACAGGGTCTGGCTCTCGACCCGGAACCTGTCTCTCCGCGTGCCCTGCCGGAAGCTGGGGCCGCAGTGTGTGGGGCCCTTCAAAGTCCTGAGGAGGATAAACGAGGTGTGTTATCGGTTGCAACTCCCTTCCTATTACCGTATTAACCCCTCGTTTCATGTGTCTCTCCTCAGGCCGGTGGTGGCTGGTCCCCTACAAGAAGATGAGGTGCCGGAGGCCCCTCCACCCCCCCTGGACATCGGGGGGTCCCCGGCGTACAGCGTAAGGGCCATTCTGGACTCGAGACGCCGGGCGGGGGGCCTGCAGTACCTTGTGGACTGGGAGGGGTACGGTCCGGAGGAGAGGTGCTGGGTGCCGGCGGAGGACGTCTTGGACCCATCCATGTTGAAGGAGTTCCACCGCCTCCGTCCGGATCGCCCTGCGCCTCGTCCTCCGGGTCGGCCTCGAGGCCGGTGTCGGCGCGCTGCAGGGGCCGCGCGTCAGGAGGGGGGTACTGTCACGATTCCTACCGACGGTGGCGCCCCCTCCTGCTCGGGTGGCGCTCGGCGGTCGTCGTCACCGGCCTATTAGCTACCACCGATTCCCTTTTTGTTTTTCCCTTTTTTTTTATGTTTTCTCACCTGCCCTGAGTTAGGTAATTAAGAGGGCTATTTAGTTCAGCTGGCCCGCACCCTATTGTGCGGGATTGTTTTTCTGTATGTCAACTGCGTTTGTTGACTGTGCTTGTCCATTGTATTTTTCCCTGTTGTTGGGAGACCTTTTATTTTGTACGGGTGGTTCCATTAAAATTACCACACAGTGTTCGCTGCTTCCTGCGCTTCTTTCCGCCACACCACAGACAAGACGTTACATCTGATTAAATGTCAGGAATTGTGAAAAACTGAGTTTAAGGTGTATGTAAACTTTTTACTTCAACTGTATATACAGTACAGGTTATTTAACCTTTTTTTTAAATCTGGAATGCCCTTTTTATCTGATTGTATTGACAGTTGCCTTGACTTTCCTTGATATCCTTTTAAAGTTGACACAGTACTGCCTGTACAACAACACATTCTAGTTCCTGAAGAGACCTTTGGGCTTGCTGTTTTCACTTGAGCTAAATGCATACCGATCGAACCCCAGAGAGTGTAAGACGAGCCAGGCAGGAATCCATCACACCATGTCACCAGCCAAGTTCAGGCTCAGGTTTAAAAGTGTTGAGGAAACGCCATGTGTAACAAATTAATTTACCTCACCAATGACCACCAGCCACCCCAAGCAACAGTAGCCTCTGGAATGTTGGGTACATGAGTCGAGAAGAACATCACAGAAGTTGTAGCTCAGTTGGTGAGAATGTCATAGAAGCACATAACCTTCAGTCATTTTACGATGCGTGAAGAGACTTTGTGTTCCCTCTCCGTGCTTTTTACACCATCATTTAGAACACGTACAGAAGTCTCAGCTCAGTTGGTGAAAATATCATACAAGCACATTCGTCCATAGGCCCACTCACGCTGAACATATCATTTTACGATGTGTGAAGGAACTCTGTGTCCACGACCACTCCCAGTGCTTTTACACCATAATTCACCATACTTGGGGTGATGGAGTTTGGTCCAGTGGACTACACATTGCCCCTGGAAACGGGGGTTCAAACCCCAGGTCTGCCAATCTCTCCACCACTGAGGATATACTGGGGTTGGGTAGATGCACTGGCATTTCTAGTGGTTAGTCAGAGGTAAAGAGCATATGATATGAAAAATAACTACTTATCTGGGCACTGCATTCTCAAGCAGTTGAAAAACACGAAGTTGTACCTCAACCAGAGCATTCAGAGTACAGTATGTATGCCCAGTTTTATTTCAGAATGATGCAATGCTTGATATTCTTACATCATTCTTACCTTTTAAAGAACTGTACATGTGCTACTACACGAATGCCATCTGCTTTGACCTTAGATGGATCTCAGTTTTGAGGAGGGAGATCTGTCACTTATTGTCATTCTATGCTGTATGTGTTTGGCATGACAGGGAACAGTGACACAAATGAGTTTGACTAAAACACATTGGAAGGACTGACTGAACAGTAGCTGTGGCTACAGAATACTGTCCCAATAGATGTCAGCTAATTAGGGCTTACATCTTTCCCAGACCTACCAGGAAACAGGATCCTTTCTTTGTGTGGTGAGCTTATATTCAGTTCTCATAGAGCAATTATGTTACTTAACTAGTGTTATTGAAGTACTTCTCTCATTTGATAACTCAATGTCTCAAAAGCTCAACAATTCTGTCATCTTTGCTCCTGTCAGGAATGGAAAAACACCCAGTACTGCCCCCAGTAAACATAGCTTTGAATGCTGCTGTCCAATACAGTATGTCTGAATATCACTTCAGGCTCTCATGAAAGCCACTATCCTATGTGACCTAGGACATAAAATAACTGAACACAACAGTCCAGTCAAGCAATGTGTGTTGCTCATTAAAGCATTGCTCAGACACACAGGCTTGAAAATAACTGTCTGAACCCTCCTATGAGGCAAGTCTGCTATCAATGTACATGATACCCCAGAAATAGACACATGTTGCATATAGCTGTCGGCATGACTTGAAGTTGGCTTAGGGGAGGGATTTCAAAACACTACATACGTACCTTCCTCCTTCAGGGCTGTTTACAGGACTGCTAGAACCCTCGTTGCTGCTCACATAATGGTAAAACAGGGTTTGTGCCTGTAGTCAGATAAAATTATTTGTTCCAATTCAGGTATTGAATGTGACACACTAAAACAATTATTGTAGTCCTGTATATTTTCAGTTCTTCTATAGCTAAAGAAAAGTCACCCAAAGTGATCAATTCAATTATTATTAATAACCTATACATGTCCTTATCGTTATGTACCAAAACATGAATGAAATAAAAACTCTTTCAGTCAATCGGTTAACCCGAGTTGAGTTTTTGTAATTTTAGCATACCATTTTTTTTCCTAAATACACAAATTCTATACAATTGTATAAAATAAAATTCAAAATACACTGAAAACATCCAAAATACTGTACATAATATATAGTGCTAAAAACAACAATGCAATGTCAAAACAAGTTCACATTGAGGTAAAAGAAAGTATATTTGATTAATTTACCTGTTTTTTTGCTAACCATTACTTCGGACAATATCAAGACGTTTTTGTTATGCTTATAAAAGAAATCTTAAATTACAGCTCAATCCTGCGATTAACTCGATTTAAATGCTTTAATCATTTGACAGCCCTAGTACTCTGTTAGGACCAGCATCGGGACCAGCTTTCTTAGAGAGCTCAAATATCTATCACCCTTCCCTACAGATGCTATCTCAGTTCTGGATCAGCTCTCCATGACTCCATGCCCATTTTTCCGCTTTCCTCCCTCTCCCTTCTTTTTAATTTTCTCTAAAATAAATCTCTCACTCTTGTTTTCTAAATGTTCCTCTCTCCTTCCTCCAGGCGTTGAGGAGCACAGGTTTGTGGACATCTGATCCCAGGCTGAGGGACTGTATGCGTCATCTGCGCCAGTCCATGCGGGAATCTGCCGGAACAGTCATGGTGGACCAGAAACTCTTCAGGAAGTGAGCTATGCTCTATTTTCACTTTCATCTCGCCATATAAATCCTCTAACGTTAGTAGGATGGTATAGAGAGAATATTGACTAATACTATGATTCTTTAATTCAGAAAGTTAACATAATGTATTATGACTTTCTCTATCACACATACCGTATTCTCATTCTTCCGGCTGATTGTCAAAACACCACACACACTATCCCATTTTTACATGGCAATTTTATGAAAGTGACATTTATATGGTATTTCACTGTGCGAAGGAACTATCTTTGCTAATGCTCCTAGTGTTTACTAGAAACTTCCAAGACTTAGTGAAAAACTATCTCTGAGTGTATTTGTGTCTGCTCGGCATGCCTCTACAGTGGATTTGTTATGAAAGGTTAAGCATCAAGGATGTTTGATTGTGGTGCTATTGTAGTGTTTGTGTTGGGGTTAATGTAAGAGAAAGACAGAGTGACAGCATCTGTCGTTTTATGGCCGACAGCTGCCTCTGAACCTTACTCATGCACGCATACACATGCATGCGCACACATCTGGAGTATGACATCTGTGCAGGGCTTAAGTCTGGACGGGAGCTAATGAAAGTCCATCATAGTGGGTGAACTGCAGACGGTGCCAGTTGTATTAGGAGCTCAGTTTATCAGCACGCTCCAAGGGAATCTAGACTGCTGTCCAAACAGTATTAATTCCTAACTGGCAAACCTAACTTAAAGAATGCAGTGATGATTCGGACTCTGGCGTGCTACTCTAGTGGGTCACTGAGTCCTGTCTGGTGGACTTCTTACATTTAATAACTATGTTTCAGTGATTGAACCTTGCATATCTACAGTCCTTTTGCTCATCTTAGATTGAGACTTGGTGTTGTACTTGGTATTATTTAGAAACTAGGCCCAAATACACAAATAAAGTCCTGGAGAAAAGAATAACAATATGGTGTTGTGATTAGATATTGTCTTAACATTCTGAGGTGGTCACTGGAAAAAGGTCACTAGAAATAAAAAAACTCCCATTTCTGGTGAATGTATGAATTCTGCAATCCCTATATTCGCCTCCCCAGTGCCCCAAACTCTAAACAAGTTGTGTATTAACAAGCGACGGGGACGGACCGTTCAGCTCAACCCAGCTGAGATCAACTCAGTGCTTACTAAACATAGTGCTTTGTTTATATATAATGGTACAGGTGTGTATCTACAGTAGAGGTCGACCGATTATGATTTTTCAACACCGATACCGATTATTGGAGGACCACAAAAGCCGGTACCGATTAATCGGCCGATTTAAAATATATATATATTTATTTGTAATAATGACAATTACAACAATACTGAATGAACACTTACTTTAACTTAATACAATACATAAATACTATCAATTTAGCCTCAAATAAATAATGAAACATGTTCAATTTGGTTTAAATAATGCAAAAACAAAGTGTTGGAGAAGAAAGTAAAAGTGCAATATGTGCCATGTAAAAAAGCTAACGTTTAAGTTCCTTGCTCAGAACATTTGTAACGGTTGTCATCTGGAAAGGACCAAAACGCAGCGGATTGTATACTCATTTTCTTTTAATAGGCGAAAGAAGGAAAACCAAACAAACACGTATACAAAAATAACAACAATGATTAACGACGAAAAGACAGTCTTGTCAGGCATAGACAGCTAAACAAGAAACAACCTCCCACAATTTACAAACACAAACACACCCTAATATATAGGACTCTCAATCAAAGGCAACTAGACAACACCTGCCTTCAATTGAGTCCACACCCCAATTAACTAAACATAGAAACAGACTAACTAGAAAGAACATAGAAATAGACTAACAGAGCAGTGACCAAAAAACCCCGGAATACATAAATCAACTACCCTCTACATAATACACACACCCCGAACCACATAAACCAAATACCCTCTACCACGTCCTGACCAGCCTACACTAACAAAATAACCCTCATACTGGTCAGAACGTGATATTACCGCAGGCAGACTCCCTCGGTTCCGGGTCGCAGGCAGACTCCCTCGGTTCCGGGTCGCAGGCAGACGTCCTCGGTTCCGGGTCGCAGGCAGACGTCCTCGGTTCCGGGTCGCAGGCAGACGTCCTCGGTTCTGGGTCGCAGATCACAGGCAGTCTCCCTCGGTTCCGGACTAGACACTGTTGCCGGATACTCTGGACTGCACACTGTTGCCGGATACTCTGGACTGCACACTGTTGCCGGATACTCTGGACTGCACACTGTTGCCGGATACTCTGGACTGCACACTGTTGCCGGATACTCTGGACTGCACACTGTTGCCGGATACTCTGGACTGCACACTGTTTCCGGATACTCTGGACTGCACACTGTTGCCGGATTCTCTGGACTGCACACTGTTGCCGAACTCTCGAGGCTGGGCTGACGCACTGGAAGCCTGATGCGTGGTACTGGTACTGGATGTGCCAGTCTGGGGACACGCACCTCAGGGCTAGAGCGGGAACAGGCCGAGTCGGACTGGGTTGACGCACTGGAAGCCTGACGCGTGGTGCTGGTACTCGATGTATCAGCCTGGGAACACGCACCTCAGGGCTAGTGCGGGGAGCGGGAACAGGCCGCGTCGGACTGGATTGACGTACTGGAAGCCTGATGCGTGGTGCTGGTACTGGAGGTATCAGCCTGGGAACACGCACCTCAGGGCTAGTGCGGGGAGCGGGTACAGGACGAGTCGGACTGGGCTGACGCACTGGAAGCCTGATGCGTGGTGTTGGTACTGGAGGTATCAGCCTGGGAACACGCACCTCAGGGCTAGTGCGGGGAGCGGGAACAGGACGAGTCGGACAGGGCTGACGCACTGGACCGTAGAGGCGTACTGGCGGTCTCGAGCGCAGAACTGGCATCGCTCTTACTGGCTGGATGCCCACTTCCCCCTGGCAAATGCGGGGCGCTGGTATTGCGCGTATCGGCCTAAAAATACTTGGCCTCGCCACAGTACCCATTACCCCGAAGTACGGGACCTGTCCATTCACTGGTTGCCCAGAAAAGGTACGGGGATTTGGCCTGGGGCGCACTCCTCGCCCAGCCAAACTACCCATGTGCCCCCCCCAAAAAAATTATTGGGGCTGCCTCTCGGGCATAAACGCCAGTCGTGTTCCCCGGTAGCGTTCCCGGTCCTCACTAGACTTCTTCCATGGGCCCTCTCCGGCCAGAATCTGCTCCCATGTCCATTTCTCCCGCCAGTCCATATTGAATTCCCCTTGCTCCTTACTCCACTGCTTGGTCCACTTGTGGTGGGAGATTCTGTAACGGTTGTCGTCTGGAAAGGACCAAAAACGCAGCGGATTGTATACTCATCTTCTTTTAATAGGCGAAAGAAGGAAAACCAAACAAACACGTATACAAAAATAACAACAATGATTAACGACGAAAAGACAGTCTTGTCAACCTCCCACAATTTACAAACACACCCTAATATATAGGACTCTCAATCAAAGGCAACTAGACACCACCTGCCTTCAATTGAGAGTCCACACCCCAATTAACTAAACATAGAAACAGACTAACTAGAAAGAACATAGAAATAGACTAACATAGAGCAGTGACCAAAAAACCCCGGAATACATAAATCAACTACCCTCTACATAATACACACACCCCGAACCACATAAACCAAATACCCTCTGCCACGTCCTGACCAGCCTACACTAACAAAATAACCCTCATACTGGTCAGAACGTGAAAACATTAGAACATATGAAAGCTGGTGGTTCCTTTTAACATGAGTCTTCAATATTCCCAGGTAAGAAGTTTTAGGTTGTAGGAATTATAGGACTATTTCTCTCTATACAATTTGTATTTCATATACCTTTGACTATTGGATGTTCTTATAGGCACTTTAGTATTGCCAGTGTAACAGTATAGCTTCCGACCCTCTCCTCGCTCCTACCTGGGCTCGAACCAGGAACACATCGACAACAGCCACCCTTGAAGCAGTGTTACCCATGTAGAGCAAGGGGAACAACCACTCCCAGGTCTCAGAGCGAGTGACGTTTGAAACGCTATTAGCGCGCACCTGCTAACTAGCTAGCCATTTAACATGGGTTACACCAGCCTAATCTCGCGCTGAAGAATTGCAAAGAGCTACTGGCAAAATGCACGAAGGTGCTGTTTGAATGAATGCTTACGAGCCTGCTGCTGCCTACCATCGCTCAGTCAGACTGCTCTATCAAATATCAAATCATAGACTTAATTATAACATAATAACACACAGAAATACGAGCCTTTGGTCATTAATATGGTTGAATCCGGAAACTATCATTTCGAAAATGAAACGTTTATTATTTCAGTGAAATACGGACCGTTCCGTATTTTATCTAATGGGTGGCATCCCTAAGTCTAAATATTCCTTTTACATTGCACAACCTTTAATGTTATGTCATAATCATGTACAATTCTGGCAAATTAATTACGGCCTTTGTTAGGAATAAATGGACTTCACACAGTTCGTAATGAGCCAGGTGGCCCAAACTGCTGTATATACCCTGACTGCTTGCACGGAACGCAAGAGAAGTAACACAAATTCATGTTAGCAGGCAATATTAACTAAATATGCAGGTTTAAAAATATATACTTATATATTGATTTTAAAGAAAGGCATTGATCTTTATGGTTAGGTACATTGGTGCAACGACAGTGCTTTTTTTCGCAAATGCGCTTGTAAAATCATCACCCGTTTGTCGAAGTAGGCTGTGATTCGATGAGAAATTAACAGGCACCGCATCGATTATATGCAACGCAGGACACGTTAGATAAACTAGTATTATCATCAACCATGTGTAGTTAACTAGTGATTATGATAAGATTGATAGTTTTTTATAAGATAAGTTTAATGCTAGCTAGCAACTTATCTTGGCTTCTTGCTGCCCTCGCGTAACAGGTAGTCAGCCTGCCATGCAGGCTCCTCGTGGAGTGCAATGTAAGGCAGGTGGTTAGAGCTTTGGACTAGTAACCAGAAGGTTGCAAAAACGAATCCCCGAGTCCCCCCTGAACAAGGCAGTTAACCTCCGTTCCTAGGCCGTCATTGAAAATACGAATGTGTTCTTAATCTGACTTGCCTAGTTAAATAAAGGTGTAAAAAAATAAATAATAATATATATTTTTTTATCCGTAAATCGGTGGCCAAAAATACCGATTACCGATTGTTATGAAAACTTGAAATCGGCCCTAATTAATCGGCCATTCCGATTAATCGGTCAACCTCTAATCTACAGTATGATAGGCTGTCTATTCTCAGCATTTAATTTTGTCCCAGTTGAGGTCCAGTTTTATGTTGTTGATGCCATTAGGATTTCATCATAGGATCAGTAGTGTGTCTGTTCCATTGTTATAGGCCACTTAGCCCTGATTCATGGCTGACTCCTAGACGCCGCATAGGAGTCAGCAGCCGTGTATCAGGGCTAAAGGTCACTGTGTGTATTAATACAGTAGTAATACTATATACTGTAAATAATCTAAAGTGACTGATATTTTTTGTATGGTTATTAATAATAATTTGGTGGGTGCTTATATTTGTACAAGTGTATATTAAAACACGTGTGAATTGGAAAACCATATTTTTTACATATCGATAACACTCCCTGAGACACCATCGGAGAGTAGGGTTGTTAGAGTTAAGTGACTTGCTCAATAGCACTTAGACAGATTTTTCACTTTGTCGGCTCGGGGATTACGAACTAGAGACCTTTTCAGTTACTGGCTCAACACTCAAACCGCTAGGCTAATCTAACGTAGCAGGCGTAAAAGAAACACCTGAAACTAGATCCCCTACATACTGGTTTTGACAAGAAGAGAAAAAACTGTTGGGGGAGGTTTTCTTCTGCACTGTTCAAACAACCCAGTAAATGTGGAGGAGGAGTTAAGATGGAGAGTCGCCTTGTTAACGTCCAAAAGTGGAAGTCGTATCACAGGCTCTCTTTCCATTTCCCCTGAAAACCAGAACAGCCGGTTGTTGCTGACTCAGCAGTGGTTATCGCTAGACACAGCAATGGGAAGTAGGGGTGCACCCCATGATAAATTGAAAAAAAGAAAATGTGTGTATATATATACATTTAAATTATAATAAAAATACAATTATACACAATTATATTAATCCTGTGTGAACTAGGCCTTTATTACTCCTGTATGAGCGGACAACAATTCTCCTCAGCAACCCCCCATCCCCCCTTCGTCCAGCACCGCCAATGCAAAACATCTTCCCACGGTTGGCCCCAACAGGAATGGAACCAACAACTCTGACCTCCCTGACCAAGGCCCTTCTCCCCCTGTTGCAAGTTACACACTCTACCAACTGAGCCACACTGAGCCATTACCTATGTAATAAACAAAGTATACATGTGATGTGTGATATTTCTGTATGTGTGATGTGTTTCAGGTGTGTGGGTGCTAACATCCTGCTGCTGACACAGGCGTTCAGGAGGAAGTTCATCATCCCAGACTTTGAGGTGTTTGCGTCCAACATGGACCAGCTGTACTACAGTACCCAGAGGCAGGAGGGGGGACACGTGAGTTCTGTTAGGGTGCCTGCACTATGCACATTGGAATTCACACGCTAAAAACATTCTCACATACTGTACACTTACACACCTACACATCCACATGAGGACATGCTAAAATAATCTCACTCACATTCGCGTACTGAATGAAGGCATGCACACATTACATTCGTGCATACATGTGCATACACACGTACTATACATACAGTGCATTCGGAAAGTATTCAGACCCTTCACTTTTTCCAAATTTTGTTACGTTACAGCCTTATTCTAAAATATATATTTTTTTAAATCATCATCAATCTACACACAAAACCACATAATGACAAAGCAAAAAACAATTTCTTTTTTGGGGAAAATGGAAATATTACATTTACATAAATATTCAGACTCTGTTGAAGCACCGTTGGCAGTGATTACAGCATTGAGTCTTCTTGGGTATGAGTGGCTGGGCAACTCAAGGACATTCAGAGACTTGTCCAGAGCCACTCCTGCATTGTGTTGACTGTGTGCTTAGGGTCGCTGTCCTGTTGGAAGGTGAACCTTCGCCTCAGTCTGAGGTCCTGAGCGCTCTGGAGCGGGTTTTCATCAAGGATCTCTCTGTACTTTGCTCCGTTCATCTTTCCCTCGATCCTGACTAATCTCCCTGTCCCTGCCACTGAAAAACACCCCCACAGCATGATGCTGCCACCACCATGCTTCACTGTAGGGATGGTATTGGCTAGGTGATGAGCGGTGCCTGGTTTCCTCCAGACGTGTCGCTTGGCATTCAGGCCAAATAGTTCAATCTTGGATTCAACAGACCAGAGAATCTTGTTTCTCATGGTCTGAGAGTCCTTTAGGTGCCTTTTGGCAAACTCCAAGCGGGCTGTCATGTGCCTTTGCATGAGGAGTGGCTTCCGCCTGGCCACTCTACCATACAATCCTGATTGGTGGAGTGCTGCACAGATTGTTGTCCTTCTGGAAGGTTTTCCCATCTCCACAGAGGAACTCTGGAGCTCTGTCAGAGTGACCGTCGGGTTCTTGGTGACCTCCCTGACCAAGGCCCTTCTCCCCCGATTGCTCAGTTTGGCCGGGCGGCCAGCTCTAGGAAGAGCCTTGGTGGTTATTAACTTCTTCCATTTAATAATGATGGAGGACACTGTGTTGTTGGGGACCTTCAATGTTGCAGAATTTTTTTGGCACCCTTCCCTAGATCTGTGCCTCGACACAATTCTGTGTCTGAGCTCTACGAACAATTCCTTCGGCCTCAAGGCTTGGTTTTTTCTTTGACATGCACTGTCAACTATGGGATCTAATATAGACAGGTGTGTACCTTTCCAAATCATGTCCAATAAATTGCATTTACCACAGTTGGACTCAAGTTGTAAAAACATCTCCAGGATGATCAATTAAAACAGGATTCACCTGAGCTCAATTTCGAGTCTCATAGCAAAGTCTGAATACTTCTGTGAATAGGGTATTTCTGTTTTATTTTCAATAGATTTGCAAAAATGTCTAAACTTGATTTCGCTTTGTCATTATGGGGTATTGTGTGTAGATTGATGAGGAAAACTATTAATTTAATCCATTTTAGAATAAGGCTGTAACGTAACAAAATGTGGAAAAGGTGAAGGGGTCTGAATACTTTCCGAATGCACTATACCTGCCTTTGACACACATTACACTCATCCAATCCATTCCTTTGTGTGTCTTTCCTTAGGTAGCAGATTACATTCCTCAACTGGCTAAATTCAGCCCTAATCTGTGGGGAGTGTCTCTATGCACCGTGGATGGGCAGAGGTAAGATTACAGCATCATCAGATCTATGTACATAGTCTCTTTTTACAGTATATCACCACTGCCCTCCATCATGACACATAACCCATGTTACTGAAATTAAGAGCTTTGAACAGGCAGTCCACATGTCATCCCCTCATCTTGCCCTGTCAGTCTCTGCCCACCTTGTTTATGCAGAATCCTCCACTGTGTCTGTTGTCACCTCAGCCCTCACTGTCCCATGATCTCTCCCCTGCTGGTGTGATGCAGACATTCTGCAGGTGACACCAAGGTTCCATTCTGTCTTCAATCATGTGTGAAGCCACTGGAGTACGCCATCGCTGTGCACGAGATCGGCACTGAGCATGTGCACCGTTACGTGGGCAAAGAGCCGAGCGGACTCAAGTTCAACCAGCTGTCACTGAATGATGAGGGTGAGCGAGATTAACCCTAACCCTATCCCTGTCTGCCTATGGCTAGGCTCACATACCTATTACATGTCTCTGTGTTGACTTCTGTGTAGATGCCCCACACTTGAATGCATCTGAGGAGTACTGAGGAAAAAACAGTCTTACATTGAACTCTCAAGTTATATCTCTGACCCTATCTCCTGATCTAAGCTAACTCAATCGTAGGGTAGTAAATAGTTCATTACACTGGAAGCAAACAATTACACATTTCAGTGAACAATTGTGTAAAGAGAAGACAACCAACCTCTCTGCAACTACAGCCCACTGGGCACAGATGTCAGTTCAATGTCTAGTTTTGATTGAAATTTGGTTGTTATCAACTAACGTGAATTCAACATGAAATCAACAAAAAACTTCCCCATGAGTAAAAGTTGTGTTTAAAAAAATAGTAAATTCTCTTACATCGACTTTTTGCAAATCCAATAATTTTTCCACATTGATTCAGCATCATCACAATGATTTTTTTGGTTGCAATGAGTGGGAGGTGATTGAGAAACAGGGAAGAGAAACTTGATCAATGAGTACAATATGCTGTAGGTCTTGACTGGTGAGATTCAGTCAATAGAGCAGGAACAAGCAAGAACAGGACATCTGATCATTAACCAGTCAAGAAATCTTATCTGCAGGTTCCCTCTAAGCTGGCTACGGCTTGTGTAATTAACATGTGTAATTACACAGGTGTCATTACACATGTTCACCTCTGGCACGCACATACGTGTTCACTTTATAAAGCGGCCATATCTTTAGGTTATATGGTGGTGGAGTGCACGACAGTGATAACATTGTCCTCTCTCTCTTTGGACAGATAAACCACACAACCCTATGGTGAACGCGGGGGCTATCGTCATCAGTTCTCTGCTCAAAGTAAGGGGATTCCTGGGTGATGTTATAATCTCCTATAACCTTTCATGAGGTTTTCGAATGAGAGCATGATACAATCTTTGCTAGCTAATTTAAATAATATCAGGAGTACATTACATGCACACAGATTAAGCATTGCACATGAGTGCAAACTGTTGTACACCAAATCCACTCCAACATCAAATATACAGGAAATCAGGAAATCTGTTGTAACTAGTACAGCCAAGTGTCACAGTCATACCACCCTCAGTCATTGACCAATTCACCCTATGGCCCAATACAGTGTGGACAGAGGTCAGTAAACTATCTCCAGCCGACTTGCCAACCCTTCCTATCAGTCAGCATTGCCTTCATTCTAACAGATACAGCAGTGGGGAAAGAATGCAGTCCTCTATATAGATATGGACCTCTATTCTGCTGTGTTTCCCTCTCCCTGCCTAGCTGCCTGTCTTCACCAGCTGCCTCTTAGGCCATTCAGGTCACATACATTAGTGGGTGAGGGTGGGACTGACAGGATGTGTGTATGTGTTAGCCAGGCCAATGAGACAGCTGGGAAGAAAAGGCGTGTTTGCCTGTGGGTGAGCGACTGTATGTGTGATTGTGTGGGTGAGTGTGTTTTTATGTCTGACAATCAAGTATTGTAATTTATGTCTTTGACAACTTTAAGTACAGGAAGAGAGAACAGATCGAGATGGATGAGTCATTTCATTGGCTAATAGTCTATAGCACATACTGCACTGGGCAAGTTGAGGGAAGGACTTGTACTCTTTCAATTAAGTGTAGCACTCCTAGCACGTTTTATTTTGAGTTTATGCAATTCATTCATAAATATTGCGCAAAGTTTACTTGATCTTTCAGAGAGCGCAGATCTCTCTGAAGTTATGAGTGGAAAGAAGTGTCATCAGTCAGGAGCACTTCCTCCGAGTATCACTGACCAATAAGCCCAGGGTCACACCACATTTGAAGAAACCTATTCCTTGAGGACCACTCAACGGGGAAGTACAAGTCCCTGCCCATTTTGGTGACTTAACGACTTGCTGCTGATCTTTCACTGGACCCTGAAACCTAAGCAGGGCAATAATCTGCCCCTGAGCTGCTAGCCCATGTTATACTCATCACATCACGCAGACAGACAGACGGATACCGCAACTAATCCTACCCTGTACACCCACCCAGAATCTGACTGACTCACCAGTACACTGTACCGTTGGTGCCAAAATACACAAACACTGCCACCTAGGGACAGAACAGCTCTCTGCATAGTGTCAATACAGAATTACTACAGCACAAGAACACTGTACTAAAGAGATTTCCTTCTTCTTTTTTACAGCCTAAGTTGAAAAACGCAGAGAGGTTTGATTATGTGAGTATCCTTTAAGGTTTCAGACTTCTGACGTGTCTACAATTGCTTCTTATTAGTAAAGATGTAATGGAAAAACTGACACATCTTTTATCGTAGGTAATGGAATACTTGAAGAAGATGGCTGGCACAGAGTATGTGGGCTTCAGCAACGCTACGTGAGTGTCAAATTGAACATTATAGTATGAAAATAAGATTTCAGACCATACAGTAAGTGTAATTTGTGGTGTGATAAACAGCTTTTAATACAGTGGGCTCCAAAATTACTGGTATCCCTGACTGGCAATGCACAAACAATACTTTAAAAAATATAAACAATAGAATTATAGAGAGAAACTCAAAATACCAACATCAATGGAACCAACCAAAATCATACACTCATTTAATACAAAATACATTTCACCAAAATCAAGGTTTCATAATTATTGGCACTCCTCATTTAGTACTTAGTGCCACCACCTCTGGCAAGGATAACAGCATGGTCTTTTCCTGTAATGTTTGACAAGGATAAGGAACACATTTGGAAGGATTTTGGACCATTCCTCTATGCAGATCCTTTCAAGATCCTTCATATTCTTGGGGTGCGCTTATCAACTGCTCTCTTCAACTCAGCCCACAGGTTTTCGATTGGATTGAGGTCCGGCGACTGAGATGGCCATGGCAGAACATTGATTTTGTTGTCACAGAACCATTTCTGTGTGGATCTTGAGGTATGTTTTGGGTCATTGTCTTGTTGGAACGTCCACCTACGGCCAAGTCCCAGCCTTCTGGCAGAGGCAATCAGATTGTCAGCCAAAATTGCCTGATACTTGGTGAAATTCATTATGCCATCAATCTTAACCAGTGCCCCTGGACCTGTGGAATTAAAACAGCCCCAAAACATAATTGACCCATTACCATATTTCACCGTGGGTATGAGGTGCCTCTCCTTGTATGCATCTCTGTTTCGACGCCAAATATGCCGATGCTGTATCTGACCAAAACATTTAATTTTGGTCTCATAATTTAAATTACGTTTGGCAAACTCCAAGCGCTTGCGTCTGTGTCTTGGGGTAAGAAAGGGCTTTCTTCTGGCAACCCTTCCAAAGAGCCTGTGGTTGTGGAGGTGGCGTCTGATGCCGAGATGCCACCATGGCCTGCAATTCTTTTACAGTGATTCTTGGGGATTTTGTTGCTTCTCTCACCATCCTCCTCCCTATCCTGGGGGGCAAAATGCATTTGCGTCCTCTATCCGTGAGCTTTTTAACTGTTCATATCAGTTCTTTTGTTTTCTTCATGGTGTTGTATGACAAAGGGATATTGCATGCGTGTTACCTCATTTTTATACCCTAGTGAAACAGGAAGTGATGCAATGGCTCAATATAGTTCCTTAAGACTTAGATAAACTTAAATAAGTGGAATTTAATTCCTGATTTAATTTTGGTAGATACAATCATCTTTAAGGGTGCCATTAATTGTGAAACCTTGATTTGGAGGACATTGATTTTTTATTTTTATTAAATCAATAAATGATTTTGGTGGGTTCCATTGAAACATTAATAAAGTACGGTATTTCTCACATGTTGGTATTTTGAGTTTATCTCTATAATTATATTGTTTATATTTTTTTAAGTATTGTTTGTGCATTGCCAGTCAGGGGTGCCAAAAGTTTTGAAGCCCAGTGTATGTATTTGCCTTCAAAGTTTTCAATCAGAGAAGGAGACCGGGGATAGGAATTTTGCTATTGGTTACTACCTGAAGGAGAAAAAAGTGAGTGTTTGAGCTTAAGAGAGTCTTCCCAATAGTTATACCAATTTCTAAACTCTAAAACTATAAGTTATACTACCTGTCCTGAAACTGTGGCCTCGCTCTCATTTTGCTCGGTAGTGCTTTCCTGAGAATGCAGATATGATTGCAGCCCTCGATTTCTACTTCCAGTTGAGACTCATGTTTAAAGAGATTTGCTGTTGTATTCCTAGTTGCTGTCCCTGGTGGAAACACTCTGTATGTGAGTAAAATACTACCCTGTACACAGGGGTGGTAGGTTACTTTCTAAATGTATTCCATTACAGTTACTAGCTACCTGATCAAAATTGGAATCAGTAACATAATTTATGGATTGTCCAAACTCTGTAACATATTCTGATTACTTTCAGTTACTATTGGATTACTTTCCCCTTAAGAGGCATTAGAAGAAGACTTAAAGGATCCATCAAATGCATTTGGTGCATCATTATAGTGGTCTCTGACTTATGGTCAGACTCGCTCAGGTGGAACAAACTTAAACTTGTGCCTTTTTTCAATGCTGAATTGAATGTCATTGAGAAAACAAAAAGGTGTATTCAATTATTATTATTTTTTTTACAAATATTCTTTCTGAATTTAAAATAATCCAATAAGTATTCATCTAGATTTTCAAAAGTATCTGTAATCTGATTACAATCATTTTGCTGGTAACAGATTACATTTACTGTTTTTTGATGTTGTAATCATATTATATGTAACAGATTACATGTAATCAGTTACTCCTCAAACCTGACTGTACAATAAACCAGAGGTCTCAACTGTTCTCTGTTTTCCTCTCAGCTGTGCTCCATTGAGGTGACCTGTGAGTCAGGCTGTGTCATGGCCGCCACACTGGCCAACGGGGGCATCTGTCCAATCACAGGCGAGCTGGTGCTAAGTGCGGAGGCTGTGCGGAATACCCTAAGCCTCATGCACTCCTGCGGAATGTACGACTTCTCTGGCCAGTTCGCCTTCCATGTGAGTCACTGAGAAACAGACAGAGGTCAATGACCTGAGGTGGCCTTATCACAGCGACGGAAGAGAAAGTGAGACATCCCCATCTCATCTTCATTTATCCAATATCTTTCTTTATTTCACTGTATGTGGTAAATTAGAACGTCCCCCTTTATCTCAGAGGTGCCATGTTGCTCTCATCTATCCTGTGTTGTCAGATCAATGCAGTTAAAAGAGATGAGACAAGGTAAGTGTCATACTTAACTTCATTCTTGCTTTTTGTCCCTTATTTTTTTCCAGGTGGGCTTGCCTGCTAAGTCTGGCGTGTCGGGTGCAGTGCTGCTGGTGGTCCCTAATATCATGGGAATAATGTGTTGGTCTCCTCCCTTAGATCGTGTCGGAAATAGTGTCCGAGGCATTCACTTCTGTCAGGTATGCAGACAAGAAGAATTTCAATCCCCTATGATATACGTTTTTACCATACCCAGCAGTAGATATTTATTCTCATTGATTACCTTGTTTTTTGATATATCAAAAGTAATTTCAATGTCATACCTGAGTGTATATATTTTTTTCTATATTAGACATTGTAAATTTGGAAGATTAAAAAAGAATAGAACATTGAATAATAGATAACTCTGTCATTTTCCCATTCTGTCTGCTGATTGGTCAGGAGCTGGTTTCTCTCTTCAACTTCCACAATTATGACAACCTGAGACACTTTGCAAGGAAGCTGGACCCTCGCAGACTCTCAATTGATGATAGGGTAAGGGATAGATTATGCACTAAGGTCCCGATTCCGACCCGAGTTAAGAGTGCGAAAATGCAACGTTATTCCCTTTTTATGCACTTTTCTCTCTATGTGTATTCTGACCTTGAACTTACGCATGAGAAGTCAACCACTATTCGTTCAGGTTGGAGAGCTGAGAAATTAAGGTGTGGCAAAGGTGTGTCTACAGATAAGCCATATTCTGACCTTGACTTAATTCCCTTGTAATTCCACCACCTTTACGTGCGAGGAAACCATGAATAAGGTTGAGTGAACCTGCTGGTTCCAAGTGAAAAAAGCATCTTCTTTCTTTTTTCTGATAGAAATAACAGCATTGTCCATGCACTGTCATTTATACATGGATAAGAGCTAGAGGAGTGAAAGTTATACCTCCCCCTGAAGAAAATATATTTTTACTTGGCCCTCCCCAAGTGTAAAAAAAACAAACATGTAACCCCCCCTCCAAAATGATAATTAAAACAAAATAGCAGGGAATATTAAATCCCTTTTTAATTGACTATCAGTGTTGCATCCGTGATTTCTATTAAATCATTTGGACACCCAAACGATAGGCTTCTGTAGGGCTGAACCTGCCAAGTTGATGTATGAGCTTTAGAATGTTTTAATTATAGCCTATGCCCAGGCTTTTCTCTGTTTTATTTTACAATTTGTATCATGTTAATTATTAGCCACTTTTGGGAGCCACATACATTTAGAACTGTCACTTTAGTGTTAGTTTTCTCAAATTTGTAGCTTAAATTTAGCATCATTCCATTTACCTTTCTTTCCTCTGTCACGTCTATGTAAGTTATTCCTTAGGGTCGCTAGCATTAGTAGATCATATTAGGCTAACATTGGGCAATAATTTGGGACATGTAGCAGTTTAAACCAGGAGCCTGGCGCACGGTTCATGACGACTGGACCGTTGTCCTACAGTTCCATGTTTAGTGAGAATTAGAGTAGATTTATTTATAGGACTTGTTCAGCTCCTGTTGTCAACTTTTGTTTTCTCCATTTTACAAGATTTCATGGATTGAACATGAGTATGACAACTTTCAGGATGAATCAAACCACTGTATTTTTTTATTCAACAATAAATTGTGTGCATAAAGGCTCTCCAAACCAGTTACTTTCCTAACCCTGAAATTTGCCTAAATAATCTACAAGGTCAGAGTATTTTTGGATCTACCAGTTGGTGCTGAAACTAAGACGCAGATGCATAGATGGCATTATGTCATTGATCCTTATTTTCTGAACCTGTTCTCTTGATGTATTCTAGTCTCTCGCCAAAATTCTAATTGTGGGTGCATCGTATTGAAAGGGATGGCTTAAGATAAATGTACTGAAAACCGTATTTAGTAGAAAATCTGTTGGCCAGCAAATGGAAGGGTTTTCAGCGGTTGAATTACATTTATTCAGAGCGCGCAAGGGAGCCACGGCTGCAAAGCCCATTACACACCTTCATACGGTAAGTCTGAATACCAACTACTGTGTTTACGCTTCCGCCACAAAACCTGAAATATCGCTGTGCTTCAATGTCCTTCTATGTTGATAACCCATAATTGTGATGTTTTCTTCTGACCCATCAGAACAAGTCAGTGGTTAACCTGATGTTTGCAGCTTACAGTGGTGATGTCTCTGCCCTGAGGAGGTAAAAACAGACTCTTGGGATAGTTATATAAACCTAAGCCATTATAGCTGGTCCTTCTGATTTACCAGAAAATATAGTTTGCCTTTTCATATGCAAGCGCTGGCGCCAGGTAGGCAAGTAGAATATGGCTTCAATAATTAATTTATGTGCAGCATGGAACAGACCACCCCTGGTATGAAATCAATTTCAGTTAACTTCATAATTACGCCATTAGTCATTCCAATTAACCTTTCGCTATACTCTTCTTTTCTTCCTTCTCTCGCACATGTCCTCTCCTTTAGGTTTGCTCTCTCGGCTGTGGACATGGAAGAGAAAGACTATGATTCTCGTACAGGTCTCCACGTGGCATCAGCCGAAGGTGAACCTACATATTTTTCAGGGATAATACTGTTCTCACACATAACATGTGCTTCACCTTATTATTCAGAGTTATAATTCAAGTGTGTCTGCTTTGGTTTCATTGGAGTGGATAGCTTCGCTGGGATAACTATAGATCTGTGAATGCATCAATGGTTGGTTGCCGTATATTGAGATTGAATTCTTCCTTCCTGTTTGTTCAGGTCATGTGGAAGCGGTGATCTTCCTAACAGAGATGTGTAAAGTGAACCCCCATATAAAGGACCGGTAGGGACACCACTTCATCATCTGCATGTCACTTTTAATAACTCACACATCTTTGAGAGATGTTCCATTGTAAAGGTCCTTCAGGCATGCATAATGGAGACTGGTGGTTTTAAGTGTACAGGTCTTTAAAATCACCCAACTACACCAGACTAGTCAAGGATTATTATGACCTGATTTGTTCTGAGACTCAGTCAGAGCATTACTTAGCACACCATCCCTTCTTTCCTTTGCCTTTCATCACATTTCCCTCTGCAGCAGTATTTCAAAGCTTTTTCATTACCGCTTATATCGCGCTCTCTATCAGGTGGGGAAACACACCCCTGGATGACGCCAGGCAGTTTGGTCGGGACGGGGTGGTGTCGGTCTTGACAGAGTACCAGCAGATGTACCTATGCAGTAATGGGTCCCAGTCAAAAACCGAAGACCAGAGAAAATTAGACACAGTGAAGGTTGTGGTTTGAGCTAGACAGGAGAGATGTCTAACCATATTGTATTTAATACAAGAGGCACTGGCAGTTTCATTCCAGATAGTTGTCCCCTTCCCCAATATCCTTGTTCACTAGCACTCCCCATAACAGATCTGATAAGACAGGGTTGGTTAAAGCAATATGACGGAAGGCAGGTGAAGCTAGGTGAACTTACCTCTTCTCAGGTAGATAGGTGACAACGTTTCGTAATGAAATGCAGTCATTTTGTGCCAAGAGTCATGAAGAGTTGTAGCTAAGTGAGTGAGTATATTTGATATGGTCACACGTCACTATGTATAAAGGTCCCAAGCACACTTTCTTTGTCCAGGTTGCTGCACATAAAAGCTTTAGGAGTCTTCAGGAGTGGACAGAATCACTGTAGCACTGTATAAAGTTGAGATGACACTAACAAGTGATCAGTTGCTAGTCAGAGGGGTATACTAAAAAGCAGGATCAATGCGTTAGCCAGCTAACTTTGATTAACAACCAAAAATAACTATTGGTTTTCTGGTTCATTAAGAAACCTAAACTTAGGTATGTTTTTGATTGTTGAGTCAGTCAGACCATGCTTTTTTTTGTTATTTCAGAATATTTTGGCAAGTTAGCTGGCTAAGGCATTGATCTTTGTAGGATACCCCTCAGGTGAACTTGGCAGCTATTGATTTATATGTACACACACACTTTGTCCTTACTCAAAATTGCCATTGATGCACATGTTATGTATATATGCCACCAGTGTCTAATTTATTTATACAATGTTTTCTGTTTTTAATCATGTATGAAGCATTAATATTTTAAGGGATTTTGACACGGCATAACATTACATATTACCAGGCTATAAATAGATTAAGTGGAAATGTATATATTCATCTACCTCAACAGGAAGTAGATCAGTTTCATAAGCAGGTCTGAAGATATGAGTGAACTAGAAGCCATGTGTTGTGAGGATGGGATATAACTATTTTAATTCTGGCCTTTTCTCCTTGTGTGAATACTTAACTTTTATGTTAATATAGAAACATGTCTAAATGTGATGCGAGTGATTGAGACTAATGAATATTCATGTGTGATAGTATCCCATCAGCATTTCCTGTTATAGGCACATGAATATTGTCTATTTACTACAGAACAGACTGGTTCTATAACATATCAAAACTAAGATACACATCCAGGATTGTCTTACTGTGATTAAGTGCTGCTGTTTAACAGACTGCTTCCTCAGGTTAAACTGTCAATGTGAGCTTGATTGCCATATGTTATGCTCTGCTGTAAATAAATTAGTGAAAATGTGCAACGGTTTTTATTTTGGCATACAATTTCAGCATATCAAAAGGCTAAAAAAGGCATGGTTTAATTCAAGTTTGACAAGATAATGGAGAATGTCAGGACTTTAAGCAACAGGTACATTCTCAGTACCTAATGACCTTTTGTTACACACAAGACAGCTACATATTGTTGCCATTTATTTCACACTTAAAAAATATTACACAAGAGGTAACAAAAAAATAGCTTATTGTGATGAGTTTGCCTGAGTCTGTATGGCAGTGAAATGATACACTGGACAAACTCCCTGCTCTCCAAATTCTGATGGAGATTTGAAAGACATTTTCAAGTGCTGCCTGCTGTAAGTGTTCAGTTTACAAAAACCAAGTCGTCAGAATGTTCATTGCCATTCCTATCCACCTTCCTACCATATTGTCATCATCAGTACAGAGATGCTTCACTTCAAGCCTTCGGGCTCCCCCAGACCTGAGTGTGTAAGCAGCTCTCCATCCCACAAGCCAAACGCTGGGCAGAGAGGCCCCCTGAACATGGCCCTCATGCTGTGGATCACCTTGGCCTTTGGGATGTCCACCAGGCTTATCAGGCCGGCCTCGTAGTCCAAAAGGATGCCCACACGGTCAGGCTTCCCCACCAGAGTCACCGGCACCCTCTGGTTGGTTGTCATTGCAAACCACTTGCGCTGGACATAGCTGAACACCCAGGAAGAGCTGTTGGTGCCCACACAGTCATCCCTTGACATTGCCACCAAGGCCACACCCAAACGGAACTCTGAGGACTTCTCCACCGTCACCTCCCAGTAGTGGCGGCCACCTGTGATTTGCCCGTCTCCGAACACCACGGCCCAATCCTGGAAGCGCTCAGGGTTTTGTTGGACATGGCTGGGGTCTAGGCCCAAGATGCGGTAGATGACGCCTGTGTCCTTCTTAAAGAGGTCCAGACTGCTGTGGGCTGTCCTGTCATCCAGCTTAAACTGCAGCTCTACAGAGAGAACATCTGAAATGATTAATAGATACTGACAACTGCTGAATGTTCTGTAGAGCAAGGTTTCCCAAACTCTGTCCTGGGCCCCCACTGCTCGATGTGCACGTTTTGGTTTTTTCCCTAGCACTACACAGCTGATTCAACTAACCAACTCATCATCAAGCTTTGATTATTTGAAAATAGCTGTGTAGTGCTAGTGAAAAACCATAACGTGCAAGGAGATTGGGAAACCCTGCTCTAGAGAGCAGATACATAGGCTATTGCTTGGTGAAAGTGGAGACATAAAATATCTTAACATTAAATAAATAATCCCTTTGTCTTGCATAACAGGCTAATACATTTTTCATTAAACTTATTTAACTCACCCAAAGCGTTATACAACATAACAAGCCCAAACAGGGTGACATCCTGTCGATAATGAATCTACGTTGTAAACCTTTGAAATACTATTGTTAATCAACACAATGTCACCGTAGCTGGCAGGACATTGGGTATTTATGATCGGCATGACACATCTCATACTGGCAGCCACCTATCAATAATTGTTTGAAGTTGGCCACCGTCAGAGGTTCGGGAATGTGGCCTACAGGTAACCACCAGTGATCTACTATCATACCGATTTGAGTTACCGTATTCAACTACACTATACAAAGCTGAAATGCGGTTTACTTGCCCTTCCAACCACAATGTAACCAAACTTTTCAAAACTATGTTCTGTTGTAAATTCTGTAAACTTGGTAAAATGTCAGATTTCAAAACTAAAGTTAATTGACGCACAAAAACGTTAAAAAATAAATATTCTACACACGTGTGGATGTCAAGGCAATACAAGTAGGTGGTCATGAGCGTGGTCAGAATTGTTATTATGCAATCTCCCCTGCTCGGACCTCAAAATGTATGCGCTAAAACTAATGCATAGCAAAGGGCGCGTCGCTCAGTGTGCCCTTGCAGTCGCAGTGCAAGTTTCTACTCACTATTGCCAGTCGTTTGGGTGCTATACCATCTTGTCGCTGGAAGAAGCGTACCACTCGTTTGTCTGCGGGACAGAGCGCTCACAACTCGTCCTGCCAGGCGACAATAATGTCCCATGCCAAAGAGCATCGCCATATTCACTTACAATGCAGAGCCGAAGTTGGTGGACAAAATGAAGATAGTTCACTCAGGTTGTCATTTGACATCGAAAACAATTCTTCTTCTTCTTTGGGATTGTGTTGTCCGGATCGCATCGAATTTAAGGTGCCTACACCGCCACCTATTGTACTGGAGGGAGTGTGGCAGTTCCCGGCCTACCTACATTCAATTATTTTTGATACGGTACTATAAAATTGGGGAAAAGGAAAAATTACCCTGACAACTATTAGCCCTCTCTAAAAAAATTAAATAACACCCCATTCCATTACACTTCCAACGGGGCTATACATTTGAGTGAGTTTTTTCCCCCAGCCTGAGTAGCCTCGTTTCACTGCCAAAAATAAAATATCTAGTGTTCAGCGAAATAACAAAAAAATGTACTACACCTGCACCTGTCACGACACAAGTTGTTCTGCTTCCACGAGCACATCCAATACTAGCATCAGTAATTCTACATTTGTTGTTAACCCAGCTAGCATGGACACTGACAGTTGTGAATCTGATGCAGGCGAAGAGCTACTGCCCCTTACCCGAGAAAGCACCGAACAACAGACAGGGACGTTGGACCATCGAAGAGGCGCAAATATGATGAGAACTACATTGATTTGGGGTTCACCTATATTGGGAGTAGTGCCTTTCCTCAGTCACAGTGTGTTATATGTGCAAAAGTACTATCTCACAACTCAATGAAACCTTCACTCTTGAGCAGACATTTAGAAACAAAACACGCCAATTTGAAAAATAAGCCACATAGTTTTTTGACCGAGAATTAAGACGACTTTCGAGTAGTAAGACATGTATAAAAGCAACAGATACCATTAATAAGAAGGGTATAGAAGCATCTTATATGGTGAGCTACTGAGTGGCTAGGACAGGCAAGCCCCATACCATAGTGGAGGACTTCATTCTTCCAGGAGATGTTTTGAAACAATTACTGCTTCGCATACAAGCCAGTGAATACTATGCGTTACAGCTGGATGAGTCAACAGACGTGGCGGCCTGGCACATGTCCGCTACGTTTATGGGGGGTCAGTTAAGGAAGACATCCTCTTCTGTAAACCACTGGAAACTAGGACAACAGAAGAGGATATTTTTAAAGTACTGGACAGCTTTGTGACATCAAATTAACTTTGGTGGTCAAGATGTGTTGGTATCAGTACTGATGGCGCAAAAGCCATGACAGGGAGACATAGTGGAATGGTAACGCACGTACAAGCAGTTGCTCCCGACACCACTTGGGTACACTGCAGCATCCACCGAGAGGCTCTTGCTGCCAAGGGAATGCCTGACAGCTTGAAAGACGTTTTGGACACTACAGTGAAAATGGTTAACTTTGTTAAAGCCAGGCCCCTGAACTCTCGTGTATTTTCTGCACTATACAATGATATGGGCCGTAATTTCTGCACTATACAATGATATGGGCAGCGACCATGTAACACTTTCACAACATACAGAAGTGCACTGGTTATCAAGGGGCAAGGTATTGACAAAACATTTTTTTATTGAGAGACAAGCTTAAAGTTTTCTTTACTGACCATAATTTTCATTTGTCTGACCACTGCGGGAGATAAGCAGCTGTGCTGAAGGAGAAAGAACATAAATACTATGGCTATAGGAGGAGAAGATGACATCTGGTTCTGATAGAGCAACAGGCCACGGTGGGAGGCATAGCGACCTGACAACCGGACTTGAGTTATGCAGAAAGGGCCCCAAATACTCAAGATAGCCAGACAAAGGGGTACAGAGAAAAGGATGAGCATGCAGTGCATGCATTATTTTTGTACCACATGAGGAGGCCCTGCTAGCATTATAACCTATACAGCTGTCAGATGTGGGCGTTAACAAGCAACAACTGATATGGAGAGATAATGGTAAAGAACGGTCAAGGGAAGCCATTTTCATATAGAGGGAGGGGACTCTATACGTTATGCAAAGACAGAATCATATAAAGATAGGACTCTGTGATATGAGAATTTTGTCTTTTCCATGGAGGGGCTTGGCTCTGTTACGTGTGTAATAGGGTCCTTCCATGGAAGGGCTCAGCTTTACTACTCTGTATTAAAGTCTATATTGAATTCACAAGTTCTTGTAAGAGTATTATGTTCTTAAGACAATTTTCCACGACACCACTTGCATGATGACGAGTTTCTCACACGACTGGCCTATCTGGGTGATGTTTTTTCTTGCCTGAATGATCTGAATCTGGGAATACAGGGACACTCCGCAACTATATTTAATGTGCGGGACAAAATTGAGGCTATGATTAAGAAATTAGAGTCTGCATTAACAAGGACAACACACATGTCTTTCCAGCATTGTATGATTTGTGTGCAAATGAACTCAAAATTACAGACAATGTCAAATGTGATATAGAGAAGCACCTGAGTGAGTTGGGTGCACAATTACGCAGGTACTTTCCCGAAACGGATGACACAAACAACTGGATTCGTTATCCCTTTCATGCCCTGCCTCCAGTCCACTTACTGATATCTGAACAAGAGAGCCTCATCGAAATTGCAACAAGCGGTTCTGTGAAAATTGAATTTAATCAGAACCCACTGCCAGATTTCTGGATTGGGCGGTGCTCAGAATATCCTGCCTTGGCAAATCGCGCTGTTAAGACACTGATGCCCTTTGCAACCATGTACCTATGTGAGACTGGATTCTCGGCCCTCACTAGTATGAAAACGAAATACAGGCACAGACTGTGTGTGGAAAATAATTTAAGACAGACTCTCTCCAATACAACCCAACATTGCAGAGTTATGTGCATCCTTTCAAGCACACCCTTCTCATTAACCTGTGGTGAGTTATTCACAATTTTCGATGAACAAATAAGGTTTTATATGTAAGATAGTTAAATAAAGAGCAAAATTATTGATTATTATCTGTGCCCTGGTCCTATAAGAGCTCTTTGTCACTTCCCACAAGCCGGGTTGTGACAAAAATTCACACTCATTCTTATGTTTAATAAATGTATCGTATAGTGTGTGTGTGGCAGGCTTACAATGATGGCAAAAAACAACATTTGAGAGTGCGCTGACCCTGGTGCTAGAGGGGGTATGCAGCTGGAGGTTGAATGTTTGAAGGGGTATGGGACTATAAAAAGTTTGGGAACCACCGCACTACATGACCGAAGTGTGTGGAACCCTGCTCATCGAACATCTCACTCCAAAATCATGGGCGTTTAATATGGAGTTGATTCCCCCCTTTGCTACTATAATAGCCTCCACTTTTCTGGGAAGGCTTTCCACTGGGTATTGGAACATTGCTGTGGGGACTTGCTTCCATTCAGTCACAAGAGCATTAGTGATGTCAGGCACTGATATTGGGCGATTAGACCTGGCTCGCAGTCGGCGTTACGATTGATTGATTGAATTTATTAGACCATTTAAAAAATACATACATTAGGGTTCTCCAGCCCGTGAAGCGTCCACATACAATTTAAGAAAATAATCAAGGATAACACAATAAAGCTTAAAAGCTTATTACCATTGTGCTCCTTTTGGAGGGGGAAGGGGGGATGCAGCAAGGCTAGGCAGCAATGGTAGTGGCAACAGACAATGACAGACAAAATTGTTGTTTGTTTCATAATGTGAGATAATTACTACAGTTCCATTTCCTAATAAACAACTATGGACAGGTACATCGTCCTTGTCTCGCATACCCTTAATATATAAAACAATCAATCCATAATATATACAAGACAATCAAAATATGATACACAACAGGCACCAAAAGGCATACTATAATCTTTCGACTCATTTTTGAAGTGGTACAATTTTCTTTTCTTTTTTTAATTCAGTGAGATCTTGAAACTACCTAATGGCGGTTATACATTTAAAAAATCTTTGGAAGATTATTCCAAAGAATGGCAGCTGAGTACAAAAAGTTTATTTCCCCATACCCCTATAAAATCTAAAAGAAACTACGTCAGTTTCACTTCTTCTAGTGGAATAGTTATGGTTATCCCGGAACAAGTGTCACGCTCTGACCTAGGAGAGCTGTGTTTTCTCGGTTTAGCTAGGCCAGGGTGTGATAGGTGGGTGGGTATTCTATGTTTTGGCCGGGTATGGTTTCCAATCAGAGGCAGGTGTCTATCGTTGTCTCTGATTGGAAGCCATACTTAGGCAGCCTGTTTTTCCTTTGTGTTTTGTAGGTAGTTATTTTCCGTTTAGTTGTAAAGTACCTGACGGGACTGTCTGCTGTCATTTTTTGGTTTAATTTGTAAGTGTTCATTCTTCTTTCATTAAAACTACTAGATGAACATATTCCACGCTGCACCTTGGTCTACTCATTATGATGCCTGTGACAACAAGTTAAAGTAGTTACATAGGTACCTGGGGACCATACTGTGCACAATCGTATGTACAAGACACAATTTAATCTGAGAGACTCTCTCCTCCACTTTGAGCCATCTAAGGCTTTCAAAGTGGGAATGGTCAAGATGAGTACGTGCTGGAAGTTTAAGAATAATCCTGACTAATTTCTTCTGAGATGTCTTCAATTTATTTTGAATTATCTTGGGGGTTTGTACCAGGATGCATAGACAAAGTGGTACTGAACAATGCCAACATTGCATTCTTATCCAGATATTTGGAGGTTCTTGCCAGAAACTTAATTTTATGGTTCACTTTGGCACTTTTTGTGCCATGCTGTGCCCTGTCAGATGGTTATCTAGCACACATCTAAGATACAGTGCATTCGGAAAGAATTTAGACCCCTTTACTTCTTCCACATTTATTATTTTTTAAATGTATTATATATCTTTTTATTGAATATCCGAAACATACAATATACTTGCAGTGAAGCCGCTCAACAACTACATCATACCAGTCATCCAACAGACTCCCATTCAGAGCGACACATAGAAGCATCCAGGGTCAATGCCCTGCTCAAGGGCACGTTGACAGATCTCCCACCAGGCCAAAAAATGTGAACCCGAACCCTCCAAGATCACAGTTCCCCAATAGCTGTCCCTCAACCATTCGAGAGCCCTCCCCCAGACCCCCCCCAAGAAGAAAAAATAAAATAAATTCCCCACCCGCAAGAACCCCCCAATGCACCAACAACCAAGAGAATGAACTAAAGAGAAAAAATAAAAAGACAGAAGAAAACAGCAAACAATGAAAAAAGGAAAGGACATCAAGGACAACTAAAATCTTAACAGCAATGCCAACTGTATATGTTTGTGTGCATGTCTGGCATTATTACATGTATGTGTGTGTTCTTGTATGAGTTTATTTGAATGAGAGTGTGTGTATATGCATGTGTACAAACACCTGCACGGCATCAGCATCAGGCAAAACGGCATTAGCTGTAAAAACACTGTTGAATCTTATGTTCATACAAATATTTACACATGTTAAGTTTGCTGAAAATCATTGAAACGTAATTTTTGTTTTATTTTGACTTTTAAATGTTTTAATCTTTGACCATCATTCTAACTCCACTCCCACTTGTCTCCAATTCCACATCCCAATCATCAGCCTATCCCATCTATCTCTGCTGGCCACCCACTTCGGGTTTCTATGCAACACATATATTTCAACTATGCTGTGATGTTTAACGTGCAATTTCAATCTATCTAATCGAATAGAATCCACAGAATTCGAGTCGAAGATAAATACTTTTACTAAGAGTATGAGTAAACTCAGCAAAAAAAGAAACGTCCTTTTTCAGGACCCTGTCTTTCAAAGGTAATTCGTAAAAATCCAAATAACTTCACAGATCTTCATTGTAAAGGGTTTAAACACTGTTTCCCACGCTTGTTCAATGAACCATAAACAATTAATGAACATGCACCTGTGGAACGGTCGTTAACACACTAACAGCTTACAGACGGTACGCAATTAAGGTCACAGTTATGAAAACTTAGGACAAAAAAAAAGAGGCCTTTCTACTGACTCTGAAAAACACCAAAAGAAAGATGCACAGGGTCCCTGCTCATCTGAGTGAATGTGCCTGAGGCATGCTGCAAGGAGGCATGAGGACTGCAGATGTGGCCAGGGCAATAAATTGCAATGTTCATACTGTGAGACGCCTAAGACAGCGCTACAGGGAGACAGGACGGACAGCTGATCGTCCTCACAGTGGCAGACCATGTGTAACAACACCTGCACAGGATCGGTACATTCGAACATCACACCTGCGGGACAGGTACAGGATGGAAACAACAATTGCCCGAGTTACACCAGGAACACACAATCCCTCCATCAGTGCTCAGACTGTCTGCAATAGGCTGGACTGAGGGCTTGTAGGCCTGTTGTAAGGCATGTCCTCACCAGACATCACCGGCAACAATGTCACCTATGGGCACAAACCCACCGTCACTGGAGCAGACAGGACTGGCAAAAAGTGCTCTTCACTGACGAGTCGCGGTTTTGTCTCACCAGGGGTGATGGTCGGATTTGCGTTAATCGTCGAAGGAATGAGCGTTACACCGAGGCCTGTACTCTGGAGCGGGATCGATTTGGAGGTGGAGTGTCCGTCGTGGTCTGGGGCGGTGTTTCACAGCATCATCGGACTGAGCTTGTTGTCATTGCAGGCAATCTCAACGCTGTGCGTTACAGGGAAGACATCCTCCTCCCTCATGTAGTACCCTTCTTGCAGGCTCATCCTGACATGACCCTCCAGCATGACAATGCCACCAGCCATACTGCTCGTTCTGTGCTTGATTTCCTGCAAGACAGGAATGTCAGTGTTCTGCCATGGCCAGCGAAGAGCCCGGATCTCAATCCCATTGAGCACATCTGGGACCTCTTGGATTGGAGGGTGAGGGCTAGGGCCATTCCCACCAGAAATGTCTGGGAACTTGCAGGTGCCTTGGTGGAAGAGTGGGATAACATCTCACAGCAAGAACTGGCAAATCTGGTGCAGTCCATGAGGAGGCGATGCACTGCAGTTCTTAATGCAGCTGGTGGCCATACCAGATACTGACTGTTACTTTTGATTTTGACCCCCCCTTTGTTCAGGGACACATTATTCCATTTCTGTTAGTCACATGTCTGTGGAACTTGTTTAGTTTAAGTCTCAGTTGTTGAATCTTATGTCCATACAAATATTTACACATGTTAAGTTTGCTGACAGTGAGAGGACGTTTCTTTTTTTGCTGAGTTTATATTAGTAATTGACTGATCTCCTAACAGTACTACTTCTAGGGTCAATTTTAGATCAATGCTATGCATTTTCAGCCATTCCTGAACCTGAGACCAGAAACAGGCTACCTGAGGGCATTACCAAAATAAATGGTCTATTGATGCTGTATCCTCACAACCAAACCTGCAGAGCTTCGATGATTTTATGCCCCAAATATTGAACCTTTTGTTGGTGGCAAGAATTCTATATAATAATTTTAGCTGAAAAGCACGAAGTCTTGAATCTTGCATTGTTTTATATATCAACTCATACTTTTTCCACATTTTGTTACGTTATAGATTTAAACGTTTTTTCCCCTCATCAATCTACACACAATACCCCTTATTGACAAAGCAAAAATAGCTTTTTAGACATTTTTGCAAATGAATAAAAAAATATACACTGCTCAAAAAAATAAAGGGAACACTTAAACAACACCATGTAACTCCAAGTCAATCTGTCCACTTAGGAAGCAACACTGATTGACAATAAATTTCACATGCTGTTGTGCAAATGGAATAGACAACAGGTGGAAATTATAGGCAATTAGCAAGACACCCCCAATAAAGGAGTGGTTCTGCAAGTGGGGACCACAGACCACTTCTCAGTTCCTATGCTTCCTGGCTGATGTTTTGGTCACTTTTGAATGCTGGCGGTGCTTTCACTCTAGTGGTAGCATGAGACGGAGTCTACAACCCACACAAGTGGCTCAGGTAGTGCAGCTCATCCAGGATGGCACATCAATGCGAGCTGTGGCAAGAAGGTTTGCTGTGTCTGTCAGCGTAGTGTCCAGAGCATGGAGGCGCTACCAGGAGACAGGCCAGTACATCAGGAGACGTGGAGGAGGCCGTAGGAGGGCAACAACCCAGCAGCAGGACCGCTACCTCCGCCTTTGTGCAAGGAGGAGCAGGAGAAGCAATGCCAGAGCCCTGCAAAATGACCTCCAGCAGGCCACAAATGTGCATGTGTCTGCTCAAACGGTCAGAAACAGACTCCATTAGGGTGGTATGAGGGCCCGACGTCCACAGGTGGGGGTTGTGCTTACAGCCCAACACCGTGCAGGACGTTTGGCATTTGCCAGAGAACACTAAGATTGGCAAATTCGCTACTGGCGCCCTGTGCTCTTCACAGATGAAAGCAGGTTCACACTGAGCACGTGACAGACGTGACAGAGTCTGGAGACGCCGTGGAGAACATTCTGCTGCCTGCAACATCCTCCAGCATGACCGGTTTGGCGGTGGGTCAGTCATGGTGTGGGGTGGCATTTCTTTGGGGGGCCGCACAGCCCTCCATGTGTTCGCCAGAGGTAGCCTGACTGCCATGAGGAACCGAGATGAGATCCTCAGACCCCTTGTGAGACCATATGCTGGTGCGGTTGGCCCTGGGTTCCTCCTAATGCAAGACAATGCTAGACCTCGTGTGGCTGGAGTGTGTCAGCAGTTCCTGCAAGAGGAAGGCACTGATGCTATGGACCGGCCCGCCCGTTCCCCAGACCTGAATCCAATTGAGCACATCTGGGACATCATGTCTCGCTCCATCCACCAACGCCACGTTACACCACAGACTGTCCAGGAGTTGGCGGATGCTTTAGTCCAGGTCTGGGAGGAGATCCCTTAGGAGACCATCCGCCACCTCATCAGGAGCATGCCCAGGCGTTGTAGGGAGGTCATACAGGCACGTGGAGGCCACACACACTACTGAGCCTCATTTTGACTTGTTTTAAGGACATTACATCAAAGTTGGATCAGCCTGTAGTGTGGTTTTCCACTTTAATTTTGAGTGTGACTCCAAATCCAGACCTCCATGGGTTGATAAATTGGATTTCCATTGATTATTTTTGTGTGATTTTGTTGTCAGCACATTCAACTATGTAAAGAAAAAAGTATTTAATAAGATTATTTCTTTCATTCAGATCTAGGATGTGTTGTTTAAGTGTTCCCTTTATTTTTTTGAGCAGTATATTTGGCTAAGGTGTATGTAAACTTCCGACTTCAGCTGTACAGTATATCTGGTCATTTCATCCAATTAAAGTGAATAGTCTACCTATGGACAGACAGTCACAGCTATTCCTCAATGGCAGCTTTTATGTTTCCTGCTGTTCTGCCCCAGCTCTAGGATGTGTTGTTTAAGTGTTCCCTTTATTTTTTTGAGCAGTATATATATATATATATATATATATATATATATATATATATATATATATATATATATATATATATATATATATATACTGAACTATCACATTTACATAAGTATTCAGAACTTTTACTCAGTAATTTGTTGAAGCACCTTAGGCAGCGATTACCAGAGGTGTAACCAAGTCATTGTTTTACAATCACAAGTAAGTCTCAAGTCTTAGCACTCAAGTCAAGACAGGCAAGTCCGAGTCAAATCTCAAGTCAAGACCGTCAAGTATCAAGTCAAGTCTCAAGTCCTAAACTTTGAGTTTCGAGTCCTAAACTAGTCATAATGTGCTCTTCACCAAATGTAATACCATTTCATATTTTTAACAAGAGTAATAGTATATTACATTTACACAAATCATGCTTTTAAAAATATCTATATATTTATTACTTTCCAAATAAACGTTATATTTCCATGGAAATACATGGGTAGCCATGAGAAAGACACACCCCCTCCAATAGTGATCGACTATCGAGGATCGCTATGGGGCGATGTAGGCAGGTACACAATCGCCCAACCTTAACACACACACACACACACACACACACACTCTCTCTCTCTCTGTGGTTATAGTAGGCTTTAGGAACAGCAGTAACATCAGGCAGGATTTAGGCTACCAGCTGCCTAGCCAGTTGTAGCCCAATCTTGGTTGCAATGATCACGTTCTCGTACTGACTGACTGTGTGGAGGCTCATTGATATAAGGTTACGTTAGCCTACATGATACACCAGTAAAGTAATAAAATATATAGCTGTCGGCTATATTAGCCACGACTTACCGTTCTTTGTGCAGCTTCAAATGTCGAACAAAGCTGTAAATTGTTGTGCCTCCATCTGTAATTTTCTTCCTGCATGTTTTGTAAGTTGCAATCCGTTTTTTGTTGATACAGCGTCGTCTTTATATCCAAAAATAATAATTTGGGGTATCATCTTTCCAAGGGCTCCATCTGAAATCACCCGCCGACGTTCCTCTGCACTGCCACGCACAACTTTTTCTCAGCTGGCACAATTTGATTGGCTGCTGTCCGATTCAAACTGTAATCCGTTAAATGAAGAGTTGATGCGCTGCACACTTTTTAATAGCATCATTTTTTATATTTGGGCTTGGGGAGGGTATCAAGTCAGGTCGAGTTATAAGGCTCAAGTCCAAGTCAAGTCACGTGTCATTGGAGTTAAAGTCAAAGTCGAGTTGCAAGTCATCATATTTGTGACTCGAGTCCAAGTCATGTGACTCGAGTCCACACCTCTGATGATTACAACCTCGAGTCATCTTGGGTATCACGCTACAAGCTTGGCACACCTGTATATTGTGAGTTTCTCACATTCTTGTCTGCAGATCCTCTCAAGCTCTGTCAGGTTGGATGGGGAGCTTCGCTGCACAGCTATTTTCATGTCTCTCCAGAGATGTTCGATCGGGTTCAAGTCCGGGCTCTGGCTGGGCCACTCAAGGACATTCAAAGACTTCCCCCAAAGCCACTCCTGCGTTGTCTTGGTTGTGTGCTTAGGGTCGTTGTCCTGTTGGAAGTTGAACCTTCGTTCCAGTCTGAGGTCCTGAGCGCTCTAGAGCAGGTACTTTGCTCCGTTCATCTTTCACTCGATCCTGACTAGTCTCCCAGTCTCTGCCACTGAAAAACATACCCACAGCATGATGCTGCCACCACCATGATTCACCGTAGGGATGGTGCTAGGTTTCTTCCAGACGTGACACTTGGCATTCAGGCCAAAGAGTTCAATCTTTGTTTCATCAGACCAGAGAATCTAATTTCTCATGCTCTGAGAGTCCTTTAGGGGCCTTTTGGCAAACTCCAAGCGGGCTGTCATGTGCCTTTTACTGATGAGTGGCTTCTGTCTGACCACTCTACCATAAAGGCCTGATTGGTGGAGTGCTGCAGAGATGGTTGTCCTCCTGGAATGTTCTCCCATCTCCACAGAGCTCTGGAGCTCTGTCAGAGTGACCATCGGGTTCTTGGTCACCTCCCTGACCAAGACCCTTCTCCCCCGATTGATCAGTTTGGCCACCAGCCAGCTCTAGGAAGAGTCTTCTCCATTTAAGAATGATGGAGGCCACTGTGTTCTTGAGGACCTTCAACGCTGCAGACATTTTTTGGTACCCTTCCCCAGATCTGTGCCTCAACACAATCCTGTCTCGGAGCTCTACGGACAATTCCTTCGACCTCATGGCTTTGTTTTTGCTCTGACATGCACGTTCAACTCTGGGACCTCATATAGACAGTGTGTGCCTTTCCAATTCATGTCCAATCAATTGAATTTACCACAGGTGGACTCCAATCAAGTTGTAGAAACATCTCAAGGATGATCAATGGAAACAGGATGCACCTGAGCTCAATTTCAAGTCTCATAGCAAAGGGTCTGAATACTCATGTAAGTAAAGTTTATATGTAAACCTGTTTTTTCTTTGTCATTATGGGGTAGATTGATGAGGAAAAAGTGAAGAAGTCTGAATACTTTCCAAATGCACTGTAATTAAGTATTTTGCTGTGACTACTATATCACATACTACTACCTTAAAACCAGGGGATTTCCTCAGTTTAACTTTGGACCTGAACAAGATGTTTTTCCAAAGTGAAGTGACAGTTTATTGTTATATAGCCATTTACTGACATTCAGAACTTCAGCTCTGAGGGCTTTCTCAACCACATTTCTGTATTTGTGGGAAACCAACTGTGCAGTATTATCTGTATATAGGAAAAGGTCACATGTACAGGCATATTTCAGATAATTTATATACAACAGAAAGAAAAGTGGACCCAGAACACTCCCTTGGGGTACCCCGCAGTTCAAGATTTTGGGTTTAGACAGGGTCCCATCCACATCCACCATCTGTTTTCTTCCTTGCAGATAAAAGCTAACCCATTTTGTGACTAAGTTGTTAAAGCCCATGGCTCTTAGTTTGATTAACCAAATCTCATGGTCCACCATATCAAATGCCTTTTGGAGAGCTAACATAACCATACCACAAAATGTCCCTCTATCTACTTCCTTCCTGATGTGGTCAGTTAGATATAGTAGGCAAGTTTCAGTGGAATGGGATTTCCTAAAGCCAGATTGGAGCTCATGTAGTAGATTATGTAAGGAAATATAAAGGTCAATCTGCTCGAATATAATATTTTCCAAATACACAGGATAAAGACAGGCCAAATGTTTCCATTATCTACCTTATTACCTTTTTTATATAGAGGAATGACCCTTGCAAGTTTTAGTTCACTGGGAAAAAAGCCTAGTTCAATAGACAAATTTACAATGTGAGTTACACAGAAGGGTGATAATTACCACAGCATCCCTTAGAAATCTATCAGGAATGTTGTCAAGGCCAGTTGCTTTGGAATGGTCAAGTTCTTTCAGCTTCTTTAGCACTGTTGACTCTGGCACTTTTTCAAATGAAAAAGCATCTACTTGAATCCCCTGCTGTGAGTAAAACTACTGGACTTGACTCTCCCCATAGCAACCTGATTGAAAAGGTAACTTGCTACTGTATTAGCTATAGTTGTAAAATAGCTATTCAGACTGTCTGCAACCAGGGCTCTGTGCAGGCCAGTAAAGTTCTTCCACATCAATATCGACAAACCATTTCTGTATGGACATCCCTTTCTGCACGGGGGCATTGTCATGCTGAAACAGGAAAGGACCTTCCCCAAACTGTTGCCACAAAGTTGGAAGCACATAATAGTCTAGATTTTCCCTTCACTGGAAATAATGGCCTAGCCCGAACCATGAAAAACAGCCCCAGACCATTATTCCTCCTTCGCCAAACTTTACAGTTGGTACATGCATTCAGGCAGGTAGCGTTCTCCTGGCATCCGCCAAACCCAGGTTCGTTCATCGGAGTGCCACATGGTGAAGAGTGATTCATCACTCCAGAGAACGCATTTCCACTGCTCCAGAGTCCAATGGCGTGCTTTACACCACTCCAGCCGACGTTTGGCATTGCGCATGGTGATCTTAGGCTTGTGTGCGGCTGCTTGGCCATTGAAACCCATTTCATTAAGCTCCCGATGAACAGTTATTGTGCTGAAATAGAACATGTTCCACTGTCTCCATCTCCTCCTGACAATGATCACACCTCCCAGTCGATGTTTCCCCACCACTTTCAATGTACTATTGAGCCTTGTGTGTCCCAGCCTCAGCCTTGTAATTAGACTTTCCTCCCTTCTCTCTCGACCCGAGGACCTCCCTGACACCACCTTTTGCTGGATCTTATACAGGTGTCTTCCCTTTCCCTCCCCTTTCCACAACTCTTGTCATTTGTTTTTAACCACTTTTTATCAACCCCTTGGCTTCTGCTTTACCGATTTGACAATTCCATCTCAACATTAGGATGTTTAAAAGCCTGCTTGGCGAGAACCTCCACTTCCTCATTCCCCTCAACTCCCACATGAGCTGGTACCCAGAGGAACATCACAAATACCACCATCTGTTTCACCCTATACAAACACTGCAAAACCTCATACAATACATCCAGTCTGCTCCGAGACACACTCATTTAAGCTTATCAGTGCTGCACAGGTGTCAGAGCAGATGACTACCCTGTCTGGCCTCACCTCCTCCACCCACTCTGCAGCCAATAGTATGGCCAACAACTCCATTGTGTAAAAAGATAAATGATCCATTGCTCTTTTCGTCACTGCCATCTTAAACTCAGGAACACTAAAAGCTGCTCCTGTCATCCCTGTTTTAGGGTCCTTAGATCCATCTGTGAATATGTTCAAGAAAGCATAGTACTGTGTTCTTAAATGTTCACTTACAACTGAATTTACTCCTTCCTCTTACCCTTTCAAGCAACCCTAGATCTTTCACTGGCTGAAGGAGCAACCCATTGAAAACAATGGTTAGTTCAGGTCTACTTAACTGGGTGTGTCTCCCATAGACAGACACCAATGCAATAGCAGCTGCTGGGTCTGGTCTACTTAGTTCATTAACTTTCATTAAACCAGAAAAAAACAGCGAGTGGGGTGTCTCGCTTCCTCTTCCGTCTCTAGCAGAGCTATATCCTTCTTGGTAAATCTTCATCTCGCTAGGATTATTTCTAAATGGCGCAATCTACGGGAGCGGAGACTGCATTGAACACACTGTATTATATTTGCACATACCATTGAAACCTGGTTTGGCACTGTCCATAGTGCTGATTTGACTGGTGACGGCTCAACAGAGGTGGGTTCTGTCCCCACGGTAGACATACGCTTTTAATTAGATTATGACTTCTAAGACCAATGACTAAATTGTTTCAAATGTTTAAGTAGACCTGTAGCCAACACATCTTCATAAAATATTTGACTTTTTAGTTTTTTTTTTGTTTCCATTAGATCTATGTCAGGAGAGGGATCAGGCTGGTCTCATAGACTAGACGTAACATAGTAAATTAAAACCCGGGACACTACCTAGCTAACGTTAGCTACAACAAATTGGAATTCGTAACATATCATACCTATTACAAATTCATAACATATCATACCAAATGGATGATAGACATCAAGAAATGAATACATACCATACCAAATATAACATTTTACTAATTTGAGTGTCCTGGAATTTCGTTTACTATGTTATGTCTACCCCTAAGTCCAGGTTGCAGGTGGAGGGATAGGTTTCAGTCAAGGACAAGAAGAAAACTATTTGCTTACAGAGAAATTCTTTATTTTGAAGAATGTGCAGCCAGTCAATTACTTAAAGGTGTTAAAGGAGCAGCCTCCTAGACATTCGAATATAGGGCAATGTCTACCTTACTTTTAATACAGAAATAGCTATTCATTTTTAAACTCAAGCACTGACTCAAGTCGATGATATCGTAGAGGTAGCTAGGAGTGTCCCTCAATACTCTGTACCAGTGTCAAGTGAAACACTCCCATTTAGCGAGGCTTTTATAAGTGGTCATCCATATCCCTGGTGAATTGGAGAGATGCGTAATGCATATTTAATGACACATAATAAATATTTTGTTAAATTAGTAAGGCCTGGATTACTCCCATGTTACAGACCTAGATACATTTTTCATGCCAGTATCCCATTGGGGGCTAAATGTGTCTTGGTTTATTGATGAAAACGCATATACATATCAATACATTTCAATCAATCAAATGTATTTATAAAGCCCTTTTTACATCAGCTGATGTCACAAAGTGCTACACAGATGTAGAAGCATGGTGGCTAGGAAAAACTCCCTAGAAAGGCAGGAACCTAGGAAGAAACCTAGAGAAGAACCAAGCTCTGAGGGGTGGCCAGTCCTCTTCTGGCTGTGTCGGGTGGAGACTATAACAGTACATGGACAAGATGTTCAAACATTCATAGTTGACTAGCAGGGTAAAATAATAATAATCACAGTGGTTGTAGAGGGTGCAACAGGTCAGCACCTCAGGAGTAAATGTCAGTTGGCTTTTCATAGTTGGCTTTTCGAGACAGCAGGTCCGGTAGAGAGAGTCGAAAACAACAGGTCCGGGACAAGGTAGCATGTCCGATGAACAGGTCAGGGTTCCGTAGCCGCAGGCAGAACAGTTGAAACTGGAGCAGCAATACGACCAGGTGGACTGGGGACAGCAAGGACAGTTGATCCCTTTAGCGCATATCATTGAAAGCCAGCGGCTCCTGGTGTTTCAGTGGTGGGCTGAAGAAAAATAGCACACTTGTCTAGTCTACAAGACCAGGGTTGGTCTACAGATGCCTTTAATGCAACAGTGAGAATTGTTTTATTTATTTGGTGTTATGGACAATCTTATTGGGTCCATATTACTCATATAGGCCTATGTCTACCCGAATACACACAGGCTCACACCCTGAGAGAGAGAGAGAGAGAGAGAGAGAGAGAGAGAGAGAGAGAGAGAGAGAGATAGGGCTGCGCATTCTGTTGCATTTTCCATAATCTTTTTGCATGATAGGGGAGTTTACTCATATCACAACTGAATGCCACAGTTAACATCTCTCAGTGTGCAGGGCAGGTCCACTACCTTGCACTGTGCTCTCACTGCCAGCTGCCAGTGCTAGACACTACTCATTAAGAAAAAACGCTCATAAGTCACAACTGACCAATCCAACCACGAATCCCCCAGTCCCTAGGAATTTCTCCAGTCTCGGACCTCTCCCCTGCGGATATAAGACCACGGCACTGCCAACAGACAGTCGCAACAGAACGACGGATATGAACTAGCTAGCCTACTCTTAAACAATGAGCTGAAGCTGGACAGTCAACACGGAAGAGACCTAGTTCACTCACTCATCTGCGACAGACGCTGGAATGACGGAACGTGGTCCATATTTTTCACCGCTGTAGGCTAAAGCCTTGCACTTTTTTGAGATCGGCTACCTGGACTTGATAAGACAGCGTCTCCCAACGCCGTCCACTGAGGATGGGGACTTTTATACGGAAAATAGTAATCATACTCTTCAATTATTTTGTTTATTTTTTACTGTAAATTCTTGCGCGTCTGATTTCGAGGAGGGAATCCTTAGTCTGTTTTTGCAACCCGCCTTTTGAATGATGCAAATCTACAGCAAATCTCGCGCTGGTTTTCCGCACGTTCGGGCGACTAGTCGTTAAATAGCTATTACTTTTATTGACAGGTGCATTGGAGATGCCACAGGTGCATGGTATGGATTTTATATGAAACACATTCCCATTGATCGCATATATTAAGTGCACCAATATTGACGATTGCATGTGTTTTTATTAGCTTGGAGAGATAGTTGAATATGTAGGCGAGGTGTAGTAATTTACCTGCCTTCTGAACGGCAAACGATTTCTATGTCACTCAGCATTCTTTATAGCCATTAAGCGAGACTGTGAGCACAATGGAACTCAAAGTAGAATCCGAAGAAATGGACTGCAACCAGCCACCCCCAGTTGAAGCTTTTGCGCAAAACTCAACGCTGCACGGAATTTCGCACATTTTCACCTATGAGAGGGTCTGCATCAAGCGCTGTCTATGGGTCGTGTTCTTCCTGGGCTCCTTGACTTTCTTACTGTTTGTGTGCGTGGACCGAATACACTTCTACCTGGAGTACCCTCACGTCACCAAACTGGACGAGATCTCGACCCCGGTGATGGTGTTCCCCGCTGTCACATTCTGCAACCTCAACTCGTTCCGCTTCAGTCGCGTGACGCGCAATGACCTGTACCACGCAGGGGAGCTGCTAGCGCTGCTAAACCAGAGGTGATGTAAACAAGTCACACGCAGTGGCACGCGATTCTCTATAGAATGCACTAGGTTACTTTTGTCCAGAGATCCAGCAAAACATTTGAATAGTAGGGTATGTTGCCAATGGGCAAAAACTGGTTGAGTCAACATTGTTTCCATGTCATCAAAAAATAAATACATGTGAGGGCGTTGAATCAAGGTGGGAAACTAATTGGATTTGCAAAAAGTCATCAATGTAAGGCCATTTAGTCTTTTTTCACCCACATTTGAACCTTCATCCAATGATGGTGAAATGTTTTGTTGATTTGTCGTTGAATTCATGTTAGTTGCCAACTCAACCAAATGCAAATCAAAACTAGACGTTGAACTGATGTCTGTGTCCAGTGGGTTGTGTATTAACCCTACTAAAAGCAACACTCAGGTGTAACACTCAACACTTTTTACCTTAACACCGAGATTTTAACAATTGCAAATTTGCTGTGCATCCTTAGGCAAACACATTTTTACAGGAAATAAGTTGGCACAATTCATAGTTTTATTTTATAAAGATAGACACTTTGAAAGGGTGTGTTTTTCCCCAAACATACTCACCATAACTAATTCCACAAATTTTCTATATAAACAAGTGGATTATTTATCTTTAGCCTCCCCTACTGGTGTATACTGTGTATATATACATATATCTAACTTCATAGATTTAACTTAATTGATTACATATATAACGGTTTCTAAATGACAAAATATTACATACATTTACCTCAAAATATTCTATCATCATATATATATATGATGATATATATATATATATATCAAAATATTCTATATATATATATATATATATATATATATATATATATATATATATATATATATATATATATATATATATATAAAAAGTTCATAAACCTAATAGTCTTGGTCCCCTAAAATGGGGAGACCATGTACAGAAAGGGCTGTGATTTCTAAACGGTTATGCTCAGTCTGAGTCTGCACTCTATCATTTCAAATCCAAAGTGCTTGAGTACACTCCCAAAACAAACAAAAAAATTGTCACTCTCCGAATACTTTTGGAGCTCACTGTATGTAACTTTTTCTAAATGACAAATATTACATACATTTACCTTAATCTTTTGTTGGAGTGAGATAAGGAATTGAGATGAGAGATTACATTTTTAGTTGAGCAAGAGTAGTGGGAGCCAGGGAAAGTGTTGGTGACATGAAATGGTTTCTGTGAAATGAAAGGCTGGGAGCATTTTACCCCAGTGGGGGAGGGGGGGAATCAAAGAGAGTTAATTAGTCATAGTCAGTAGTTACCTCAAGGTAGTTACATCCTCGGGAAGCACTTTGTCACTCTGATACTTCCATTTCCTTACTGTTGGTGAGTCATGCCAGCCACGCTTAGAGAGAAAGCCCCGATTTGTCTGCCTTGGATGGATGAGCCGAGAGGACTTTGCCATCACAAAACCCCAGAGAAGAACAACAACAGCTCAGTGAGAGAATGGCGCCTCGCCATTGGCCACAGCCCGGCCCTGGGGGGGCCGCCGGGGGCTCGATGGCTCGCGGCCGTCCAGGGCAGGCTCCGAGCCGCCCTCCCGTCGTTCGAGTCGCCCAGCATTCCATCAACCTCATTGTTACCCTACTCAAAACCTACAGTTGCTTGATGTTTCCACTAGGAATGACAGAAAATGTATAGTTATCTAAAGTTTAAAAAAAATATATATTGTAAACCGTAACAGACCAATGGTCTAGGTCTGTGAACTAGACATGGGCAAGAAGAGGAGGGTGCAGAGGGGGGTGGGGGGTGCATGATATTACAGACAGACTGTTATATAACAGACAGTTTATGACTAATACCAGCCTGAGACACTGTGATAAACACACTGCTATCCCCATGGTGTCAGTTTCGTCTCAGAAATGTCAGCGCTGATGGTTGATGAGACAATCACAGCAGCCCTGTCTGACTCTGCATCTCTCCCTGTTTGATTGTTGACGCCTGCTGGACTTTGCAGCAACAGCTGCTGCATTTCCTCAACGCACACAGCATCTGACGTGGAGTTACAGGAAACACACACTCACACACAAGTGGAGAGGAAGGACTGTCACTGGACAGAGAGAGACAGCAGAAAGAGCGAGAAAGAGAGAGGGAGTGAAGAGACAAGAGATAGATAGGAGGGAGCAGACGAGAGATGGCTGAAAAAGATGGAGAGAAAAACTAGAACTGACCGAATTAGGGATATAAAGCCCATCAGGCACCAGTGTGTTTGGTGGTTTGGTTTTCATTCAGGGAGAAATGTCCCCATTTCATAATTTAGGACAATTCCACACTGTCACTAAAATTAGCACTTCAATCACGGTGGTATGGCTGATGAAACCTTTGTACAATGTAACATCTGGTGTAGGTTTCTGTTTCTTGAGAGATATAAATTGTTCATATTTGTGAATTAAGCTTTATGAATGAGTAAATATCCTTATCCTCCCTCTCAGGGGAAGAAACTTGTGTCACATTATCAACAGTGATCAGTTCCAATGTAATATCATATGACAGCAGACCCAGTATCTGTTTGAAATGGTAGACCAACGTTCCACAATCTCGTGGGCACTTGGTCTGAGGCAACATTTATATTGTTATGTTGAACCCATATTCTTCAGAAAAGAAAGAACTCGGTAGATGAGATAAAAGGGCAAGCTTTTCATTTCCCAAGAGGGAGAATTTAACAATTGCCATTTTCAAGAAGTCTCTGCTTTTTCCATTCAGGGAGTCACTGAGAATGGTTGCTTAGCAGAGAGGAAAATATCAGGCTTTCTTCCCCAATCCCACAACTTTAAAAACATTTGAGTTGTTTGGCAAATTAGAGTTGGTGCTTATTCACTTATCCCGTCTCCCAAGGTAGAGAGGCAATGTAGTTATTCCCTCATTTGTTAAGCCCTCATCCAGAAATGAAAGCACTTTTGGTGTGAAATCCAATTGAGCATCGCTCTCTCTCTCTTTCTACCCTCTGTCTCTTTCTCTCTCTCTCTCCCTGCCACTTTCAGTGTTTGCAATGGCTGGTCTGGGGAAATGTTTTGTGGCGTGATATTAAAACTCCATCCATACTAGGGAAAAAGTGTCGGCTGGGGCTGATTCTGCCAGACTTGTGTGCGTTTGGGATTTTATTTCATACTGTAAGTGCACACTTGGCAGCTTTGTCCACACAACAATATTGGGTAGCAAAGGTCTCAACTCTATTAAGTCCTCCTTTAATCAACGGAAGGCTTTGCCTGAGATGGCACTTAGCAACATCTAAATTGGATCAGATCAGTACTTTCCGAGGAACTGGGCCATGCTCTCACCTCATCGGCATAATGAGGTTTTGAACCAAATTTGAGAGGTGGAATAGTAGGTAGGCAATTCAATGTTTAATGGCTTTCAGTTTGATGATTCTGGCTTTCTACTGAACTTAGATTACTCAAGGGATTTGATGGCCCTGTAACCCCTAGTCTTTTTACATAGATTGGCCACACAGTTTAATGCAACACTCTACTTTTGAGATTTGTTGTGTGTCCATTCACACTGCCAACACCAATTGTTCCTGAGCACAAATCTGACTATAATCCCCTCCTTATGAGCCAAACCTATTTGAAAAAGCCTAAATCCTGCTCATTCTTTTACAGCCCTATAAAGTTTTGACGTGTTTAATGATACCACAGCACGGCATCGCCAAGTCAATATGGAGTGTGCCAGTTGACGTTATGTTGCTATGTATTCTTGCTGGGCAGTAGGCAAACATTATGGTCAGATTTAGCTGGCCTCTCAGCTGCTCTATTAAAAGATGAACTCCCACTGATAATGCTGTGTGAGTGGGATGACTCTCCCTTTCCACTGTGACTCACGTGCAATTATTCTGTATGTAGATGGAATGAGGACAAGCACACACACACGTGTTTCCGCTCTCTCACACACACACACACACACACACACACACACACACACCCCCCCCGGGTACATACATGTACAGTACATACATGTACAGTACATAATACACCCAGAGTTCAGTAGGCTACACACCACAAAATAAACATGTGTGCGGGCACTAGGTACACATGATTTATAGACTTGTGGACACACATGCACACAAACATGTTTTCTAAGTGAGTTGTTTATATGTTTTCTAAGTAACAAAGTACATTTTATAAGTAGACGTTGTGTGAGAGAGCTTTTCATCAAGGCTAGTCTTTCCAGCCAGACTTGAAGCTGAAGTAGCTAGTGCAACACTTCTAGTAGAATATGGCTCATGATCAAGCTAGATCAAGGTTACTACAGCTTAGTCCTTGGAAAAGGTAATAGAAAGACAGTTTGTTTTTCTCAAGAGTTGGGAGAATTCGCTTTATATTAATAAACCAAAACTAAAGAGAGTCGCAATCAATTTATTTTATGTAAGCTCACTGTGTGCTTGTGTCTAAAAACCTCTCAAAAATAATTCATTGTTATTCCATTTCCATACATTCACATCTTATTCTTAAGAGCTCAAGTCTGCGCAAACTGATTGTCATGCTTTCTAAAATATTTTTTTTGTGGGAATCATATCACATTGTATTTGTCAGATGCTTTGTAAACAACAGGTGTAGACTAACAGTGAAATGCTTACTTACCGGCCCTTCCCAACAATGCAGATAAACAAATAGAAATAATAGAAAATAATAACACAAGGAATAAATACACAATGAGTAACGATAACTTGGCTATATACACTGTAACAACTGTCTTCATGAATGGACCAAGGCGCAGCGGGAATGTGGATACTCATAGTTTAATTCAAAAAAAGAGTAAAGCATCCACGGTGAAAAAACAAGACATCAACAGTTTTGCAGGCTAACTAAACGCAGTGCAATAACAACTACCCACAACCCCAAAGAAAAACACACACTACTATATAGGACTCCCAATCAAAGGCAACTCAACACACCTGCCTTCAATTGGGAGTCCAATCACCCACACAACATTTAACACACACAAACCCCCTGCCACATCCTGACCAAAACTAACACAATTACACCCTCTGCTGGTCAGGACGTGACATACACAGAGTACCATTACAGAGTCAATGTGCAGGGGTACGAGGTAATTGTGGTAGATATGTATACTGAACAAAAATATTAACGCAACATTTTTAAAGGGTTCGTCCCAAGTTTTTAATGAGCTGAAATAAAAGATTCCAAAAATTATCCATATGCACAAAAAAATGTATTTCTGTAAATTTTGTGCAAAAATTTGTTTGCATCCCTGTTAGTGAGCATTTCTCCTTTGCCAAGATAATCCATCCACCAGACGGGTGTGGCATATCAAGAAGCTGATTAAACAGCATACAATGCCTTGCAAAAGTATTCAACCCCCTTGGCGTTTTTCCTATTTTGTTGCATTACAACCTGTCATTTAAATAGATTTTGATTTTGATTTCATGAAATGGACAAACACAAAATAGTCCAAATTGGTGAAGTGAAATGAAAAAAGTTGTTTAAAAAAATTCAAAAAAATACAAAACGGAAAAGTGGTGCGTACGTATGCATTCACCCCCATTGCTATGAAGCCCCTAAATAAGATCTGGTGCAACCAATTACCTTCAGAAGCCACATAATTAGTTAAATAAAGTCCACCTGTGTGCAATCTAAGTGTCAGATGATTTCAGAATATATACACCTGTTCTGAAAGGCCCCAAAGTCTGCAACACCACTAAGCAAGGGGCACCACCAAGCAAGTGGCACCATGAAGACCAAGGAGCTCTCCAAACAGGTCAGGGACAAAGTTGTGGAGAAGTACAGATCAGGGTTGGGTTATAAAAAATATCTGAAACTTTGAACATCCCACAAAGCACCATTAAATCCATTATTAAAAAATGGAAAGGATATGGCACCACAACAAACCTGCCAAGATAGGGCCGCACACCAAAACTCACGGACCAGGCAAGGAGGGCATTAATCAGAGAGGCAACAAAGAGACCAAAGATAACCCTGAAGGAGCTGCAAAGCTCCACAGCGGAGAATAGAGTATCTGTCCATAGGACCACTTTAAGCCGTACACTCCACAGAGCTGGACTTTATGGAAGAGTAGCCAGAAAAAAGCCATTGCTTAAAGAAAAGAATAAGCAAACACATTTGGTGTTCGCCAAAAGGCATGTGGGAGACTCCCCAAACATATGGAAGAAGGTACTCTGGTCAGATGAGACTAAAATTGAGCTTTTTTGCCATCAAGGAAAACGCTATGTATAGTACAAACCCAACACCTCTCATCATCCCGAGAACCCTATCCCCACAGTAAAGCATGGTGGTGGCAGCATCATGCTGTGGAGATGTTTTTCATCGGCAGGGACTGGGAAACTGGTCAGAATTGAAGGAATGATGGATGGCGCTAAATACAGAGAAATTATTGAGGGAAACCTGTTTCAGACTTGCAGAGATTTGAGACTGGGACGGAGGTTCACCTTCCAGCAGGACAATGACCCTAAGCATACTGCTAAAGCAACACTCAAGTGGTTTAAGGGGAAACATTTAAATGTCTTGGAATGGCAAATCAAAAACAGGTTTTTACAATTTTTTGCAAATGTCAAAAAAACTGAAATGCCTTATTTACATAAGTATTCAGACCCTTTCCTATGAGACTCGGTCAATGCAGGTAGTCTGGGTAGCTATTGGTTAACTATTTAACTAACTATTTAGCAGTCTTGTGGCTTCGGGGTAGAAGCTGTTCACGGTCCTGTTGGTTCCACTCTTGCTGCATTGGCACCGCTTGCCGTGCGGTAGCAGAGAGAACCGTTTATGACTTGGGCGAATTGAGCCTTTGACAATTTTTAGGGTCTTCCTCTGACACCGCCTGGTATAGTGATCTTGGATGGCAGGGAGCTCGGCCCCAGTGATGTACTGGGCCTTCCTCACTAACCTCTGTAGCGCCTTGCAGTCAGATACCAAGCAGTTGCCATAAAAAGGGATAATTCAGCCCGTCTAGATGCTCTCAATGGTGCAGGTGTAGAAGTTTTTGAGGATCTGAGGGCCCATGCGTAATGTGGAAGAGTCGTTGTCGTGCCTTCTTTACATCTGTGTTGGTGTGTGTGGACCATGACAATTCCTTAGTGATGTGGACACTTAGGAACTTGGAGCTCTTGACTCACTCCACTACAGCCCTGTCGATGTGGATGGAGGCGTACTCTGCCCTCCGTTTTCTGTAATCCACAATCAGCTTGTTTGTCTTGCTGATGTTAAGGGAGAGGTTGTTATCCTGGCACCACACTGGCAGGTTATTGATCTCCTCCCTATAGGCTGTCTCATCGTCGTCGTGGTCAGGCCTACCACCGTCGTGTCGTCAGCAAACTTAATGATGGTGTTGGAGTCATGCGCGGCCACACAGTCGTGGGTGAACAGGGGGTACAGTGGGAGACTAACCATGCACCCCTGAGGGGCCCCTTGTTGAGGGTCAGCGTGGCGGTTGTATTGTTGCCCATCCTCAGCATCTGGGGTGGACCACTAAGAAGTCCAGGATCCAGTTACAGAGGGAGGTGTTTAGTTCCAGAGTCCTGAGCTTAGTGATCAGCTTTATGGGCACTATGGTGTTGAACGCTGAGCTATGGTCAATCAACAGCATTCTCCTCTTGTCCAGATGGGAGAGGGCAGTGTGGAGTACAATAGAGATTGCATCATCTGTGGATCTGTTGGGGTGGTATGCGAATTGGAGGGGGTCCAGGGGGTCTGGGATGATGGTGTTGATGTGAGCCATGACCAGCTTTTCAAAGCATTTCATGGCTACAGACAGATTACCATGGCGTTCTTGGGCACAGGGACTATGTTAGTCTGCTTGAAGGTATTAAAGAGTGGGAAGAGGAATAGCAGGAAAAGGGAATGAATCTACCTCTGTTTGAATATGCTGAAATCGAACATTTGTGACTAGACTAATAAAACTCCCTCTTTTGGACTCCTTCCTTCTCGCTTTCTTTATGTCTCTCTCTCTCTTTTCTCTCTCTCCTTCGCTCTCTCTCTGTCTCTCTAGGTATGAGATCAGGGACACCCATTTGGTGGAGGAAAGTGTTCTGGAGACCCTGAAGGTCAAGGCTGACTTCCACAACTTCAAGCCCCGCCCCTTCAACATGCGTGAGTTCTACGACCGCACAGGACATGACATCAAGGAAATACTGCTGGCGTGTCACTTCCGGGGGGCCGAGTGCAGAGCCGAGGACTTCCAAGTGGTAAGTTACCTGAAGACCTCGGATCGTCTTTCAAGAAAATAGTTTGATGTACCAAAGAGAGGAAAAACAGAATCTGCTATTACTGTATCTCCCAAAAATGGTATAATACAGTATGTGAATCTCCATTCTGCCTCCCGAGTCTGTTCCTAGTGTATCTGACTGCACCTCAAAGTCAAAATTGACCTATTTCACAATTAATTAATTAAATGTATTGCTTTAATGAGCGTGGTGGCCCTACTGTGCTTTGTGACTCAACCAAGCATGAATGCCCTCTTTTGCTCACTCACCATGCCCACAGATGCTGTTTGATAAGTCTGGCAACAAACAGAATCCCTTTTTTGTAATGTGTTTGTTAATTCCTTTAAACAGCGTTTGTACTGTAGAGAGTGGCTGGCACGGCATACTGTGTGCTGCTATCCTCAGAGACGTGGTGTTCAAAGATGCATGTGGGAAGTGGATGTGGAATATGTGGTAGAGAGGGGATGAAAGATGCATGTTGATGGGAGACATTACATTGAGTTGTGGGATTCTGCATGTAAGGGATGGTATATGTGGGTGGCACCGTAAACGTTTGTTCTGTATTTTCTGTAGCTAGCTACTGCTACTTCAACATAAGGTTTTACTTTGAAATCTCCCACTGGGTTACAGTCTCCTCGCCATAAACCTGCTGCATTGGCTGATGATAGATCCAATACCAGTTGCCAAAAGTCTCTCAGGCATCTTCCATTCATTTTCAGTCTTGGAGAGTACACTGCCTTTATGCTCTTCCCACTCCCCCATTGTTTAGTTTCTATAAAATTGTGATTGTCTTGGACACTGGTGATATCTCACCAGAGGACAGTTATAGAGGAGAGAGAAAGAGAGCTACAGTAGTTTTCCTATAATGATGATTGACAGAGCATATCAAGTCCCTTATAGCAGCTGTGGCAAGGAATATTTTATCATTATACTGCACAGTATTCATTCATCTTTGCCATTTTCACTAATGTGAAATGAACTGTGCACTTTCCCAATCATGGCTTACAACACGTAAGTGGTCTAGAGAGGTTGTGATATCTATTATGCGATATTAATTTATCATATATCTTTGCTTATACACTGGCATGCACAGTTTCACAACTGTCTTGTTTGGGTGTATGTACACTGGGTGTACAAAGCATTAGGAACACCTGCTCTTTCCATGACATAGACTGACCTGGTGAATCCAGGTGAAAGCTATGATCCCTTATTGATGTCACTTGTTAAATCCACTTTAATCAGTGTAGATGAAGGGGAGGAGACAGGTTAAAAAATAATTTTTTTAACCCTTGATAATCTTTTTTTTTAACCTTTATTTATCTAGGCAAGTCAGTTTAAGAACAAATTCTTATTTTCAATGACGGCCTAGGAACAGTGGGTTAACTACCTTGTTCAGGGGCAGAACGACAGATTTGTACCGTTGTACCTGTACTTTTGTACCAGCTCGGGGATTTGAACTTGCAACCTTTCGGTTACTAGTCCAACACTCTAACCACTAGGTTACCCTGCCGCCCTGGCACCGTCTTAAATTGAGAACATGGATTGTGTATATGTGCCATTCAGAGGGTTAATTGGCAAGACAAAATATTTATGTGCCTTTGAACGGGGTATAGTAGTAGGGGCCAGGCTCACTGTTTGAGTGTGCCAAGAACTGCAACGCTGCTGGGTTTTTCACACCCCTACGAATTGAGGCTGTTCTGAAGGCAAAAGGGGCTGCAACTCAAAATTACGAAGGTGTTCCTAATGTTTGTACGCTCATTGTATTTCAAAAGTTAGATAAGTTTGCATCACAAGTACCCAAGGCTCAAAGTAACCTTTTGATTTTTTATTTAAGAGACAATTTTAGGAGCGGAGTGTTTTTTAAAGTATTTTCTCTTTAATACATCTTTAAAATTAAAAGCCCCGGCAGGCTGACACTGTCCTGTTCCACTCCCCTCCTGTCCTCGCAGCACTCCTTAGAGAGAGTGGGAGAAAGAGAGCGAGAGAGAGAGCGTGAGCGAGCGAGAGGGAGAGAGAAGGAGAGCGCGTGAGAGAGAGCGTGTGAGAGAGACATTTCTCTCCCCTTTGAAGACTGGCGTGGCTCTCAGGAAATTGCATCTGGACAGTTAGGACTAGGGTTGCAAAGGGAGGGTATACTACCACTAAACTATCATAATTTGGGTATCTTTCAAGGATTTTATGTAATCTATCGCAAGACATCTAGTGGCCCTTTTGGGTACTTCAGATTATCACAGGTGTCTGTAATAATCTCTGGCCCTCTGTGTGGCCTTATCACATGTACAATATATGAAATAATTAAATAAGGTGATCTAAAATAAAATATAATGACAAAGCTCCGACCCAACTTTGCTATTTTGTGATTATTTGGAAATTTTTGACAACATGTATCCGCTATAATTTCTTATGATCTAAAAAAAAACTTTGAACATCAGATCTGTAAACTACCAGAATTTGGGTATCTTTCAAGGATTTTATGTAATCTATCACAAGACATCTAGTGGCCCTTATATTAACTGTGTGACTTGATCTCTAGTCGTGCTCAATTGTTCTGTCACTTCTTGTATGGTGAGCGCCATTAAATCAAACAAGCATTTATTAAGAATCTCGCAGATCGACTTCGCCCAACTCTTCACCATGCTTGAAAATATGAAAAGTTGTACTAAGTGATGTGTTTGCCACAAACATATCGCTTTGTATTCAGGATAAAAAGTTAATTTCTTTGTCACATTTTTATGTTTTGGAATATTTGTATTCTGTACAGGCGTCCTTATTTTCACTCTGTCATTCAGGTTAGTATTGTGGTGTAAGTACGATGTTGTTGTTCCATCCTCAGTTTTCTCCAGTCACAGCCATTAAACGTCGTAACTGTTTTAAAATCACCATTGGCCTCATTGTGAAATCCCTGAGCGTTTTCCTTCCTCTCCGGCAACTGAGTTAGGAAGGACGCCTGTATCGTTGTAGTGACTGGGTGTATTGATACACCATCTGAAGCATAATTGATAACTTCACCATGCTCAAAGGGAAATTCAGTGTCTGTTTTTTTTTTTTTTTTCACCCATCTACCAATAGGGCCACTAGCGTTTTGTAATAGTGTTGATTAAAAACAGTGACAGCGCTGAATATAAACTTAAACATGAACTCACTCATAAAAACAGCAGCTCTTTGCTGTATTCGTTGACAGTCTCTCTGTGGTCGTGGTTTTAAAAGTTATTAAATCTTACGTAGGCTAGTAGCCTATTAAACTTGGCTGTGGCCAGGGTTATGGAAGCTCTGTAGCCACGGTGATTTGACCTATCCAATTGGGCAGCGCAGTAGGTGCACTCGAGTTAGTCACAGATTTGCCAGTCTGCCGGGAAGGCGGAGTTTGTCTCATGGGAACACTTTGCCCAACCGGTGCGCAGGACTTTTAAATCAAGTGCACCTACCGGCAACAGCTCAACATGATTTAAGAAAAGGAGCGCAATCCTTTATCGTTCGTTGACTTTTCTACAGAAATATTTGGTGATCGACTAGGAATGCCTTGAAGATCGCGATCGACAGGTTGGCGACCACTGCTGTAGATAGATCAATTCTCCAGTAGGTGCTGCCCAGCGTAGTGTTTTTTTCTGATAGTGGAAGATCTGACGTTGTTTTAAAGGTACAAATTCAACAGATTTTATACAAGGTTTGTCTTATACAAGGTTTGTCTTGTTGAAATTTGTTTACCATGATGACATAATCCTGTGGTTGAAATTTCACCCTCAAAACAACAGTTTACGTTAATGTATTTTCCACGTAGATTCCACGTCACAATACGTTGACAAAATACATTGAAACAACGTTGATTCAACCAGATTGTGCGCAGGGGGTTGAGGTCAGGTGATATGTTATCATCTCATTATCCAATCATTATGCTCAGTTGAGTAAGATCCTATCGAGGATGAGTTTGATTTGATTTTGCCTTGGACAATAATTGTGAATTATTAATTCTGTTATGATATGCCAATCACTGGGATGGAGATTATATATTGCAGAAAGTGCCTGGGGAGATGGATGCTTGTAGCCTACATTTTAACAACCAATCCAATGACTTGGAATAGTGGCAGGCCCAATTGCATCTGATTAAAAACTGACTGGTGTTGACCAGGAAAAAATCCCACTCATTTAATTAAAAGATTAGAAAATCATCCTTCATAGATAGTCTAAGAATGAGGTTGTTATAATAACTATTGATTTATTTGAAGGGTTATCTTCAAAGTAGTAGCCCTATGTACGTGTCAATGTATGGAGATGCATTACTTTCCTCTCGATATGCACTGAGTACTTTTTGAATCATTCACTTTTGGCTGATTTGCATTATTCATGTCGGTACCCAAACATACCCCCTGGGTGTAAGTGAGGTTATTAAGACGTAATGATAGTGCGCTACTGCGAGAAGCAACTTGGAAACATATTTGCCTGAGATATTCATATCCACAATCAAAGTGTTTTGAGAAAGAGTGTAAATTGCGAAGTGATTTCCAAATGAATAAGCATCAATGATAAAGAGGCAGCAATTACAGAGTCATTGAGTGAATCCTCCACCCTTCCTGGCTGTCAATGACAGAGGGTTGAAGGGAATGCTCATGGATAATTGGCCTCTTAAACATGGCCGTGGGACAAAGAGATGGAGCTGGTTCAAAAAGCCTCTCAATTGAACTGAAGGAGAGAATTGAAAGGAGTGAGCGAGCGAGGTGGAGAGAGAGAGAGAAAGACAGAGCGACTGAGAGAGAATGTAGAGTGAGAGCAGAATCAGAGAGAGCGAGAGAGAGAGGTGGAGAGAGAAAGAGAGACGGAGTGACTGATAGAATGTAGAGTGAGAGCAGGATCAGAGAGAGCGAGAGAGAGAGGTGGAGAGAGAAAGAGACAGAGCGACAGAGAGAGAATGTAGAGTGAGAGCAGGATCAGAGAGAGAGATACAGTAAGAGAAAGGGTGAGAAAGCATCCTGCTCTGGGGAGCTCTGCCTCATGCTCTGCTGGGCGGCACCTCTCTCTTCTTTGTCAAAAGCAGGCTTTGACAAGTCTACCCAGGGAACCAAGTTTAAAGTTTAAAGTTGTATTAGTCGTATGTACAGGATCCACATGGTATACACCATCCAACGAAATGCTCACTTGCAGCATCCTTACTTGCTGGAACCAGGCACAGCAGCTCTGTTAGGTTACTGTGTGCTTCTTCTGAGCTCTCTGCTATACTCTGTGCCATGACCGCTGTGCTATTACTTCCTCTGATCACACTGTCTGTCTGTCATGTTGATGCTGGCAACAACCTTTTCCTTGAGAAGTTTTTCGGTGATAGACAAATGCAAAGAAACAAATCGTTGGCTTCCTCACTAAAACAAATGTTGATCTTTGCTGTGGAAATGACGGAGTCCATCTAAATCATCTGGGCTCCTGGACTCCACACATTTCAAGGCTGCGTTGAAACAATGACTGGTAAATGATCCAGGACCAGCTCAGTTAATCCCTACCATTGTGACAATGAGTCGTCATAATGCTGCATCAAATGTACATGATCTTAGGGGCATTGGCAAACACAATGTAAGTAATTTAATTTATGTACCCCTAATTGCACCGAATACATCTGTTTGAGCCTATAAACCAGAGTTACACTGTTAGCACTGAGGCGGTGTGCAATAGTAGGAAGACCACTTTATGCAGCTATCAGCTCCAATGTAAATAACATGAATTAGTGATAAGCTTCCCAGCAAAGCATTAAAAACAATCAAGCAACCCAGAAAAGTGCTAAAAATAGCCCATATTAACATATGTAGCCTAAGAAACAAGGTCCATGAAGTCAATAACTTGCTTGTAACAGATGACATTCACATTCTGACTATCTCTAAAACTCACTTAGATAATACCTTTGATGATACAGTGGTAGCAATACATGGTTCTAACATCTACCGAAAAGACCGAAATGCCAACGGAGGCGGTGTTGCAGTCTATATTCAGAACCACATTCCTGGAAAGCTTAGAGACAATCTAATTTTAAATACTGTTGAAGTAATATGGCTACAGGTTCATCTGCCTCACCTAAAGCCCATTCTGGTGGGAAGCTTCTATAGACCACCACGTGCTAACAGTCAATATCTGGATAATATGTGTGAAATGCTACAGAGAAGTATATTTTCTGTGTAATTTCAATATTGACTGGCTATCATCAAGCTGCCCACTCAGGAAAAAACTTCAAACTGTAACCAGTGCCTGCAACCTGCATCAGGTTGTCAGTCAACCTACCAGGGTTACAAACAGCACAGGAATTAAATCATCAACATGTATAGATCACATCTTTACTAATGCTGCAGATATTTGCTTTAAAGTAGTATCCAAATCAGTATTGATCACAATATCATAGCCATGTCTAGGAAAACCAAAGTTCCAAAGGCTGGGCCTAATATAGTGTATAAGAGGTCATACAATAGGTTTTGTAGTGATTCATATGTTGATGATGTAAATAATATTTGCTGGTGTGTGGTGTGTAATGAGGAGCAACCAGACACTGCACTTAACGCATTTATGAAACGACCTATTCCAGTTACTAATAAGCACGCACCCATTGAGAAAATGACTGTAAAAACTGTTAAATCCCCTTGGATGGATGAGGAATTGAAAAATTGTATGGTTGAGAGGGATGAGGCAAAATGTATGGCAATTAAGTCTTGGAGCCCAACTGATTGGCAAATGTACTGAAAAATTAAGAAATCATGTGACTAAACTAAATAAAAATAAAAATAAACTACACTATGAAACAAAGATAAATAATATAAAGAATGATAGTAAAAAGCTTTGGGGCACCTTAAATGAAATTTTGGGGAAAAAATGCCAACTCGGCTCCTTCATTCATTGAATCAGATGGCTCATTCATCACAAAGCCCACTGATATTGCAAACTACTTTAATTACTTTTTCATTGGCAAGATAAGCAAACTTAGGGATGACATGCCAGCAACAAACGCTGACACTACACGTACAAGTATATCGGACCAAACTATGAAAGACAAGAATTGTACTTTTGAATTCCATAAAGTCAGTGTGGAAGAGGTGAAAAAATTATTGCTGTCTATCAACAATGACAAGACACCGGGGTCTGACAATCGGGATGGAAAATTACTGAGGATAATAGCAGACGATATTGCCACTCCTATTTTCCACATCTTCAATTTAAGCCTACTAGAAAGCGTGTGCACTCAGGCCTGGAGGGGAGCTAAAGTCATTCCGCTACCCAAGAATAGTAAAGCCCCCATTACTGGCTCAAATAGCCAACCAATCAGCCTGTTACCAACCCTTAGTAAACTTCTGGAAAAAATTGTGTTTGACCAGATACAATGCTATATCACAGTAAACAAATTGACAACAGAATTTCAGCATGCTTATAGGGAAGAACACTCAAGAAGCACAGCATTTACACAAATGACTTATGATTGGCGGAGAGAAATTGATGATACAATTATTGTGGGGGCTGTCTTGTTAGACTTCAGTGCAGCTTTCGACATTATTGATCATAGTCTGCTGCTGGAAAAATGTATGTGTTATGGCTTTACACCCCCTGCTATAATGTGGATAAAGAGTTACTTGTCTAACAGAACACAGAGGGTGTTCTTTAATGGAGTCGATCAAATATAATCCAGTTAGAATCAGGGATTCCACAGGATAGCTGTTTAGGCCCCTTGCTTTTTTAAATGTTTACTAACGACATGCCACTAACTTTGAGAAAAGCTAGAGTGTCTATGTATGCGGATGACTCAACACTATACACATCAGCTACTACAGCGACTGAAATGACTGCAACACTCAACAAAGAGCTGCAGTTAGTTTCAGAGTGGGTGGCAAGGAATACGTTAGCCCTATATATTTCTAAAACTAAAAACATTGTATTTGGAACAAAACACTCACTAAACCCTTAACCTCAACTAAATCTTGTAATAAATAATGTGGAAATTGAGCAAGTTGAGATGACTAAACTGTTTGGAGTAACCCTGAATTGTAAACTGTCATGGTCAAAACATATAGATGCAGTAATAGCTAAGATGGGGAAAAGTCTGTATATAATAAAGCTATGCTCTACCTTCTTAACAACACTATCAACAGGGCAGGTCCTACAGGCCCTAGTTTTGGTCGCACCTGGACTACTGTTCAGTCGTGTGGTCAGGTGCCACAAAAAAGGACTTAGGAAATGGCTCAGAACAGGGCAGCACGGCTGGCCCTTGGATGTACACAGAGAGCTAATATTAATAATATGCATGTCAATCTCTCCTGGCTGAAGGTGGAGGAGAGATTGACTTCATCACTACTTTTATTTATGAGAGGTATTGACATGTTGACTGCACCGAGCTGTCTGTCTAAACTTCTAGCACACAGCTCGGACACCCATGCATACCTCACAAGACATGCCACAAGACTAAGGGAGGCACACAGTACTACATAGAGCCAAGACTACATGGAACTCTATTCCACATCAAGTTACTCATGCCAGCAGTAAAATTAGATTTAAAAAACAGATATAAAAACACTTTATGGAACAGCGGGGACTGTGAAGCAACACAAACATTGGCACAGACACATGCAAACGCACACAATAACATACACGCTATACATACACATGGATTTAGTACTGTAGATATGTGGTAGTGGTGGAATAGGGGCCTGAAGGAACACAGTGTGTTGTGAAATCTGTGAATGTATTAATGTTTTAATGTTTTTAAAATTGTATAAACTGCCTTCATTTTGCTGGAACCCAGGAAGAGTAGCTGCTGCTTTGGCAGCAGCTAATGGGGATCCATAATAAATACAAATACAAACTAAAATGTGCTGTTGCCTGTTACATCATCAAATCCCACCTTAATTGGGGTGAAACAAAAGCACTGTGTGAAACCTATTAATAATTAACAAAACTAAGTCAGACTTAACTCATGCGTTGTTGTCACGTGTTGAAGAGTGGCTGTGAGACTGTGGGTGATGCACCCCGGCACACATCAGATCCTCTCTATTCAATCCAATGTAGTCTGGCTGAAATGGGGTTTCTTTTTACAGACATCTGTTTGAGGAAACCCTTCAGCCCTGGCCTGAACCTCCCTAAAATAATAACCTGGGATAAATGTAGGTGAATAGGGATGTCTTTTAGGTTTGTCTCTCGTGACAGCCTTAGCTAATTTGGTTCTGGGTGCCGAGATTACCCTTAGGTTGATAACAGAGAAACATTTTTAAGATAGAGACTAGAGGAACCAGACTAGAGAATGAGCCCCTCCTCCCACTGGCAAGTCGAACAAGAAGCCCCAGGCACTGCATTCCCCACGAGCTGCTCTGTTCTGTTCTGTTGTGTTCACACCCAGTGACACATCATCACCAGGCAGGGTCAGAGACCTCCTGGGCATCAGGACCCTGTCACAACTCCTCACACTCAGGCCCTTGAGCAATGTTTATCCCTCCATTCTCCCTCTCTATTTTTCTCTTCTTTTTTTCTCTAAACAATTTTTCCTCATCTCTCCATTTTGACCACTGCATTGTGCATCCCCTTCACATCACCCCCATGGGCATGACAATTCTCATTATCTTTTCATGCTGCACTCTCTATATCCTCCACCCTTTTCCCTCCTTCTCGCCTTCCCCTGGCATCCCTCTTTTAGTTTCCTGAGCACCAGGTTTTCTAAAAAAGATGTCTTGGCCAAGAGAGGTGAGGTGGACATTTTAGGAGCATGTGAAATCACTTAAGGGGCAGTGCTGAAGGTGATCCCTTATGCCTTTGTGATGAGGCATGCATGCTTTACCAAATGAGTTTCATTCCCTCTGCTGAATACAGTGTGTTTAGTGCTGACCATCTCAGAAGTTTGATCGATGGTGAAGATTTACCTAAAGCAGTGGATGAATACTCATAAAGCTTATGAAGGAAAGTAATGAAGTAATGCTATAGGCTAGCCAAAGTCCAGATGTCAGCACTGGGCCAGCCAAATAAAAGGTGATGGGAGAGTGCATGTAATTGTATGTTTACATATGCTGACAGGCACACACACACACACACACACACACACACACACACACACACACACACCACACACACACACACACACACACACACACACTCAGGCATATGCATGCGCATGCAAGCACACACAGACACAGGCACAAACACACACTTGCACACATACACACTCACGCACACAATCGCACACTCACACACACACCTTCATGACTCAAACCGACCAAGAGGGACAAGAGGAACTGACCCAATATTTTTTATTTGATTTGCTTTTCCAATTCTTCATAAAATACAGCAAAACAGATTATAGGCGGCATAGAAAACACATCCAAGGAAGTGCAGAAGTTTAAACTGTATGAAGGCATTTCTCTAACATTGATTATAAGCTTACCCTTTCATGCCTTAGCACAGTCTGATAACCCTTTCCAAACCCCTCATTGAAACTGGCCTCCAGATGAGAGATCAGTGGTGTTGCTCAAACGTGCTCTATTTGCCCAGACCTGAGAGAGAGAGCAAGGGAGAGAGAGAGGGAAAAATGCTCTTTATGAATACATTTCGGACGTGGTAGAAAAACAGTGTGTCTGAAAATAGCTCTCTGCTGGCTGCACGAATCTGCTCTGCACATGGTTTATTTATCCTGAGGATTAGTGCAGGTGACTGGATGGCTGGCTTTCTGTGCTGTGTGTGTTTGATGTAGGTTGGCATGGGCCTCTTTGAATCAGACCCCTTTGATGCTCCTCTGAGGGACAGGCAGAGACAGGAGAGGGGAGCTCTGGTGGTGGAATATAAACTGGACTGGATCGTCCTGTCCCCAAATGCCAGACAAGGGACCGACCTGTAAAACAGTAATTGAGGGAGGGAGAGAGGGAGGGATAGGGAGAGAGAGAGAGGGAGAGGGAAAGAGAGCTGGAGAGAGAGCGGGGGTGAGAGAGACAGAGAGAAAGAGAGAGAGAGGGACAGAGGGCGGTAGATCATTGGGGAGAGGGAGAGAGAGAGGGAGAGAGGGACAGAGGGCGGTAGATCATTGGGGAGAGGGAGAGAGAGAGGGACAGAGGGCGGTAGATCATTGGGGAGAGGGAGAGAAAGAGAGAGAGAGGGACAGAGGGCGGTAGATCATTGGGGAGAGGGAGAGAGGGACAGAGGGCGGTAGATCATTGGGGAGAGGGAGAGGGAGAGAGAGAGGGACAGAGGGCGGTAGATCATTGGGGAGAGGGACAGAGGGCGGTAGATCATTGGGGAGAGGGACAGAGGGCGGTAGATCATTGGGGAGAGAGACAGAGGGCGGTAGATCATTGGGGAGAGGGAGAGGGACAGAGGGCGGTAGATCATTGGGGAGAGGGACAGAGGGCGGTAGATCATTGGGGAGAGGGACAGAGGGCGGTAGATCATTGGGGAGAGAGACAGAGGGCGGTAGATCATTGGGGAGAGGGAGAGGGACAGAGGGTGGTAGATCATTGGGGAGAGGGAGAGGGACAGAGGGCGGTAGATCATTGGGGAGAGGGAGAGGGACAGAGGGCGGTAGATCATTGGGGAGAGGGACAGAGGGCGGTAGATCATTGGGGAGAGGGACAGAGGGCGGTAGATCATTGGGGAGAGGGACAGAGGGCGGTAGATCATTGGGGAGAGGTTCAGAGGGCGGTAGATCATTGGGGAGAGGGAGAGAGGGCGGTAGATCATTAGGGAGAGGGAGAGGGACAGAGGGCGATAGATCATTGGGGAGAGGGAGAGAGAGGGAGAGGGACAGAGGGCGGTAGATCATTGGGGAGAGGGAGAGGGAGAGAGGTAGATCATTGGGGAGAGGGACAGAGGGCGGTAGATCATTGGGGAGAGGTTCAGAGGGCGGTAGATCATTGGGGAGAGGGAGAGAGGGCGGTAGATCATTAGGGAGAGGGAGAGGGACAGAGGGCGATAGATCATTGGGGAGAGGGAGAGAGAGGGAGAGGGACAGAGGGCGGTAGATCATTGGGGAGAGGGAGAGGGAGAGAGGTAGATCATTGGGGAGAGGGACAGAGGGCAGTAGATCATTGGGGAGAGGAAGACAGAGGGACAGAGGGCGGTAGATCATTGGGGAGAGGGACAGAGGGCAGTAGATCATTGGGGAGAGGAAGACAGAGGGCAGTAGATCATTGGGGAGAGGAAGACAGAGGGACAGATGGTGGTAGATCATTGGGGAGAGGAAGACAGAGGGCGGTAGATCATTGGGGAGAGGAAGGATAATGGGGCAGGTTCTGCAGGTTGTGGTTTATTTAATATACAGTAGAAGCAATGTACAGTAACCACAGCAGGAGGCTTTGAAGTCCATGAGTATTCATTCCATCTTCAGAACGTCCTTTGGCAAGGTCGGACATACGGACAACTCAGTATTAACCTCATGCACTGTGTGTGTGTTTGAGTGGCCAGGTATGTAAATCTCAAATCAAATCGTCTGTAACATTTGTCATTGTCGAACACCGCTTAAACTGTGTATTTAAATGTTTGGCATCATATCTTAACATAAACTTCTATGAAGACCCTCTGTGTCGAGGGAAGGGGGGTGAGGGGAGGAGGGGAGGAGGAGGGGGTAGGGGACAAGGGAAGGGGAGAAGGTGAACAGATTGTCAAAGTGAGAGAGGCTGTAGGCAGTGGAAGTGTCAGACAGACAGACAGACACCCAGCATGGACATGATGCTGATCTAAAAACACAAGGACACAGGGATGAGGGGAAAGAAACAATCACTACTGTAGCTGTTGAGAAGGTTGAAGAGAAAATAAAAGGAAAGATGTAATACACAGTAAGTGTTGAGAGAAAGAAGGAGGCTAGTTGGAGAGAGGCAGAAGGCACATGCAGGGACAGAGTAGAGGGATGTAGACTAGAGGATTGGACCAGGGGACAGAGTAGAGGGATGTAGACTAGAGGATTGGACCAGGGGACAGAGTAGAGGGATGTAGACTACAGGATTGGACCAGGGGACAGAATAGAGGGATGTAGACTAGAGGATTGGACCAGGGGACAGAGTAGAGGGATGTAGACTAGAGGATTGGACCAGGGGACAGAGTAGAGGGATGTAGACTAGAGGATTGCGCTACACTAGATTATCTGAGAATAATAGTTTAATGACTCATTCATTTTAATGTCATCTGTGAGATGATTTAACGGTTCACCACATGTATTCTTCAACTTAAAACAGTTCAGGCTGTCATATGACTTGAGAAATAGCTTGGGTAGGCTGTATTCACGCTGACCAACAACTGCAGGACTATGTGTCTTTTTTAGTCTATACTGCAGTAGAATTACACATAAATACATCTTCATTTGTAAGCATTAATTTCTCCTTATAATCACTAACCTGTCTGCAAGTGGACATGGCTGCATCTCCAGTGAATATACTGTATTTAATACTATACAGTGATAGCGGTGGTATATGCTCCATGTTGTTAAATGTTAATTATACTTACCATACAGTATCATGTATTTGATAAAAATTCAGCAGACAAAAGATCGTCTCCCACCCTGATTTATTCTACATGTAGCCTGATGTAATTACATGTTTTCCATCTTAGTTATGACCATACAGTAAATTAGCTAGTACTGTAGGCCCTTGTTGACCAAGTCATCCATATTCCATACACACATTACACAGTACTCAGACCCAAGATCCACAGTCCTATGTAGCAGGATGCAGTGACATTCTGTCACTATTGTCTGGGGAATGGAGCGCTGAGGCCCTGGAGGCTGATTAGTATTTCCTCAATGCTCCTTTGCAGTTTATGTGAGCCTCAGACTGGCATTTCCTCCACCGTCGCTGAACTATTAATTAACCACCTACGGTTCCCTCTTGGCCTGGAGGGCTGGGTTTCAGAATAATTTATTATGTTTTACTTTTTTAAAATGTTTCTGTGGTGTGTGATGAATAGCAGCTTGTTTGCAAGTTAAGGGAAACAGTTGAGCGGCTCTTAGGACGGGGTGGAAAGGGAGCAGTTGTTATCGAGATTTATGTGCCATCATCCTCCAGGTATTGATGAGGAACCAAGTGGAATTAAGTGTGTGTGTGTGTGTGTGTGTGCGCGCGTGCGCACAAGCATCTACTTTTGTGCACGTACAGTGCATTCGGAAAGTATTCAGACCCCTTCCCATTTTGTTACGTTATAGCCTTATTCTAAAATGTATTAAATAAAACATTTTCCTCATCAATCTACACACATTACCCCATAATGACAAAGCGAAAGCAGGTTTTTAGAAAACAGAAATACCTTATTTACATAAGTATTCAGACCCTTTGCTATGAGACTCGAAATTGAGCTCAGGTGCATCCTGTTTCCATTGATCATCTTTGAGATGTTTCTACAACTTGATTGAAGTACACCTGTGGTAAATTCAATTGACTGGGCATGATTTGGAAAGGCACACACCTGTCTATATGAGGTCCCACAGTTGACAGTGAGATCAAAGGAATTGTCTGTTTTTCAGTGGCAGGAACTGGGAGACTAGTCAGGATCGAGGGCAAGATAAACGAGCAAAGTACAGAGAGATCCTTTATGAAAACCTGCTCAAGAGCGCTCAGGACCTCAGACTGGGGCGAAGGTTCACCTTCCAACAGGACAACGACCCTAAGCACACAGCCAAGACAACGCAGGAGTGACTTTGCTACAAGTCTCTGAATGCCCTTGAGTGGCCCAGTCAGAGCCCGGACTTGAACCCGATCAAACATCTCTGGATAGACCTGAAAATAGCTGTGCAGCGACGCTCCCCATCCAACCTGACAGAGCTTGAGAGGATCAGCAGAGAAGAATGGGAGATACTCCCCAAATACAAGTGTGCCAAGCTTGTAGCGTCATACTCAGGAAGACACGAGGCTGTAGTCGCTGCCAAAGGTGTTATAACAAAGTACTGAGTAAAGGGTCTCAATACTTATGTGATTCTTAATTTTTTTATAAATTTGCTAAAATTAGAATAGAACGTAACATAACAGAATGTGGAAGAATGTGGAAAAAGTAAAGTGGTCTGAATACTTTCCGAATGCACTTTATGTGAACGTGTGTATATGAATGCATGCAGATTAGTGTGTAAGGAAGGATATTTACTGATACAAATGTAATATTTAGTCATTTGGCAGGCGTTCTTATCCAGATGTGAGGTGAGTGACTGTGGGGGTGTGACATGTGTCGTGTCTTTGGGGGTACCATTAAACTGAAGATATGTTTATCAATTAGCTCCCTGTAATTATTATCACGCGATTAAACTGATTAATCGTTTAATTGTAATTAACTAGGAGATCGGGGCACCAAGGAGAATATTCAGATTACAAAGCTATAATTTTCCTAATATAACTTTCCTGTACTATAATATTATATTCTATTATAGGTATAGGCCGATTATCTTCTAGTTTAAATGGTGTATTTACCTCGAGTCCAGTCTCATTCCAAACGTCGTAAATTGTTGTATCTGCACGAACCCAGTCTTTACTAAAATCATCCATACATCAATTGTCTTAAAATCATTTATTTACTACACTAAGTAATTAACAGAAAAACATACAAACAGTAATTATCGTCACAAAGGATTGGTATAGGAATGTGCCCTTGTGGGCTAAACAGGCAGGTCGGCCTGTTGAACAATGGGTCATAAACGGTCCGCTGAGAAGTTACACAGAGTTCATTAATATTAACAATTGACAATTGAAGGCTCACTCATTCGGGAACAATTGCAATCAATACATATTTACGCTCATGTGTCGTCGTGATCCTTGTTCGAGAGTTCTGTTCTGTTGGGGAGTTTTGTCCGCGTTCTCTCTCTCTCTCTCTCGGTTAGAATGGATCTTTCAGAGCGACATTCATTAATGTCGTCATAGAATGGTTGTTTCGTTGGTCTTCGCGTTCGATGATATAATTTACTTAGCTGCAGACTAATAATTAATATCAAAGACTTGTTCTTATTCTGTCGGTATCAATAGTCTAAAAGTTAACCACGTGGTATGGTTCACTTTCAGTAGAGTACTTGGATGGTCAAACCTCTGGCCATAGAGTGTAGGCCTGGTCTGAAGAAATGTAAATCAGGGGGTGTTTTATAGTGCCCATAGAACAGGCTTGTCAAATGACGCCTGGTCCTGTATGGGTCCCTGGGGGCGTGCCTATGACTGAGTTAGATTTGGTTACAGAAATACAATTCTATCACATTACATCAGTACAATAGCATCTCAATGTCTTACAAAAGCTTTATCCTTATTAATACATTCTATACAACCATTATGATGCTATTATATAAACAGTTTTATGGTAATATGGCTATATTGTCTCTTCTGAGTATCACAAAATTGTACCAAGCGGATCAGTTCGTAGCTGTATTCTTCACCAATCTTCCATACCTTCTCCAGAACACAAAATGTCGCTTGGCTCTCCAATTCTATGAGTTGGAAGAATTTCCTGTGTCTCTCTATGGGCCATGTGGCCAGAGACTCTCCTGGAATTTTAGAGTTTTTACGACCCTTTACACACAGGGTGGATTGGGGGGGAAGGTAAGGGTTGGTGGTGCAAAAGGGAGGGGTCAACTGTCCTCCCTGTACCAAAAGAGGCCAACGTCATGACATACCCCCCCTGGTGGTTTGGATCTTGTTTATCCTGCAAGTTACAAATCAACATAAAATCATGACCACGTGATGTCCCATTGGTAGATCATCGTTGCAGTCCTCTCTGGTGGTTGAACTTGGTAGGCTCTCTGAAAGCGGAGCCGTCCACCACAAGGATGGGCAGTTGATGTCCGGTTGGTGATCGCCGTTGCGGTCTCCTCAATTGGTGTACCTTGGTAGGTTCCCTGGAAGCTGTAAAGTACCCCAGGAAGGGCCAGGGGATGTCCTGGTTGGTGATCGCCGTTGCGGTCCCCCCCCCTCTGGTGGTTTACCTTGGTAGTCTCTCTGACAGCGGGCATGCCGCCACAAGGATAGGCTGTGGGTGTCCGGATTTGGGGTCGCCGTTCCGGACCCGTCGTCCAGACTGGAAGATCTGGGCAGTAACTTAGGCAGATGTTAACACTCATGAAATATATATAATTACATTCATTCCCCAATGAGCGGCGTTGTGGCACTAAGTGATGGTTGTATGGGGACTTTGTTTATGGCTCTATCACTTCCTAAGTGTCAAAGGAACTGAACCGAAAAGGAATGAAAGCATAAACAGAACAAAAATATACAAAATATAGTTCACACAAAAAAAATCATCTAATTGGACTGTATTCTATATACGTCCAATGTTCTGGCAAAATGATTATCATGGCATTGTCTCTAATGCCATATCTAGGGTTTTTCCTACTTGGTGTGTTGCTTAGGCGCTATCCTAAGTTGATAACTATATGATAAGTCTACAGCTGTAATGCACTAGTTTTGGGCAGTCTACAGGTATGACCTATGGACTTCTGGGAAGAAAACTGGTGAGTGCTGTAGAGTCAAAGGCCTAGAAGTAAATGTTCAACTTTACTAAGGCTGGTATATTGCTTGGGCCCTTAAGTGGTCCTGGCATAAATCCTAATTGGATGTTCCGTTGTGCATGTGCGTTTATGCTTACACAAGCGCTCATGTCAAGGGAAGAAAACCAAGTATCCGGGCAGATTACAACTTGTTCAGAATGAGTCTGACGTAGTCAGGTAATTTTCAGGTCAATGCCTGGAGGTCAGTCAGAATTGGTGTCAAGGGAGTCTGTAGTAGTTTTTCTACAAGTCACTGTTTCTTCCACTTTTGTAGTGGCGATAGGTATGAAGTCTATTTCATAGCTATGTTATCCACGGAGGAGCTAACCTCACGACGGAAGTACTCTTTAAGTATTGGACCAGTCATACGTGGTGTGATCATGGTTCATGACTTCTAATAATTTTCCTCCTGAATGGAGGATCCTATTTATTAGTGACGTGTGTTAACCATTGGAAGAGTGCACTGGAGATTCCCCTCCATGTGTTGCACTCTGAGTGACTCCTATGTCGCTGTTGTCAATGGTAATTTGATTGGTTAAGTCTCTAACCTTCTTACTGATTGTAGCTGGACTGACTGTTGTTAGTATTGGTACTGGTACTCAAGGGGACCAGTTATCCTACCGATTTATTCTGAAATATTATCTACCGGAACACATGATTGGAGCATTTTACTAGTTGTATTGTAGTTGAACCTACACATGGCAAAGAATGATTATTGTTGCCATTTGTTTTGGAGGTGGACAAGTCCACTGGACTTCCTTTATGACCAGTGTGGTACACCTCAGTACTATCTTAGATGTCTTCTAAGATAATCCCCGTCTAGGGGCCTGTCTGCTCCTCACTGTTCTCATAGGAGAGTTTACAACTAGATTTGATTTATGCTCTGGCGGCCTCGCACGGTGTTGTCCGTAGTCTTGACCCCCCCACCGGCCTCGATGAGGCTCATCATGGGTCTGGGCTACTATTCCCCCCCTTTGTGCCTCGGGACCCCCCCACCAGCGGGTGGTGTTGGTGTCCGATGCGCAAATGAAAAGGTCGGACCCTATGTACGAGTTGTCAGCGGCCGCGTTTTTATGAGAGTGGCTGTAACCTTTCAACCAAATCTCCTGGTGTTTGTGCTTCAAAACGCTCAGTGGCTGTCGAGGCATGTCAGTCAACCCCGCGTCCGCGTGTGGCAACCTCTTCATTACCTGCGAACTGAGACGAGGATATCGGAATGTGATATCGCAAAGTGTTTCACAAGTGGGAGTCATCGGGTCAGTTGCTGGGCTGACGCCATTAGTGTCATTGTAAGGGGTGACAGTCCCCAACAAAGCGGAAGGTGTATCATCGGAAGCAGAGTATACTCTGCGCATCAATGTTTTTCTTGCTGGGACGGCCGCAGTGCTTGCGGAAGTGTCCAAAGGGAAAGAAAAGTTCCTCTCAACTACCGTATTACATGACTGCAAGGAGGAGGGAAGTTGCTTATTCACAGAGACAGCTGGCTCGAAATCATGAAAAGAATGGTCAATCAGGTTGGCTGATGGAATGTGTCGAGATATCGTACTATCTCCGTGGATCGGATTTTGTACCAAGAGGTTTCTAAACGTCTTTTTCTCAAGGGGTGCTTTCGACAGATACCCCTCGTGAAGGACTGCGTTGCAGCTAGCGTTAGGGGAAGACGGTGTGGTCAGTGGAGAAGGCACTGTGGCCTGTGACCATACCTGGTTGGTTTTCCAATCCATCAATGGGAGTAACCGATCCATCAAGTCTGCTCCAAGTAGCAGGGTTACAGTTTCGAGGCTGGTAACATACACAGGGTGAACGAGCGATACGTCCTGGAAGTGTAGTTTCAGCATGACTCTCAATGTGAGAGGCGAGGTAGTCTGAGTGACCCCTCGAAGTTTAGTGTCGCATCGTTCCACTTTTAACCAACGTTTAGTTGGTTTCAAAGCCCTTTTGAGATCATCAAACAATGTTTGAGAGATGAGTGATATTGTCACACCCGAATCAATTAGTGCATGACAAGCTAAGCAGTCCTCCAGAACTGTTTCCAGGTATGGCCGTTTAGATTCGTGGTTAGTGGACATATTCCCCACAAAGTGGAGTGGTCGTTCGCAACGACGTGATGTGCCATGTCTGTTCAAGATGGAAGCAGATTGACTTTTCCGATTTTGAGTGGGCTTGGCTTTAACGAAGCGTTTGACCTTTTTCTTCGCAACTTTTGTATCAGAGTCTATGGACAGAGCCCGGGGGCTTGTTTCTTGATCAAGCGGGCCCTGGATAGGGTCTTGAATGAGAGCGGGAGAAATTTGAACTTTAGCGTCCATGCTATGGGTGTTAATTCCTGCGGACCTGGTGTCCGGTAATTCCCCGTCTAGTCCTTGTGACTTATCTTTTACCCTTTTCTCAAATTGTTCTCGCTTAAGTTCTTCCCGTAGTGGGACTTCTGGAGAACATTGGTCTACGTTTTGATCGTACTTCAACCCTTTGTTACCCTTGTGCTCTGACACTTTTGGTGGGTTGGGTGCAGGAACGTAGCGAACGGGTCGATTGTAGCGGTAGTCATGTTGATGGCTACGTATTTTACAGTTATTTCGACCGCGGAGGTTATTGGAATCAGGGTTTCGTGGTAGAAACTGTTGTTGTGCGTCATCTCTCGACGCTCCAATACCTGATAATGCACCCTCTAACTGGAGTGAGTGCTCCTGGTTAAACTTCAAAACTGAGTGGTCAGGGCTCTTAGCGTTGTGAACTTTTGATGCCTCAAAAGCTGTGCTTGCAAGCTCTCTGAGTTGTAAGATAGGCAAGCCAACGTGGGCTGCAGGGCCCAAGTAGGTAATGAAGGTGGGATACATGTTCGACAGAAACATTTGTTTGAATGGTAACAGCTCTTCCATTCCTGTTTCTGTGAGTAGGCCAAAGTAAGCTGAACGAAGCCTATGATAGAAAGCTTGTGGGTGTTCGTTCCGAGCTTGTTTGACGGTGTGAGCCAGTGAGCTATCGTGTTTGCGAGTCGCAGAACCACTGAATTCTAATTTCAAAGCTGTGGCAAGTTTAGCATAGTCATTTAGCACGTGTTGCTGTTGTAGACGAATTAACCTCGTCACGTGTCTATTCGACGTTCGCTTCAACAGGTAAACCCTGTCAGAACCCGTAGCGTTCGGGTAGCCACCCAACGCGTCCTCTATGTCAGCTAGGAACGTCTCAGTATCGTTTGGCTGACCTGGAACGGGATCAAAGGTGGGGAAATTCTTGACGAGTTTGTCAAGGTATTCCGCGCCAAGCGGGCGGAGAGGGTTGGCTTCATCCTGTGGAGAGATTGGGGCCGAAAGGCCAAGAGAAGAAGCCAAGCCTTGTTGTTGTTGGCCAAGAGGCGCCATATTACTCAGTGCCGAAGGGCCAAGAGGAGAAGACTGAGGGACACATGAGGGAGGCAAGGTCTGAAACCTATTGTCTTCACTCCTGTGAGTACAGGGCTCCGGTTGCTTGGATGGGAAGTAGAGCGTGACCATTCTGGATTTCCTCCAGATGGTACCTAAGGGTGGAATTCTGCTGCATTGCAGAGTCCACTTGAGCGCTTAGAGTACTGATTTTGGACACGTGAGTGTCACACCTGCTCCTTTCGGTCTCAAACTTATCTGTCATGGTTTGCAGATAGCGGTCTTGAGTACGGAGCGAGAGATTCAGTGATGAGATTTCCTCTGCTTGCTTAGAAATCAATATTTCCAACCTCATCACCTGAGTTCTCTCATCATTCATTTGGTCAGCGACTTCAATAAGTTCTGCTGATTTATCATCCAACTTTGTCATTGTGTTCATTAACTGATCGTCTTTGGTCTGCAGCGCTTTGAGGAGCACCGTGTTATTTTGAGTAACATTCAACAAAACAGCATGCATGTTGTCAAGTTGAGCGCTCCTGTTTGTAGATAACTCTTCAGATTTATCTAGTTTGGCATGGACATCATCGTATTTAGTTTTGGCTAAATCGAGTTGTTCCTGTAGAAAACGATTTTGTTGAAGAGCTTGTGCTTGTTCATCGTCATACGTTTTTGCAATTACATTTAATTGTTCAGTTTTCGAACGCAGTTCCATAGCTGGCAGAATTTTTCCCTTTTCTGCATTTGTCATTGGTTTCCCGGTTCTCTCCACCTGTCCCTTTATGTCTACCGTTACCTGCTCGTGCTTCAGCTGTGCACTGCGGTATTGGACAGATGGCAATCTCGGATGGCAAGACATCAGAGCTAGACTGGAGAGAACCTTTACGAGGCCTGCGCCCGATGGTTGATTTTGGAAAACATTGTTGTCTGCTTTTCCACTAATGGCATAATTAGGGTTGTTATCGCTGCTGAGGTCAGAGATCAATCCATTTACGGGTGGAGGTTCACTAATTAGCGGGCGAGTGGGAACCACCCCCTCTGATAGCTTGCACATTATTAGAACATTTGAAAGGAAAAAATGTTTTTCCTAATTTTCCAAAATTTGGTTTTGGAATGTGGAAAACTGCAAAGACGATTTTAATCTATTTATAGACGTTAATGAACCATCAGTACTGTACAGTACTGTGGAAGTTGGACGTGAATGAATTTGCAAAAGCAAATTGAATTAATCAATGCCAATGATTAGTCCTACCTGGGTAGGCTATCTGGGTATTAAACTTGAATTACCTGAGAGGTTGCTTCATCCAGGTTAATATGCTAAGTTTAAGTTGTCTCATTTAATTGGAAGAACCTAGAAAGGTATGTTCGACAATTTAACTAAATAAATTGAATGAGACGATAATCCATACAATCTCCATTGATTGGATATCATAAGTGTAAACCGTAGTTCAAATGTTGGGACCCTTCACCACTAGGGTACGCTCCTCCCTGGGGCTGAGCCACATGGGATTCACTCCCGTCAGTAATGGGTTTGGTGAATGTGCTTTGCTAAAGCAGATTTTACTGATTAATCTATTTATGATATATCAAACCTGTATAGGCTATCTGGGAATTAACTTTGAATTACCTGAGAGGTTGCTTCATCCCGGTTAATATGCAAAGTTTAAGTTGTCTCATTTAATTGGAAGAACCTAGAAAGGTATGTTCGACAATTTAACTAAATAAATTGAATGAGACGATAATCCATACAATCTCCATTGATTGGATATCATAAGTGTAAACCGTAGTTCAAATGTTGGGACCCTTCACCACTAGGGTACGCTCCTCCCTGGGGCTGAACGTCAGTAAAGGGGTTTTACTGACTGTGCCTTGCTAAAGCAGATTTTACTGATTAATCTATTTATGATATATCAAACCTGTATAGGCTATCTGGGAATTAACTTTCAATTAACCTGAGAGCATTGCTTCATCTAAGTTAAGTTTGGAAAAAGTTAATCATGTCTCATTGTAGACGCCCAATCAATTTTGGATATTATTTGAAAGATCCACTTGAAAAGGTAAATCTGGCAATTTCACTTGTTAGTTAAATTGAATGAGACGTCATATCCAGTCAATTGTGATTGTCTGGATATGTTACCGTGCTCCACGTTTGAATTTCCCCTAGAGATGTACTGGCAATTCTTCACCACCAGGGTGCAGAATGCTGAAATTAAACGGAAGTACAAAGGTCGGACTTCCGTCGCGCTAGCGGAGAAGTTTTAAACGTGTTACGGGGGAGGGTAAAATGTTCCCTCTCTGTTAGCTTACCCGTAATGCTAAGCTATTGCTACTTGGTTCAGGAGTATCCTTCCAAGCACCAAAATAGGATCCTTTCACTTATGGAAAGGGTGGGTTTTCTAGTGACGTCTCACCTTAACCCCATTCAGCATATTCTGCTGGCGTTTATGTTGACCGGAGCGACACGGTACTTAACTACAAATACGCATACGGTCTGCCCACACTGTCTTAGTGCGGTAGGCAAATTATTCGGCTCGGTTACTGGACAGTTAACTTCTAACCTTACTCTAGAAGTTAATATTGACCGACAGAAATAGTACCGTTTGGCCTAACGGACTAAATCTGGAATTTATCCCTCACTGCTATCGACATAAGACCGGAGCTACTCTAAATAGCTTCTCTCAATGGAAAATGCACAATCACTTTGTTTATATAGCAGGCTGTTTGTACAATTCTGTTTGCACAATTGATATATAGAATTTCACAGCAAAGTCCAATTCTATCTTAGATTCCTCGCACGGGGGCTCCAATATGTCGTGTCTTTGGGGGTACCATTAAACTGAAGATGTGTTTATCAATTAGCTCCCTGTAATTATTATCACGTGATTAAACTGATTAATCGTTTAATTGTAATTAACTAGGAGATCGGGGCACCAAGGAGAATATTCAGATTACAAAGCTATAATTTTCCTAATATAACTTTCCTGTACTATAATATTATATTCTATTATAGTATAGGCCAATTATCTTCTAGTTTAAATGGTGTATTTACCTCGAGTCCAGTCTCATTCCAAACGTCGTAAATTGTTGTATCTGCACGAACCCAGTCTTTACTAAAATCATCCATACATCAATTGTCTTAAAATCATTTATTTACTACACTAAGTAATTAACAGAAAAACATACAAACAGTAATTATCGTCACAAAGGATTGGTATAGGAATGTGCCCTTGTGGGCTAAACAGGCAGGTCGGCCTGTTGAACAATGGGTCATAAACGGTCCGCTGAGAAGTTACACAGAGTTCATTAATATTAACAATTGACAATTGAAGGCTCACTCATTCGGGAACAATTGCAATCAATACATATTTACGCTCATGTGTCGTCGTGATCCTTGTTTGAGAGTTCTGTTCTGTTGGGGAGTTTTGTCCGCGTTCTCTCTCTCTCTCTCGGTTAGAATGGATCTTTCAGAGCGACATTCATTAATGTCGTCATAGAATGGTTGTTTTGTTGGTCTTCGCGTTCGATGATATAATTTACTTAGCTGCAGACTAATAATTAATATCAAAGACTTGTTCTTATTCTGTCGGTATCAATAGTCTAAAAGTTAACCACGTGGTATGGTTCACTTTCAGTAGAGTACTTGGATGGTCAAACCTCTGGCCATAGAGTGTAGGCCTGGTCTGAAGAAATGTAAATCAGGGGGTGTTTTATAGTGCCCATAGAACAGGCTTGTCAAATGACGCCTGGTCCTGTATGGGTCCCTGGGGGCGTGCCTATGACTGAGTTAGATTTGGTTACAGAAATACAATTCTATCACATTACATCAGTACAATAGCATCTCAATGTCTTACAAAAGCTTTATCCTTATTAATACATTCTATACAACCATTATGATGCTATTATATAAACAGTTTTATGGTAATATGGCTATATTGTCTCTTCTGAGTATCACAAAATTGTACCAAGCGGATCAGTTCGTAGCTGTATTCTTCACCAATCTTCCATACCTTCTCCAGAACACAAAATGTCGCTTGGCTCTCCAATTCTATGAGTTGGAAGAATTTCCTGTGTCTCTCTATGGGCCATGTGGCCAGAGACTCTCCTGGAATTTTAGAGTTTTTACGACCCTTTACACACAGGGTGGATTGGGGGGGAAGGTAAGGGTTGGTGGTGCAAAAGGGAGGGGTCAACTGTCCTCCCTGTACCAAAAGAGGCCAACGTCATGACACATGATAATACCTCTATGTGCCAATATCACTCATTTTGAGGATGTTTCTCCTGTTGAATTCCAAAAAACTGCCAAACTGTCTCCTAAAGCATCCATTCAAATATCCTTAAGAGTGTATTGATGCAACACCTGTATGTCAATCTAAGCAACATAATAAAAAATCCCTATGAAAATCCATCAATTTAAATTTGAGATATCAGGGGCTGCGTCTCAATCGCATCCGCCTATGTCGGCCTTTCCGCATCTACGGTGGAAAGTGACCGAGGTACAGCAATGTTTGTCAGACCATGAGACATTCCGAAAATTTTCTCACAAAAACGTCTGTAGCGTCCAAACGGTTTGGCCTAGAAACTATTATAGCCACTCTAGGTAACCCATACAAACGAATAGAAGTACAGTTTTGTGCCAACAAAAATAAGGTGTTAAATGTGTTCCAAAAAAACGACTATTTCCTGAGCCTTCTTATATCTCCTCGATATAGGACAGACACTTCAAAACCTTATTCTTTAGGATACATTTTTTTACTTTTTTTTTGTTGTTGTTGCCATTTATGAATGTGCGTTTCTACGGGCTATAGTAGTAAAGGCCAAATTCAATATTTTATCAAATCATTTTCCCCCCTTTTTTTTATACCTAAAGGTATAATGAAATGGCTAAATGATCCATGGTATGACCATCTTCAAACAATTCCATATGTTATACTATTAGAGGTTTTTAACCCACAGAGCTGCACGGCAGCAGTACTCATAAGTCAATGCGCCTCTGGAGAGGCCATTCCACCCTGCCTTTTAATCAGCATCTGATTTACACCTGATGAGTGGACTTTTCCTCCAATCAAGCCTGTAAATTGATGACATAAATGCCCAAGGCGCAATGCAAACCCACAGAGCAGAAGACAGTGTTCCCCACCAACTGTAACTGCTCACCCCAACACTAATGTGTTTACTGTTTAGGGTTAACCACCCACACACTCCAAGGGTAAATGTGATCCATCTTTTCTCTTTAGACAATGAGATGAAATGAAACTAATCGCTCACGTAGACCAAATCATTACACTCGTTGATTGATGACCAGACTGCCCCAAAAAGGGAAGATAATTCCCCTCCCCAATCTACAGCCTTAGCTCATGTTTCAGAATCTGAAACTGCAGATAGGATTTTTCATCATTGGTTTATTTATTTATGATATGATGATGTGTCGAGCTCCAGAGCATTCTCTCTCTCTCTCTCTCTCTCTCTCTCTCTCTCTCTCTCTCTCTCTCTCTCTCTCTCTCTCTCGCTCTCTTGCTCTCTCTGCCCTTCAGATGACAGGGACACACCTGTTTAATGTGTCTGGCTGTGTTATCTTATTCTGCTCCTCCAGCCAACAGCTTCCTCTCAGTGCTCATGGCCCTGCATGAATCGCTGGGCGCCACAAGACTCAGCCACTTCCCTACTTTCCCCTTCTCTAAAAACACTTGTGCTCAATTAGGAAGGATACAATATGTTCACATCCAGAAGGGTATACCCAACATCAGCGTGGAGCTCTGGGTGGGAGAGACGAGCGAGGCTGACCAGAGTGAGGAGAAGCTCAGATCACACACCCTGCCTTAGGTCTTAATTATTCTGTCTGTCTCCCAGGAATCTAGTTTCCCCGCCTTTAGCCCTCTCATCATGCAGCCTTGAGCTGGGCAACAATAGGAGAGGATGGTGTCTAGTGGCTGATGGTGTGTGGAAGGCTGGGTTTTGATGTGCCGAAAAGACCACAAGCATGACCTGCTGATCCCCTGATCACAACTGTCCTTGGGTTTTTGTAGCACCCTCTGCATACATTCCTACAGTTACAACCATCATGTAGAGATGCTTCTTCTCCCATTTATTGAATGTCAATCATACAGTAGAGAGCATTAATTGTATCTATAATGGAACACACAATATGAAATATACTGTATGCAAATAAAACAACATCCAGAAATAACACAGAGGAATTACAACATTGTCCCGTTACACTCTGAAATTGAAGTTTATTTCCGAAATGCTATATCCACCAATTCTTAAAATGTTTGTTTTTTCATCAGAAATGATTCGTTATGGGTACCTTCATGTGTGTGTAAAATATCACTCTTCTCAGATTTTTAATTCATAGATTTTAGATGTGTATGAAAATGTGTTTTCTTTTGCAAAACGCTATATATCCACTGTTTAGCTGGTATGGAATGTTCATATCCTTGACTGTGATCTGTGTTTGCTATCTTAAGATTAATGCACTTACTGTAAGTCGCTCTGGATAAGAGCATCTATGAAATTACTAAAATATCCATATTACTGTATTGAATTATTATTTGTTTTTATATTGGTGTCACAAATGTATCATTTGTACAGTTCTTTATTAAACATACTTATTTGTTACATTTGACTGTGTAAAACCTAGCAGTACTACTTATTTCACCAAGAGTGAAGCAGATAAATAGCGTTTAGCAAAAAACATGATTATTTGTCTCTCTGAAATGAAGCCATCAAGTGATAGATTTTTTTACAAATACAGTCTGCCATTGAACAACCCCATGCCATGATTAGATTGTGAAAAAACAAACAAAACAAAAACAACAACATCATTTCTTTAAACAATCAAATATAATTTACCAACATCTCTGAAAATGGATATATAGCATTTTGGAATGTAACTCTTTAATTGTTTCCTGTATCCCATTGATTGTTCTCTCATTATGACTCTATTGTTGCCATGAAACAAGGAGGTCTGTTTTTGTTAAACGCAGCACGGACTGCGTATTAAGGGGCCTGTGCTGTTTTTTAATTGCAGCCAGATAGCAGCAGGCAGAGATAACTTTGAGTGGCAGTCATTCTCTGTGTCTTATTACACTTCTGAGACTGAGATTCACAAATTACTTAATTCTTCGGCCGTGGGCTGATTGGGTTCAGATTGTGGAAAGATGGGGGAAATCTGGCATCCATTAAATTGCGCATAGAGTAGTGGAAGGAAGATAGCATGGAGAGAGGCGAGTAGGGGGTTGACGATCTTCTGCTTTGAATTCACAGAGAAGGTGATTGCTGTTGCACTTGAGAATGGGGTTTTTTGAACAATATTTGAAGGCGTAAGTCTCAAAGAGTTATATGGCTGCCAGTGGAGGCTGTGCAGTGATGGGGAATATTGATCTGAAAGAGGATAACAGTATATTACAATCCCTGAGAAGTCATTCTGTTGGACACAATGGCACCGAAGGGGATGGCTGCCGTTTTACGGGCCCCTCACCAATTATGCTATTTTGTGTGTTTTTTCGCATTGTTTGCAACTTATTTTGTACATAATGTTTCAGCTACCGCCTCTTAAATATCGAAAAGAGCTTCTGGATATCAGATCACGTTGGCCAAAAGGACGGATGGTAGAGGCGGGTTACCCACTCGCCGACAAATTTTCACAAGGCACCCGGATCTGCGGCCCCTGTATCTCTGTCTCCTCTTCATGCGAATGGCAGGATTTGGGCCTGGTCCGGGAGCTGCAGTGTATCCTTCGCATCAGACTCATAAAAAAAAAATCTAAACCTCGAACTATATTAACCTGCCTCTACCATTCATCCTTTTGGCCAACGTGCAATCACTGGAAAATAAACTGGATGAGTTCTGTTCAAAACTATCCTACCAACGGGACATTAAAAACTGTAATATCTTGTGGCTGAACAACGACATGGACAATATACAGTCTAATATTAAGAAAGTCTCAAGATTTTGCTCGCATGATAAGCTGTAGACCCAGTGGTGATTTTAGCATGTAAATCTTGGTGGGGCAAAAATAAAAAATAAAAGTGGGATGCATTCCAGCAAAGCCACAACACAACACTAAACAATACATTAATTGCACTATAACGGTGACAAACGATGGTCACAAACTGTTCATGCCTGCATAAAGCTGTCCCAAAAGCAGTCCCAACATCTTACCACTGCTACACCTGGCTATCAGCGGAGCCTTGTCTGGCAGCGAAACAGTTCATTCAGCCTCCTTTACTGCCTTTCAAAAAGAAAATAGCTGATATGGCTGACTTGCTTAAACAAATGTGGTTTCTAATGACAATTGAGATGTCAAACTATGGCATAACATTTACATTTTAGTCATTTAGCAGACACTCTTATCCAGAGCGACTTACAGTAGTGAGTGCATACATTTCATGCATTTTGTTTTTTTCTACTGGCCCCCCGTGGGAATCAAACCCACAACCCTGGCGTTGCACACACCCTGCTGGCGTTGCAAACACCATGCTCTACCAACTGAGCCACAGGGAAGGCCCGAATAAGAGGCAATACGTAATTTCAATTAAGACATTAATGACTGAGCTAGGACGGACGTAATCAATATAACTATTTGTTTAGCACTTTTGAAATGTACAGCGACAGAATTCAGAACATGGGCCGTTCTTACAGTGCTCTCCCTGTACACCAAGTCAGAACCGTAGGATAAATAAAGGGGCATATAAGCAAACAATGAAAGCTCTTACAAAATTCTCTAAAACAGGTTATAGGCTATATGTGCAACCTCAAGTCAGAACAGTAGGTGGAATTAAGAGGGGTAAATAGACCAAATTATTAGGGTGAGGCACATGGACAGCTTAATACACAACATACACTTAGTATTACTTTCTTAGCTACAGTATACATATCTCCCTGGCATATTACATCATTTATGCAGCAGCATACAAGACATTTTTGGACTCACCTTGTTGTGCCGTGCTCACTTGAACAGGAAGGTGGCACGGCGATCCTTCGTGGGCAAATTTTGTCATCAAAGTCTGGCATTCTCTGGATTTATGGTGTTTCAAGACAATTTGGAATTCTTAAAAAAACAAGGTCGAATCATGATGACGTCATTTATCTTCAGGTCACAGCTCTAGAAAGAGGCCAGAGTTCCTGACTTACATTTCTGAGTTGGATGACCGTTCAAAACGTATTTCGCAGTCGGAGCTAATTTTTTCCGGAATTCCCAGTTGTCTAGAACTCACTGAAGTCAAGAGACCATGTTTGTATACGGCTTTAACTCAATTATTATATATTTTTTTACAATGTTTGCAAACTGATATGTGACATATATTAATGCCAAAATACAAAAATAAAAATTCAAAAAAAATCTGCCGCACCTGCTCTGAATGACGAGTCGCCACTGTGTAGACCACCCTATCTACCGAAAGACTTTTAATCTATATTTTTTGTCACTGTCTATTTACCACCATAAACCAATGCTGACACTAAGACCACACTCAATGAGCTGTATAAGGCCATAAGCCTAGACCCACTCCAATTCGTATACCGCTCCAACAGATCCACAGATGACGCAGTCTCTATTGCACTCCACACTGCCCTTTCCCACCTGGACAAAAGGAACACCTATGTGAAAATGCTGTTCATTGACTACAGCTCAGTGTTCAACACCATAGTGCCCATGAAGCTCATCACTACGCTAAGGACCCTGGGATTAAACACTTCCCTCAGCAACTGGATCCTGGACTTCCTGACGGGCCGCACCCAGGTGGTAACGGTAGGCAACAACACATCTGCCACGCTGATCTTCAACACGGAGGCCCCTCAATTTTGTGTGCTTAGTCCCCTCTTGTAATCCTTGTTCACCCACGCTGATCTTCAACGTGGGGGCCCCTCAAGGGTGCGTGCTTAGTCCCCTCCTGTACTCCTTGTTCACCCACGACTGCATGGCCAAGCACGACTCCAACAACTTCATTAAGTTTGCTGACAACACAACGGTGGTAGGCCTAATCACAGACAATGATGAGACAGCCTCTAGGGAGGAGGTCAGAAACCTGGCAGTCTGGTGGCAGGACAACAACTACTCCCTCACCGTGAGCAAGACAAAGGAGCTGATCGTGGACTACAGGAAAAAGAGGGCCGAACACGCCCCCATTCTTATCGACAAGGCTCTAGTGGAGCAGGTCGAGAGCTTCAAGTTCCTTGGTGTCCACATCACCAACAAATCAAATCAAAGTTTATTTGTCACGTGCACCGAATACAACAGGTGTAGACCTTACAGTGAAATGCTTACTTACAGGCTCTAACCAACAGTGCAAAAAAGGTATTAGGTGAACAATAGGTAAGTAAAGAAATAAAAACAACAGTAAAAAAGACAGTGAAAAATAACAGTAGTGAGGCTATATACAGTAGCAAGGCTATAACAGTATCGAGGCTATATACAGGCACCGGTTAGTCGGGCTGATTGAGGTTGTATGTACAGTTGAAGTCAGAAGTTTACATAAACCTTAGCCAAATACATTTAAACTCAATTTTTCACAATTCCTGACATTTAATCCCATCCTGAGCGGTATGACGGCTGCGTGGTCCAATGGTGTTTATACTTCTGTACTATTGTTTGTACAGATGAACGTGGTACATTCAGGTGTTTGGAAATTGCTCCCGAGGTTGAACCAGACTTGTGGAATTTATTTTCTGAGGTCTTGGCTGATTTCTTTTGATTTCCCCATGATGTCAAGCAAAGAGGCACTGAGTTTGAAGGTAGGCCTTGAAATACACCCACAGGTACACCTCCAATTGACTCAAATTATGTCAATTTGCCTATCAGAAGCTTCTAAAGCCAAGCAATCATTTTCTGGAATTATCCAAGCTGTTTAAGGCACAGTCAAATTAGTGTATGTAAACTTCTGACCCACTGGAATTGTGATACAGTGAATTCTAAGTGAAAAAATCTGTCTGTAAAGAATTGTTGGAAAAATGACTTGTGTCATGCACAAAGTAGATGTCCTAACCGACTTGCCAAAACTATAGTTTGTTAACAAGAAATTTGTGGAGTGGTTGAAAAACGAGTTTTAATGACTCCAACCTAAGTGTATGTAAACTTCCGACTTCAACTGTACATGTAGATATGGTTAAAGTGACTATGCATATATGATAAACAGAGAGTAGCAGTAGTGTAAAAGAGGGGGTGGTGGGTGGCGGAACACAATGCAGATAGCCCGGTTAGCCAATGTGCGGGGGCACTGGTTGGTCGGGGCATTTGAGGTAGTGTGTACATGAATATATAGTTAAAGTGACTATGCATATATGATAAACAGAGAGTAGCAGCAGCGTAAAAGAGGGGTTGGGGGGGGGGGGGGGGGGCACACAATGCAAATAGTCTGGGTAGCCATTTGATTACCTGTTCAGGAGTCTTAAAAAAACTGTTGAGAAGAATTTTTGTCCCAGACTTGGCAGTCCGGTAGTAGACAGAACAGTCTATGACTGGGGTGGCTGGGGTCTTTGACTATTTTTAGGGCCTTCCTCTGACACCGCCTGGTGTAGAGGTCCTGAATGGCAGGAAGCTTAGCCCCAGTGATGTACTGGGCCGTACGCACTACCCTCTGTAGTGCCTTACGGTCGGAGGCCGAGCAATTGCCATACCAGGCAGTGATGCAACCAGTCAGGATGCTCTCGATGTTGCAGCTGTAGAACCTTTTGAGGATCTGAGGACCCATGACAAATCTTTTTAGTTTCCTGAGGGGGAATAGGCCTCTTCACAACTGTCTTGGTGTGTTTGGACCATTCTAGTTTGTTGGTGATGTGGACACCAAGGAACTTGAAGCTCTCGACCTGCTCCACTACAGCCCCGTCGAAGAGAATGGGGGCGTGCTCGGTCCTCCTTTTCCTGTAGTCCACCATCCTCTCTTTTGTTTTGGTTACGTTGAGGAATAGGTTGTTATTCTGGCACCACCTGTCCAGGTCTCTGACCTCCTCCCTATAGGCTGTCTCGTCGTTGTCGGTGATATGGCCTACCACTGTTGTGTCGTCTGCAAACTTAATGATGGTGTTGGAGTCGTGCCTGGCCATGCAGTCGTGGGTGAAGAGGGAGTACAGGAGGGGACTGAGCACGCACTCCTGAGGGGCTCCAGTGTTGAGGATCAGCGTGGCAGATGTGTTGCTACCTACCCTCACCACCTGGTGGCGGCCCGTCAGGAACCCAGGATCCTTATCTTAGTGATGAGCTTTGAGGGTACTATGGTGTTGAACGCTGAGCTGTAGTCAATGAATAGCATTCTCACGTAGGTGTTCCTTTTGTCCAGGTGGGAAAGGGCAGTGTGGAGTGCAATAGAGATTGCATCATCTGTGGATCTGTTTGGGCGGTATGCAAATTGGAGTGGGTCTAGGGTTTCTGGGATAATGGTGTTGATGTGAGCCATTACCAGCCTTCAAAGCACTTCATGGCTACGGACATGAGTGCTACGGGTCTGTACTCATTTAGGCAGGTTGCTTTTGTGTTCTTGGGCACAGGGACTATGGTGGTCTGCTTGAAGCATGTTGGTATTACAGACTCAATCAGGGACATGTTGAAAATGTCAGTGAAGTCACCTGCCAGTTGGTCAGCACATGCCTGAAGCACACGTCCTGGTAATCCGTCTGGCCCTGCGGCCCTGTGAATGTTGACCTGTTTAAAGGTCTTACTCACGTCGGCTACGGAGAGTGTGATCGCACAGTCATCCGGAACAGCTGATGCTCTCATGCATGCCTCAGTGTTGCTTGCCTCAAAGCGAGCATAGAAGTGATTTAACTCGTCTGGTAGGCTTGTGTCACTGGGCAGCTCGTGGCTGTGTTTCCCTTTGTAGTCTGTAATAGTTTGCAAGCCCTGCCACATAAGACGAGCGTCGGCGCCGGAGTAGTACGATTCAATCTTAGCCCTGTATTGACGCTTTGCCTGTTTGATGGTTCGTCAGAGAGCATAGCAGGATTTCTTATAAGCTTCCGGGTTAGAGTCCTGCACCTTGAAAGCAGCAGCTCTACCCTTTAGCTCAGTGCGAATGTTGCCTGTAATCCATGGCTTCTGGTTGGGGTATGTTCATACAGTCACTGTGGGGACGACGTCCTCGATGCACTTATTGATAAAGCCAGTGAGTGATGTGGCGTACTCCTCAATGCCATCAGAGGAATCCCGGAACATGTTCCAGTCTGTGATAGCAAAACAGTTATGTAGTTTAGCATCTGCTTCACCTGACCACTTTTTTATGGACCTAGTCACTGGGGCTTCCTGCTTTAATTTTTGCTTGTAAGCAGGAATTAGGAAGATAGAATTGTGGTCGGATTTACCAAATGGAGGGCGAACAAACAATCATGGTCCAAACAGTACCCTCGGTATATAGCCTCGTTATTGTTATTTTATTGTGTTACTTTTTTATTTAGTAAATATTTTCTTAACTTTTATTTTCTTAAAACTGCATTGTTGGTTAAGGGCTTGTAAGTAAGCATCTCACGGTAAGGTCTACACCTGTTGTATTTGACGCGTGACAAATAACATTTTATTTCATTTTATTTGGTTGAAAACAACAGATTTGTTTTTGGTCGTCCGAGGGAAATGCATGCAGTTTCAGACAAATCACCCTTTCCCTCTCAATTATTCACTGCTTGTCTCTCTCCCTGTTCCGGGAAACTTGTATTAAAGCCGTCCTATTCCCCAGTACTGCCGTTCGTCCTAAGTGGATCTTCTAACTCAGGCTCCTGTAGTATTAATGCTTGTCCTGTTTGATGCTAATATCTTTAAAACAGATGTGCAATTCAAATGTCCCCACTTTTCTTCAAATCCAGCTCCTCATTTCTCTCAATTACTATCATCACTGGGCTGGATCGGCTAGGTTCAGGTTCCACACGCACGCATGCACACACACACATACAAACAATCAGGCATGCGCACACTCACTTTGGCGGACTTACCATTAGGTAGAAGAGGGATTTGCCTCAGGCCTCGCATCATCAAGGAGCCTCGTGAGCTGGGCATAATAAGAGAAAATACTAGTAATCTTTTTTTTTCTCCGCTTGAGGCCCCACCATACTCTGCTCGTGGTGTAACCCATGTATCTGATGCTGTCTGGCCCTCAAAGAGTATGACATGCCATACTCTTTTGACAAAACAGCATCAGATACATGGGCTACATACAGTAAGATAGAGGTGCACTGTTTCGCTTGCTCGTATGCATTCTGCGGTGAGATAGTTTTAGCCACATGCGAATTGAAGAAAAGTTGGCGGTGCACAGTACGCTGTTCGGATGCTGGAATTATTTTCGATGAATTTGCGAAGGTAACTTACTTTTTGAAGTGATTTGTTTGAGAAACATTATGACTGGTTGTGTTCATTGCACATTAAAAGTTAATACATTTGTACAGTTAAATTACATGTCTTTACTATAAAACCCATAAAATATTTTTTTTATGGGTTTATAGTAAAGACGTCATTTAACTGTTCAAATATATTACCTTTTAATGTGCAATGAACACAACCAGTCATTATGTTTCTCAAACAAGTCCCTTCAAAAAGTAAGTGGGGGGGGGGATTTCCACACACATGAACACACACACATTTTTTACATTTACATTTTAGTCATTTAGCAGATGCTCTTATCCAGAGCGACTTACATTTCATAATTTTTTTTTTTTTTTTTTCGTACTGGCCCCCCGTGGGAATCGAACCCACAACCCTGGCGTTGCAAACACCATGCTCTACCAACTGAGCTACAGGGAAGGCCACGCTTGACACCTGTGATTTGCAGTGGGCCAGGTGCTGTTTGGATTCTAGATACTCCCTCAGGCATCTGTCCAAAAGCTCCTGCTCAGGTCAGCCTCCTCCTTTTCCTCGGTGTGTTACCATGGTAACCTCAGCATGTTTGCCCTTGGGCCTGGTTTCATAAAACATCTTTGAATGAATTTCCCCCTTAACTTTTCCCTTAAACTTTAACCTTCAGTCAGTCGCACAAAACATTTTAAGGCAAATTTCCCTCTTAAATTAAGTGAAAAAGTTAAGGGTTCCCATGAGGTTCCTTAAGTGCTTCATTATGTATAGATTTCAATGTAAACAGCATTTGTGGTGGTGAATGTTGCTTTCCTCTGCCCTGGTTGCAAAAGGAAAACATCAATCAGCTACTGTAGCTAGATAGACAGTGTTTAGAAACTCTGTGGCTAAACAATGGAATGTGCACAATCCATGGCTACAAAGCTAGCAGGCCAGCTTCATAGTTACCTACTTTGTAAAATAAATGGATTCACATACAAGGCATGAAGCTTAACTTCCAGAAACGTTCTCAGAAACAGCTGCCCTTCTGGGCGCTTTTGATGCATGACAGTGTCTAGGGATAACAGGGAATGGTGAGAGAAACAAAAAACTTCCGCAGTACAACAATGGTGTGCAGAACAGCATCTCGGGAACGCACAGCTCGTCGATCTTGAATCAGACGAACACACAGGGTTCCACTCCTATCAGTTAAAAACAAGAAGAAGCGGCTCCAGTGGGCACGCGATCACCAACACTGGACAACTGAGAAGTGGAAAAACATTGCCCGGTCCGCCATGCTGTTGCGCCATGCTGATGGCAGAGTCAGGATTTGGTGTTAGCAGCATGAGTCCAGCATGAGTCCATGGATCCATGGCGGAGGTGTACTGGGATGGGGAATGTTTTCCAGGCACGTGTTAGGTCTCTTAATACCAATTGAGCAATGATTGAACCCCACAGCGTATCTGAACATTGTTGCTTACCAGGTGTATCCATTCAGGCTGTTCTGGAGGCAAAGGGGGGTCCGACCCAGTACTAGATGGCTGTACCTAATAAACTTGTCCGGTGAGTGTAGATCCTAAGGTTAACTTACAAGACAAAGTATGAACAATGAGTTACCTAGAAGTCTAGGAAATGAGAATTGATCATACAACCTTCCATCATGAACTGGATACATGATAAGACAGAGAACGACAGACCTTCATTCCATTTATACCATATCTGAATTGTTTACATTCCAAATCAATTGTTGACCAATCCACAGACCAAACCAAAGTAAGTAAAACTAAGATATCCAATCAGATCAAACCAGCCACTATCCTCGATGTGTGATGATGACCTGAGGAGGGGGTGGGCTGGGTACAATAGAGATAAGATCGGATTTCTAAAAGGGCAATTGCATACAGTGTCATCAGAGTTCACTCTGAACAACTACAAGTAACTACGTAGATCATACATCCATATACAGTGCATTTGGAAAGTATTCAGACCCCTTGACTTTTTCCACATTCCCAAGAATACAGTGGCCTCCGTCATTTTTAAATGGAAGAAGTTTGAACCACCAAGACTCTTCCTAGAGCTGGTCGCCCGGCCAAACTGAGCAAACGGGGAGAAGGGCATTGGTCAGGGAGATGACCAAGAACCCGATGGTCACTCTGACAGAGCTCCAGAGTGCCTCTGTGGTGATGGGAGAACCTTCCAGAAGGACAACCATCTCTGCAGCACTCCACCAATCAGACCTTTATGGTAGAGTGGCCAGACGGAAGCCACTCCTCAGTAAAAGGCACATGACAGCCGTTTGGAGTTTGCCAAAGGGCACCTAAAGGACTCTCAGACCATGAGAAACAAGATTCTCTGGTCTGATGAAACTAAGATTGAACTCTATGGCCTGAATGCCAAGCGTCACGTCTGGAGGAAACCTGCCACCATCCCTATGGTGAAGCATGGTGGTGGCGGCATCATGCTGTGAGGATGTTTTTCAGTGGCAGAGACTGGGATACTAGTCAGGATCGAGGGGAAAATGAATGGAGCAAAGTACAGAGAGCTCCTTGATGAAAACCTGCTCCTGTCACGTCCTGGCCAGTATAAGGTTAATTGTTTTTGTAGTTTGGTCAGGACGTGGCAGAGGGTATTTGTTTTATGTGGTTCGGGGTGGTGTGTTTGTGTAAAGGGTGTTTGATTTAGTATTTCCGGGTTTTTGGTTGATGGTCTATGTGTTTGTATTCTATGGTTAGTCTGGTGTGTATGTTTCTATGTTTGGTTAATTGGGGTTGGGACTCTCAGTTGAAGGCAGGTGTTGTCTATCTGCCTTTGATTGAGAGTCCCTTATATTAGGGTGTGTTTGTGTGTGTGATTTGTGGGTGATTGTTCTGTGTTGAGCCTATGCTTTGCAGACTGTCAGTTTATCGTTCGTTTTCTTGTTTGTTGTTTTTGTATTCGTGTTGATTTAATTAAATGTTCAAAATGAACAACTGCACACCTGCTGCGTATTGGTCTACCTTTTCTGATGACGATTTCGCATTATCGTCAGAAGACGAAGATACTTGTGACAGCTCCAGAGCACTCAGGACCTCAGACTGGGGCGAAGGTTCACCTTCCAACATTACAACCCCCCTAAGCACACAGCCAAGACAACGCAAGAGTGGCTTTGCTACAAGTCTCTGAATGTCCTTGAGTGGCCCAGCCAGAGCCCGGACTTGAACCCGATCCAACATCTCTGGAGAGAACTGAAAATACCTGTGCTGCAACGCCCCTCCATCCAACCTGACAGAGCTTGAGAGGATCTGCAGAGAAGAATGGGAGAAACTCCCCAAATACAGGTGTGCCAAGCTTGTAGCGTCATATCCAAGAAGACTTGAGACTGTAATCGCTGCCAAATGTGCTTCAACAAAGTACCGAGTAAGGGATATGAATACTTATGTAAATGTGATATTTCTGTTTTTATTTTTAATACATTAGCAAAAATGTCTAAAAACCTGTTTTTACTTTATCATTAATGGGTATTGTGTGTAGATTGATGAGGGAAAAAAAGATTTCAGACATTTTAGAATAAGTCTGTAACGTAACAAAATGTGAGGAAAAGTGAAGCCGTCTGAATACTTTCCGACAGGAATTTGGTATTTTATTAGGATCCCCATTAGCTGTTGCAAAAGCAGCAGCTACTCTTACTAGGGTCCACACAAAACATGAAACATAATACAGAATGACATAATACAGAACATCAATAGACAAGAACAGCTCAAGGACAGAACTGTCAGAACTGTCTGGTGGGATACGTGTGTGTGTCAGAGCTGTGTGTAAATTGACTATGCAAACAATTTGGGATTTTCAACACAATGTTTCTTATAAAAAGAAGAAGTGATGCAGTCAGTCTCAACTCTTAGCCAAGAGAGACTGGCATGCATAGTATTTATATCAGCCCTCTGATTACAATTAAGAGCAAAACGTGCTGCTCCGTTCTGGGTCAGCTGCAGCTTAACTAGGTCTTTCCTTGCAGCACTGGACCACACGACTGGACAATAATCAAGATTAGACAAATCTATAGCCTGCAAAACTTGCTTTTTGAAGTGTGGTGTCAAAAAAGCAGAGCATCTCTTTATTACGGCTAGACCTCTCCCCATCTTTACAACCATTGAATGTATATGTTTTGACCATGATAGTTTACAATCTAAAGGTAATGCCAAGTAATTTAGTCTCCTCAACTTGTTCAACAGCCACACCATTCATTACCTGATTCAGCTGAGATTTAGGACTTAAGGAATGATTTGTACCAAATACAATGCTCTTAGTTTTAGAGATGTTCAGGACCAGTTTATTACTGGCCACCCATTCCAAAACAGACTGCAACTCTTTGTTAAGGGATTCAGTGACTTCATTAGCTGTGGTTGCTGATGGGTATATGGTTGAATCATCAGCATACATGGAAACACATGCTTTGTTTAATGCCAGTGGCAGGTCATTGGTAAAAATAGAAAGAGTAGAGGGCCTAGAGAGCTGCCCTGAGGTACACCACACTTTACATGTTTAACATTAGAGAAGCTTCCATTAAAGAAAACCCTTTGAGTTATATTAGATAGATAACTCTGAATCCACATTATGGCAGAGGTTGAAAAGCCATAGCACATACGTTTTTTCAACAACAGGTTATGGTCAATAATATTGAAGGCTGAACTGAAATCTAACAGTACAGCTCCCACAATCTTCTTATTATCGATTTCTTTCAACCAATCATCAGTAATTTGTGTCAGTGGAGTACATGTTGATTGCCCTTCTCTCTAAGCATGCTGAAAGTCTATTGTTAATTTGTTTACAGAGAAATAGCATTGTTTTTGGTCAAACACCATTTTTTCGAACAGTTTGCTAAAAGCTGGCAGCAAGCTTATAGGTCTGCTGTTAGACCCAGTAAAGGCCGCTTTACCACACTTGGGTAGCGGAATTACTTTGGGTTCCCTCCAGGCCTGAGGACAAAGACTTTCCTCTAGGCTCAGATTAAAAATATGACAGATAGGAGTGGCTATAGAGTCAGCTACCATCCTCAGTAGGTTTCCATCTAAGTTGTCAATGCCAGGAGGTTTGTCATTATTGATCGATAACTACCATTTTTCCACCTCTCCCACACTAACAATACAAAATTCAAACTTGCAATGCTTTTCTTTCATTATTTGTTTTTTTTATTCATGAATACAATTGCTCACTGTTCGTTGTTGGCATTTCCTGCCTAAGTTTGTCCACTTTGCCAATGAAATAATCATTAAAATAATTGGCAACATCAAATGGTTTTGTGATGAATAAGCCATCTGATTCGATGAAAGATGGAGTGGAATTTGTCTTTCTGCCCATCATTTCATTTATTGTACTCAAGTTTTTTCCATCATTCTTTATATCATTGATCTTGGCTTCATAATAAAGTTTCTTCTTCTTTTTGTTGAGTTTAGTCTCATCATTTCTCAATTTGCAGTAAGTAAGCCAGTGAGATGTGCATCCAGACTTATTAGCCACTCCTTTTTCCCCATCTCTTTCAACCATACAGTTTTTCAATTCCTCATTAATCAATGGAGCCTTAACAGTTCTAACAGTCAGTTTCTTAACAGGTGCATGTTTATCAATAATTGATAGAAGCAATTTCATAAATTCATTAAGTGCAGCATCTGGATGCTCCTCATTAATCATATCAGACCAAAAAATATTTTTAACATCATCCACCTGAGTCACAGCAAAATCTTTTGTATGATCTCTTATACACTATTTTAAGCCCAGCTGTTGGAACTTTGGTTTATCTGGATACAGCCACTATATTGTGATCACTGCATTAAATGGGTACGGATATAGCTTTAGAACAAAGTTGTACAGCATTAGTAAAAATGTGATCGATACATGTGGATGATCTTGTTCCTGTAGTGTTTGTAAACACCCTGGTAGGTTGATTAATAACCTGAACCAGATTACAGGCACTGGTTACAGTAAGAAGCTTCCTCTTGAGCGGACAGCTTGATAAAAATCAGTCAATGTTCAGGTCCCCAAGAAAGTAGACCTCTCTGTTTACATCACATACACTATCAAGCATTTCACACATATTACTTAGATACTGACTGTTAGCACTTGGTGGCCTATAGAAACACCCCAAAAGAAAAGGCTTTAGATGTGCCAAGTGAACCTGCAACCACAACATTTCGATAACACTTGACATAGGATCTTCTCTAAGCATCACAGGATATGACTCTGAATATATACATAATGCACTGTAGATGGCATCAAAGTTCTATTCAAAGGACACGTTTTAGATAACAGTCCCCGCAGTTACATAAGGTGTATTTTTTATCTGTTTTTTAAATCTAATTTTACTGCTGGCATGAGTTACTTGACGTGGAATAGAGTTCCATGTAGTCATGCCTCTATGTAGTACTGTGCGCCTCCCATAGTCTGTTTTGGACTTGGGGACATTGAAGAGACCTCTGGTGGCATGTCTTGTGGGCTATGCATGCGTGTCTGAGCTGTGTGCTAGTCGTTTAAACAGACAGCTCGGTGCATTCAACATGTCAATACCTCTCACAAATACAAGTAGTGATGAAGTTAATCTCTCCTCCACTTTGAGCCAGGAGAGATTGACATGAATGTTATTAATGTTTGCTCTCTCTGTATATCCAAGGGCCAACCATGCTGCCCTGTTCTGAGCCAATTGCAATTTTCCGAAGACCCTCTTTGTGGCACCTGACCACACGACTGAACAGTAGTCCAGGTGCGACAAAACTAGAGTCTGTATTACCTGCCTTGTTGATAGTGCTGTTAAGAAGGTAGAGCAGTGAGGACCCATGCCAAATCTTTTCAGTTTCCTGAGGGGGAATAGGCATTGTCGTGCCCACTTCACGACTGTCTTGGTGTGTTTGGACCATGATAGTTTGATGGTGATGTGTACACCAAGGAACTTGAAGCTCTCAACCTGATCCACTACAGCCCCATCAATGAGAATGGGAACCTACTTCACTACAGCCCCATCGATGAGAATGGGGGCATGCTCGGCCCTCCTTTTCCTGTAGTCCACGATCATCTCCTTTGTCTTGATCACGTTGAGGTAGATGTTATCTCTGATGACCTCCCTATAGGCTGTCTCATCGTTGTCGGTGATCAGGCCTACCACTGTTGTGTCGTCTGCAAACTTAATGATGGTGTTGGAGTCGTGCTTGGCCATGCAGTCATGGGTGAACAGGGAGTACAGGAGGGGACTGAGCATGCACCCCTGAGGGTCCAGTTGCAGAGGGAGGTGATTAGTCCCAGGGTCCTTAGCTTAGTGATGAGCTTTGATGGCACTATGGTGTTGAACGCTGTAGTCAATGAATAGCATTCTCGCGTAGGTGTTCCATTTGTCCAGGTGGGAATGGGCAGTGTGGAGTAAAATAGAGATTGCGTCATCTGTGGATCTGTTGGGGCGGTATACAAATTGGAGTGGGTCTATGGTTTCTGTGAAAAATGTTGTTGTGAGCCATGACCAGCCTTTCAAAGCACTTCATGGCTGTAGACGTGAGTGCTACGGGTTGGTAGTCATTTAGGCAGGTTACCTTGGTGTTCTTGGGCACAGGGACTATGGTGGTCTGCTTGAAACATGTTGGTATTACAGACTCGGTCAGGGAGAGGTTGGAAATGTCAGTGAAGACGCTTGCCAGTTGGTCAGCGCATGCTCGGAGTACACATCCTGATAATCCGTCTGATCCTGCGTCCTTGTGATTTTTGACCTGTTTAAAGGTCTTACTCACATCGGCTATGGAGAGTGTGACCACACAGTTGTCTAGAACAGCTGGTGCTCTCATACATGCTTTAGTGTTTCTTGCCTTGATGCGCGCATAGAAGTAATTTAGCTTGTCTGGTAGGCTCGTGTCACTGGGAAGCTCGCGGCTGTGCTTCCCTTTGTAGTCTGTAATAGTTTGCAAGCCCTGCCAGCTGTATGTTGTCCATGTTGTCGCTCAGCCACAACTCAGTGACGCATAAGATATTGCAGTTTTTAATGTCTCGTTGGTAGGATAGTCTTGATTGGCACTCCGACCTACCTCCCCTATATGTCCCTCACTTTTTTTTGCGAATGACGGTGATTTGGGCATTGTCCGGTGTCTGAAGTACATCCTTTGCGTCCAATTATTTTTTTTAAATTATCTTTGTCCACTAAGAGGTGAGTAAAGCTGTTCTGATAACCAGAAGCTATTTTCGGTCATAAGAGACGGTGGCAGAATCATTATGTAAAAGACAAGTTACAAATAATGCGAAAAAACACACACAATAGCACAATTGGTTAGGAGCCTGTAAAACGTTGGCCATCTCCTCAGGCGCCATTATTTGTTATCCAAATACTGACTGTTAGCACTTGGTGGTCTATAGCAGCTTCCCACAAGAATGGGCTTTAGGTGAGGCAGATGAACCTGTAGCCATATTACTTCAACAGTATTTAACATTTAACGGATGTTCCAATCCGTGGTGTCAAGGCAGTCCTTTAACTCCAATGGCCTTGTCGGTTAATTTCCACATCATATGTTTGACAGGCTTGGCGCTTTTGCGCTGTGTGTGCACAAGCGCTCAGCGCGATGTAGACTCCGGACAGAATGACTGAGACAAATTCACGGGGTGAATAAAAAGTTTTGCAGTGGAGAGCAAGATTTAGAAAGAATAGTTGCATCATTGCACAAGCCTTGGTTAACGTAGAAACACACACTACCTCCTTTGGATTTATTGCACTGCTCCGGGACCCTATCACCCCGGTACAGCTGGAAGCCGGCTAGATCCACAGCGTTGTTGGGAATAGAGGCATTTAACCACGACTCTGTAAAACAGAAAGCAGAGGTGAGAGCGAAGTTCTTTTTTGTCCTTATCAGAAGACAAAGAACAGTGAGACACAGGCTTAATTCTGGACACATGGAAAGTAGGGTGGATACGGAGGGTACAGGGTAACACAAGACGGACAGCAGTGGAACTAACGACTCTAGAGATGGAAAAAAGACCAATGAAATGGGGAGACAGTTTGCAGGACTCTACCCGCTCGGGCAGGTCCCGAGTGGAAAGCCATACCCTCTGCCCAATGCAGTAGCGGGGAGCTGGAGTCCGGTAACGGTCCGCTTGTCAACGATACCTGGAATTGGTCTTGAGAAGTACCGCCCTAGTTCTTCTCCAGGTACGTTGACAGTGGCGGACAAATATCTGGGCAGAGGGTACGCTGACCTCTTGCTCTTGTTCCGGGAAGAGTGGAGGTTGATACCCCAAAGAACACTCAAATGGAGAGAGTCCCGTGGCCGAACAAGGAAGGGTGTTCCAGGCATACTCCACCCAGACCAGTTGTCGGCTCCAGGTAGTGGGATTGGTTGAGACCAGGCATCTCAGGGTGGTTTCCAGGTCTTGGTTGGCTCGCTCTGACTGACCGTTGGTTTGGGGATGGAATCCAGATGACAGGCTGGCCGACAACCCAATAAGGGTGCAGAATGCCTTCCAGAACTGAGACGAGAACTGAGGACCCCGATCGCAGACCATGTCTACCGGGAGTCCATGGATCCGGAAGACATGCTGCACCATAAGCTGGCCGTCTCCTTGGCAGAAGGTAGTTTGGGGAGAGGGATGAAATGGGCTGCCTTGGAGTACCGATCGACTACCGTCAGAATGACAGTGTTGCCATCAGACGGAGGGAGCCCAGTGACAAAGTCCAGAGATATATGAGACCAGGGACGATGAGGGACCGGTAGTGGCTGCAGGAGGTCAGAAGGTGCTTGCCGTGGAGTCTTGTTCTGAGCACACACTGTGCATGCGGCAATGAAGGCAGAGACATCAGGAACCATTGTGGGCCACCAGAAATGTTGTGGGAGGAAGGCTAGTGTATGACGGGACCCTGGATGACAGGTCAGCCTGGAGGAATGAGCCCATTCCAGGACCCGGGACCGGACTGGGTTAGGGACAAACATCCAGTTAGCCGGGCCCCCTTCAGGTCCAGGCTGGGAGCGTTGCGCCTCACGAACCAGGTTCTCAATACCCCAATCCACAGTGGCAGCAAGGCATGAGGTAGGGAGAATGGTTTTGGAGGTCGAGGGTGTGGCAGAGGAACTGTATAGGCTGGAGAGTGCGTCAGGCTTCACATTTTTTGACCTTGGGCAGTAGGAGATGGTAAAGTTAAATCTGGTAAACAAGAGGGCCCAACAGGCCTGCCTGGAGTTGAGGCGCTTGGCTGTACGGAGATATTCCAAGTTTTTATGGTCGGTCCAGACCCAGAATGACTGTTCTTCTCCTTCCAGCCAGTGCCTCCACTCTTCCAACGCCATCTTAACCGCCAGGAGTTCTCAGTTGCTTACATCGTAGTTCCTCTCTGCAGGATTGAGACACTGGGACAGGAAGGCACAGGGATTAATATTTTGTTCCTGGGCAGATTGCTGGGACAGGATGGCCCCCACTCCATCATCCGAAGCATCAACTTCCACCACATATTGACGCGAGGGGTCCGGATGGATGAGGATGGGTGCTGTTGTGAACCGATGCTTCAGGTCCACAAAGGCTTTCTTGACAACTGGAGACCATTTGAACGGTACCTTGGGAGAGGTGAGTGCCGACAGGGGGGCCGCCAGGGTGCTATAATCACGAATGAAACCGCAGTAGAAGTTAGCAAAACCAAGAAACCGTTGCAACTGCACCCTGGATGTTGGTTGAGGCCAATCCACCACTGCTTTCACCTTTCCAGCATCCATCTGAACATTGCCCTCAGCAATGACATATCCCAGAAAGATGATAATAGAGCGGTGGAACTCACACTTCTCGGCTTTCACAAACAATTGGTTTTCCAGGAGGCGCTGAAGGACCTGTTTGACATGAAGTACATTTTCTTGGGCAGATCAGGAAAAAACCCGGTCTGCCCATGAAAGGTAAACGAACACAAAACGGTTTAGCATATTCCGGAGCACATCGTTTACCAAAGCCTGGAAAACGGCGGGGGCATTGGTGAGTCGAAATGGCATGACCTGGTACTCATAATGTCCACTGGCTGTGTTGAAGGCTGTCTTCCACTCACCCCCCTCGCATATCCGAACCAGGTGGTAGGCATTCCGAAGGTCCAACTTGTAAAACATGGTGGTCCCCTGGAGAGGTTCAAACGCCGAGGAGAGGAGAAGTAGGGGGTAACAATTTTAACAGTAATGTCGTTAAGTCCCCGGTAGTCAATGCATGGACGCAAGGTCTTGTCCTTCTTTTCCACAAAACAAACCCTGCGCCGTCAGGAGATGCAGAAGGACAGACGGCCCCAGTGGCCAGAGACTCCTCTATGTACTCCTCCATGGCTTTGGTCTCTGGTCCGGACAGAGAATACAACCGACCTCGAGGTCATTTAGTGCCTGGGAGAAGATCAATGGCACAATCATGAGGACGGTGCGGGGGAAGGGAAGTAGCACGTGCCTTACTGAACACTTCCAGGTCATGGTATTCAGTGGGAATAGCAGAGACATCCACAGTTTTGCTAACATCCTGAGGAAGACGACTTGGGGAAGGCTATGCTGCTCGAAGGCAGTGGGAATGGCAAAATGGGCTCCAACCCAGGATGGAGCTTGTGGTCCAGTCAATCACAGGATTGTGTTTTTGTAGCCAGGACGGGCACAGTACTATGGGTGACTTCCCCTATAGAGTGACCGTTATGTGCCCTAGCATCCATGGGAACAGAGAGAGGCTGAGTGGGAATACCAAGCTCAGAAGCAATAGTGGCGTCCACAAAACTTTCATCAGCCCCAGAGTCAATTAGCACTCGGAGAGACTTAGATTGGTCTCCCCACAGTACAAGCACAAAAAAGGGTGTGCGGATGATGGGAATTAGGGAACTCCAAGTCTGACTCACCATAGTACTGGTACCCACTAGAGACAAGGGTTTCCTAATATAAAATGTCCTGCCCCTCCACAGTACAGACAACAGTTACTTTTCATTCTCCGTGAGCGTTACCCAAGTATCCAATTCACTCGTCGTAGATTCACGAGAGTGCTCGGGTGGCTTCGAATCCTCTCGGAAAAGCTGACTTCGGAAACGAGCCATAGCGGGTGCACGAGTGTGCCCGAGACCAGACCTCCTCTCACTCCTGCGTTCCCTTAGGCATCCATAGATTTGAATGGTTAGAGCGATAAGGGAGTCGAGATCCACCGGCAATTCCCAAGCAGCTAGCTCATCCTTTACCTCCTCAGATAATCTGTGCAGAAAAGTATCAAAGAGACTCTGGATTCCAGGCACTCTCGGCAGCCAACGTGCGAAAATCAACCGCGTAGTCTGCCACACTACTGGAGTTTTGACGTAAGTCAAGCAGTTTACTGGCCGCCTTTCTTCCGGATACCGGAGACTCAAGTACCTTTCTCATCTCTGCCATAAATTCCTCCAGATGACCACAAATGTCAGATTGTTGGTCTCAAACTGCCGTAGCCCAGGAGAGCGCCCTTCCCGACATTAGCGTAATAATATACACTATCTTCGATCGATCTGAAGGAAACAAAGATGGCTGTAGCTCAAAAATAAGCAAGCACTGAGAAAGAAAACCCCGGCAGGTACCAGGATTCCCCGAATATCGCTCCGGAAGAGGTAAGCGGGGTTCTCTGGGAGCCGGGATAGGCTGTACAAACTCAACACAGATAGGGAAAAAAATGACTGGGTGATTGGGGTTTTTCAGAGGTGGCAGGCAGCCTCTGAGCTAACTCCCTGATTTGCTCCATAATAGCCTTTAACCCATGGTTGTGGCGTTCTGTCAAGGAAGTGAACCCTTCCAAAAGGCCCTGTCGCAACTTCCGATGTCTCCCAATGGTGGCTCCCTGCAGTGAGACAGCTTGGCGGAGCTGGTCCAAGTCTGCTGGGTCTGTCATGGCCAGTTCGTACTATCATGACACAAGGCGAGACCCAGATGCAGACACAGGAGGCAGATGGTTAGAGTCTTACAATGTATATTAATCCAAAAAGGGGTAGGCAAGAGAATGGTCATGTACAGGCAAAAGGTCAAAACCAGTTCAGAGTCCAATAGGTACCGAAGGGCAGGCAGATTCAAGGTCAGGGCAGGAAGGATGATCAGGCAGAGTCAGGCAGTGGTCAAAACCAGGAGGACTAGCAAAAGAGAATAGAAAAGGAGTACGGGGAAAAACACGGTGGTTGACTTGACTAAACATACAAGATGAACTGGCACAGAGAGACAGGAAACACAGGGGATAAATACACTGGAGAAAATAAGCGACACATGGAGGGGGTGGAGACAATCACAGGGACAGGTGAAACGGATCAGGGCGTGACACTGGGTACATTGACTTCAATACAAAACCTAGGGAGCTCATGGTTCTCATCCCCCTTCCATAGACTTACACAGTAAGTATGCCAACTTTCGGAGGATGTCCAACCAACCTATCAGAGCTCTTGCAGCATGAACTGACATTTTGTCCACCCAATCAGATAATTCATCTAGTACTGAAAGCATAAGCTACAGCTAGCTAGCACTGCAGTGCATAAAATGTGGTGAGTAGTTGACTCAAAGAGAGAGAAAGACAATAGTGCAATAGTGAAAAGCTGTCATCAAGGCAAAGGGTGGCTACTTTGAAGAATCTCAAATATAAAATATATTTAGCATATGTGTTTTATCATAGTTTTGATGTCTTCACTATTATTCTATAATGTAGAAAATAGTCAAAATAAATAAAAACCCTTCAATGAGTAGGTGTGTCCAAACTTTTGACTGGTACTGTAGATCTGAGAAGGAATTACAACGAGTAAAGTGATCATGCTGTTTGTATGTGGCTGCTAATAAAGTGAACTGTGTTTGCGTGTGATCAGGGGTGTATTCATTCTGCCAATTTCTTAAACGGAAGCAAACGGAACAAAACGGGGATAAAGATACCTGAATTTGTCCAATAGAAACTCTTGTTTGCAATTGTTGAAATAATGATTACACCGGGGGTTCCCAAACTCGGTCCTCGGGACCCCAAGGTGTGCAAATTTGGGGTTTTGCCCTAGCACTACAAAGCTGATTCAAATAATCAACTAATCATCAAAAACCAAAACATGCACCCCTTGGGGACCTGAGGACCGAGTTTGGGAAACGCTGGATTACACCCTAGATCAGCTCGATGCAGGCAAGAGTGTGCAAGGCGGTATTGACTGTGTCACTGTCTGTCACCTTGATTACCATTTTTTTTTATCTCAAACTTGCTCCTACTTTGTAAACTTTCATTAATTGGCTAGGTTGTAGCAACTTCATGATGGGTATAGGGAAAATTAGAGTATCATGTAGTAGCCTAAACCTATCGATGGTACATTGAGCTGGGTGAGTGGAATATGAATGACAGTCATCCAATATGCTGTAATAGAAATAAGGCCATGCTCATACAATTTTTTTATCGTCATCTTAAATGGCACCGACTGCCACTGGTCTTGGGCCATTTGACAGAGAGCACATAAATTAGGGCCGAGCCTACACCTACTCTGTAAGTTAACTTTACGTGCAAAAAAGTAATAGAAACAAATTGAGAAAAATCTTCTAAATCAATTTGTTTCTCCTCTCTTGAATGTGGGTCTATAAATGCGATCTTTTTGACTTTCAGTCAGTGAATCAGGCCGTCTCCATGGTAACCAGAGTCTCTTTCTGCTGTACATGCCTCCAAAACTACCGTAAAACTGATGGGCTCTATGCAACACCCTTAAACTATTCCCTTAGGTAAGGGAACATTATTCCTTAAGGTTAACCCTTAAAAAACCCTCAAGATGTGTTATGGAACTGGGCCTTCAACTCCCACACCAGTCTGTGATCCACAATGTCAAAACCAAGTGGGAATTCACTAAGAGGCATTTCTAGGAAATAGAGGATCAATCAGAAAATGGACAAAAATGGCAGTGTTCATTAAAGGAGTTGAATTCTATTTCTATGGGTCTGTCACCTTTGGATTGAATTAGGAAAGATGAGATAACATTCTCTAAGAGCCATCCCATTATGAAGGCAGTGCTGCCAAATCAAAACATTTGGTAATGGAGTGTATGCTCCAGTGTTCATCCTTATTAACTCATACACACTATTTTAATGGTTACATTTCTCAATCATACAAAATGTGTTGCAAATGGAACCAATTATCTACAGTGGGGGGAAAAAGTATTTGATCCCCTGCTGATTTTGTACGTTTGCTCACTGACAAAGAAAGGATCAGTCTATCATTTTAATGGTAGGTTTATTTGAACAGTGGGAGTGTCACGTCCTGACCAGCAGATGGAGCTGTTGTTGTAGTTTTGGGGTCAGGACGTGGCAGTCTTGTGTGTGTGATTGTTCTGTGTTGGTCTTGTGACTCCTGATCAGGAACAGCTGGGGATCGTTGTTCCTGATTGGGAGTCATATATGTAGGAGTATGTTTGTCACTTGGTTTTGTGGGTAGTTGTTTTTGCACTGCGTGTTGTGTGCCTGCAAAACTGTTCCTGTCTTATATATTGTTTGAATTGTTAAGTGGATGCTCTACTCCTTTATTTTTATTAAAGATGAGTATTCACATACCTGCTGCGCCTTGGTCCATTTTTACAGAAGACAGCTGTTACAGGGAGACAGAATAACAACAAAAATATCCAGAAAAACGCATGTCAGAAATGTTATAAATTGATTTGCATTTTAATGATGGAAATAAGTATTTGACCCCCTCTCAATCAGAAAGATTTCTGTCTCCCAGGTGTCTTTTATACAGGCAACGAGCTGAGATTACGAGCACACTCAGGGAGTGCTCCTAATCTCAGTTTGTTACCTGTATAAAAGACACCTGTCCACAGAAGCAATCAATCAATCAGATTCCAAACTCTCCACCATGGCCAAGACCAAAGAGCTCTCCAAGGATGTCAGGGACAAGATTGTAGACCTACACAAGGCTGGAATGGGCTACAAGACCATCGCCAAGCAGCTTGGTGAGAAGATGACAACATTTGGTGCAATTATTCGCAAATGGAAGAAACACAAAAGAACTGTCAATATCCCTCGGCCTGAGGCTCCATATAAGATCTCACCTCGTGGAGTTGCAATGATCATGAGAATGGTGAGGAATCAGCCCAGAACTACATGGGAGGATCTTGTCAATGATCTCAAGGCAGCTGGGACCATAGTCACCAAGAAAACAATTGGTAACACACTACGCCGTGAAGGACTGAAATCCTGCAGCACCCGCAAGGTCCCCCTGCTTAAGAATACATATACATGCCCGTCAGAAGTTTGCCGTCTGACCTCTGTGATTGCCAACAGGGGTTTTGCCACCAAGTACTAAGTCATGTTTTGCAGAGGGGTCAAATACTTATTTCCCTCATTAAAATGCAAATCATTTTATAACATTTTTGACATGCGTTTTTCTGGATTTTTTGTTGTTGTTATTCTGTCTCTCACTGTTCAAATAAATCTACTATTAAAATTATAGACTGATAATTTCTTTGTAAGTGGGCAAACGTACAAAATCAACAGGGGATCAAATACTTTTTTCCCCCACTGTAAATCCAAACAAATTATCTAAATCCAAACCATGTTCATATTATTCACTGAGTGTACAAAACATCCTCTTTCCATGATAAAGACTGACCAGGTGAATCCAGATGAAAGCTATGATCCCTTATTGATGTCACTTGTTAAATCCACTTCAATCAGTGTAGATGAAGTGGAGGACGGACAAAGGTTAAAGAAGGATTTTTAAGCCTTGAGACAATTGAGACATGGATCAAATAAATACAATTTTTATCGGTCACATACACATATTTAGCAGATGTTATTGCAGGTATAGCGAAATGCTTGAGGGTGAATGGGCAAGACAAAATATTTAAGTGCCTTTAACCTTCGTATGGTGTAGCACCGGTTTGAGTGTGTCAAGAACTGCAATGCTGCTGGGTTTTTCATGCTCAACAGTTTCCTGTGCGTATCAAGAATGGTCACCACCCAAAGGACAGCCAGCCAACTTGCCACAACTGTGGAAAGCATTGGAGTAAACTTGGGCCAGCATCCCTGTGGAATGCTTTCGACACCTTGTAGAGTCCATGCCCCAACAAATTGAGTCTGTTCTGAGTGCAAAAGGGGATGCAACTCATATTAGGAAGGTGTTCCTAATGTTTTGTACTCTCAGTGCATATTCCAACAAAGAGAGACTGTTCACACTGCCCACCCTATTAGTGTGACTTTCGCATGGTGGCAGTTTTGAAGCTCAGAGCAACAACCCATCATAACCTTTTTGTCAAAGTTGTGTGTCGCATAAAACTGTCCTAATTTATTTTTTACCCTGAACCCTTGGCCGTCTACCAACTATCACAGCAGTTGGGAGGGTGAGTGAGTATGTTTTTGAGTGCATATTTGTGAGTGTGTGTGAGTGTGATGTGTGTGTGTGTGTGTGTGTGTGTGTGTGTGTGTGTGTGTGTGTGTGTGTGTGTGTGTGTGTGTGTGTGTGTGTGTGTGTGTGTGTGTGTGTGTGTGTGTGTGTGTGTGTGTGTGTGTGTGTGTGTGTGTGTCTTTATGTGTGTTTGCGCGCATCCATGCATGTGTGTCTGTGTGTGTTAAGACCCCTGTGGGGATCGTCATCCCCTGCTGTCCGTTTCTCTCTGGCGGATCGCAGCAAGGAGCCTGGGGCTTCAGCTCTGAGCGTTCATTTCACTGGACTGCCTGGACCACTCAGAGCCAAACACCACCCCCCTAACCAAACACACACCCACAGAGACACAAAGAAAACAATACATTATCTATTTAAGCTGTGTCTCTGTTTAAATTGAAGCCTTGTGCACAAAGCGAGGCACTTTCCCTTAACTTTAAACATCACAGTGTTAAATATTCTCTGCTAATCGTTTCAATCAGATCAAACACACATGCAAAAAAAAATGTATAAGTGAGTTGTTTATATGTTTTCTAAGTGAGTTGTTTATGTTATATAAGTGAGTAGTTATGTTTTCTAAGTGAGTTGTTTATGTTTTCTAAGTGAGTTGTTTATATGTTTTCTGAGTTGTTTATGTTATATAAGTGAGTAGTTATGTTTTCTAAGTGAGTTGTTTATGTTTTCTAAGTGAGTTGTTTATATGTTTTCTAAGTGAGTTGTTTATGTTATATAAGTGAGTAGTTATGTTTTCTAAGTGAGTTGTTATATGTTTTCTAAGTGAGTTGTTTATATGTTTTCTAAGTGAGTTGTTTATGTTATATAAGTGAGTAGTTATGTTTTCTAAGTGAGTTGTTTATATGTTTTCTAAGTGAGTTGTTTATATGTTTTCTAAGTGAGTTGTTTATATGTTTTATAAGTGAGTTGTTTATATGTTTTCTAAGTGAGTTGTTTATATGTTTTCTAAGTGAGTTGTTTATGTTTTATAAGTGAGTTGTTTATATGTTTTCTAAGTGAGTTGTTTATATGTTTTCTAAGTAACAAAGTACATTTTATAAGTGGATGTTGTGTGAGAGAGCTTTTCATCAAGGCTAGTCTTTCCAGCCAGACTTGAAGCTGAAGTAGCTAGTGCAACACTTCTAGTAGAATATGGCTCATGATCAAGCTAGATCAAGGTTACTACAGCTTAGTCCTTGGAAAAGGTAATAGAAAGACAGTTTGTTTTTCTCAAGAGTTGGGAGAATTCGCTTTATATTAATAAACCAAAACCAAAGAGATTCGCAATCAATTTATTTTATGTAAGGTCACTGTGTGCTTGTGTCTAAAAACCTCTCAAAAATAATTTATTGTTATTCCATTTCCATACATTCACATCTTATTCTTAAGAGCTCAAGTCTGCTCAAACTGATTGTCATGCTTTCTAAAATATTTTTTTAGTGGGAATCATATCACATTGTATTTGTCAGATGCTTTGTAAACAACAGGTGTAGATTAACAGTGAAATGCTTACTTACCGGCCCTTCTCAACAATGCAGACAGAAAAATAGAAAAATAATAGAAAGATAATAGCAAAATAAATAAATACACATTGAGTAACAATAACTTGGCTATAGACACAGTGTACCAGTACAGAGTCAATCTGCAGGGGTACGAGGTAATTGAGGTAGATATGTACATATAGGTAGAGGTGAAGTGAGCAGACAGTAGGATAGATAATAAGCAGTAGCAGCAGCATATGACATGAGTCAGAAGAGTTAGTGGAAAGGGGGTCAATGCAGATAGTCCGAGTAGCTACATATTGGTAAACTATTTAGCAGTCTTATGGTTTGGGGGTAGAATATGTTAGGGGTACTGTTGGTTCCAGACTTGGTTCATCGGTATCGCTGGCCGTGCGGTATCAGATAGACTGTTCTATGACTTGGGTGGCTGGGCCTTCCTCTGACACCGCCTGGTATAGAGGTCCTGGATGGCAGGAAGCTCGCTCCCAGTGATGTACTGGGCCGTACGCATTACCCTCTGTCGTGCTTTGCAGTCAGATGCCAAGCAGTTTCCATACCAAGCGGTGATGCAGCCAGTCAAAATGCTCTCAATTGTTAGGATCTGATGGTCCATGCCAAATATTTTCAGAATCCTGAGGGGGAAGAGGCATTGTTGTGCCTTCTTCACGACTATGTTGGTGTGTGTGGACCATGTTAATTCCTTAGTGATGTGGACACCGAGGAACTTGAAGCTCTCAATCCTCCCCACTACAGCCCCGTCGATGTGGATGGGAGCGTGTTCGGCCCTCCGTTTCCTATAGTCCACGATCAGCTTCTTTGTCTTGCTGACATTGAGGGAAAGGGTATTGTCCTGGCACCACACTGCCAGGTCACTGATCTCCTCCCTATAGGCTGTCTCATCATTATCAGTGATCAAGCCTACCACCGTCGTGTCGTCAGCAAACTTAATGATGGTGTTGGAGTCATGCGCGGCCACACAGTCGTGGGTGAACAGGGAGTACAGGGGGGCACTAAGCACGCACCCCTGAGGGGCCCCCGTGTTGAGGGTCAGCGAGGCGGATGTGTTGTTGCCTACCCTCCCCACCTGGGGTGGCCCGTCAGGAAGTCCAGGATCCAGTTGCAGAGGGAGGTGTTTAGTCCCAGGGCACTATGGTGTTGAACGCTGAGCTGTAGTCAATTAACAACATTCTCACATAGGTTTTCTTCTTATCCAGGTGGGAAAGGGCAGTGTGGAGTGCAATAGCGACTGCGTCATTTGTGGATATGTTGGTGCGGTATAAGAATTGGAATGAGTCCAGGGTGTCTGGGATGATGGTGTTGATGTGAGCCATGACCAGATGGTCATTTAGACAGGTCACCTTCTTGGGCACAGGGACTATGGAGGTCTGCTTGAAACATATAGGTACTACAGACTGGGTCAGGGAGAGGTTGATCAGCGCATGCTCTGAGTACACGTCCTGGTAATCCATCTGACCCCGCAGCCTTGTGAATGTTAACCTGTTTAAAGGTCTTACTCACATCGGCTACAGAGAGCGAGATCACACAGTCATCTGGATGCTCTCATTCATGGTTCAATGTTGCGTGCCGCGAAGCGAGCTTAGAAGGCATTTAGCTCGTCTGGTAGGCTAAATGGCCTCATAAATGTATATACATTTGTATCATAGTTGGCCAGTAGCTAGATACTGTTTGAAATTGCTGTATGATGCAGCTACTCCTGTCTGGTGAGTTGAGCACCTCAAGTGTGTGTTGAATCCTTTGTGATGTTCTCACTCACCCCTCCTGTTGGTTTCCTGTGACCGGCCAGGCGTTAAGGGTTATCTCGCCTCCCAGCTTGAACTCCGAGCTTCCTGTCACTCTGCGATTCAGCAGAAAGTGATGGCGTGAACGCCGCTTGTTGGGGAGTCAAAGTTGCTTATGTGCGCTATCTGGGAAACGTGTTAATCTCTTATGTGCTCAGGAACACCACGTGATAGCCTTGGAAATCTGGAGCCTCAGCAGATTTCTCTCAGGAGAGTGTGACATTTGTCACGCTCAGGGAGGAGGTTTGCTCGGGGGGAAGCTGCCTGTGTACCAAATGCAACACAAGTTCCACTGATGATAAATTAATACATTTTAGAGTACCAAAATGATAGGTGTTACATTAAGAGGAACTCACTAATTTAATCTTACTTTCCTTGTTGACTGATGAAAATCTGATGAAACAGAGACTTTCCATGTTAACATTTTATACAAAACAGAGCATGCCGTTGAATAAAGAAAATACTCTTCTTATCCCTCAGCCAAACTTTGTCTTGTTATTGCCCTTTGTCTTGATGGTACAGGGCTCACGAGTGGCACAGTGGTCTAAGGCACTGCATCTCAGTGCTAGAGGTGTCACTACAGACACCCTGGTTCAAATCCAGGCTGTATCACAACCGGCTGTGATTGGGAGTCCCATAGGGCGGCGCACAATTGGTCCGGTGTCGTACAGGTTTGGCCGTCATTGTAAATAAGAATTTGTTCCTAACTGACTTGCCTAGTTAAATAAAGGTTCAATTAAAAATATATATCTAGGTGCACAGATGGGAATTGAAGGTGGAGAGTGGGACAGTAGGGAAGCACATCTCAAACAGGATTTATCCACTCCTGCAGTGGCTCTGTATCTGTCTTTGAAGTTCCCTTAACTGGATCATTCCACCTGTTCAGTGCCTTTTGAGAAGTGTAACTTGATCAAAACAAACTTTTGATTTCACCAAATGATTTCATTCTGTCATAAAGTGCACATGTTCAACTTTATAAATAATGTGTTTTCCCATCTCAAGAGGTTAAATAAAAAAAGTATATAGTAAGTGCCTATTAAGTGCCAAATAAAGTAACAGGGTTGACCGTAACAGGGTTGACCGTAACAGGGTTGACCGTAACAGTGTTGACAATTTCATCTTAAATCATCCATAAATCCCCTTGTGACAGAGGGAATGGAAGCTTCTTTCACTTCCTTTGCCTCTTGTCCCAGCAACAAAACAGCCCACTACACAGTGTTTTTGGCCAGACTGCTATGAAGCTTCATTGGAGGGAGTGTCAGAGGGCAGGTCTGTGTACATCTACCCGCATTGTTTACACTGTCGTATAACACACCCCACCGTGTGTGTGTGTGTGCAGGTGTGTGTGTGTAGGTGCGCGTGCATGCATGTGCACAGTATTACCTTCATATACAGTATACGTTGGTACAATATTTTCTTTGTACGTAAGTGTATGTTTTGTTTATTTGGATCCCCATTAGCTTTTGCAGAAGCCTCAGCAACTCTTCTTGGGGTCCACGTCATCTGTCATCTGTGTATTAGTGAGTGTGTGCCAAGTGTGGAAGCGTGTGACAATCTAAAGATCCATACTGTATGCAACTGTGTCAGCAGCAGCTGTGAGCATGTTTCTGTGGATGTACAGTGGGTTCGGAAAATATTCAGCCCCCTTGACCTTTTCCACAATTTGTTACGTTACAGCCTTATTCTAAAATGTATCAAATAATTATTTTCTCGTCAATCTACACACAATGCCCCATAATGACAAAGTGAAAGTGTTTGCAAATGTATTAAAAAACAGAAATACCTTATTTACATAAGTATTCAGATCCTTTGCTATGAGACTCAAAATTGAGTTTAGGTGCATCCTGTTTGCATTGATCATCTTTGAGATGTTTCCACAACTTGATTGGAGTCCACCTGTGGTAATTTAAATTGATTGGATATGATCTGGAAAGGCACACACCTGTCTAAATGAGGTCCCACAGTTGACAGTGCATGTCAGAGCAAAAACCAAACCATGAGGTTAAAGGAATTGTCCGTAGAGCTCCGAGTCAGGATTGTGTCGAGGCACAGATCTGGGGAAGGGTACCAAAAAATGTCTGCAGCATTGAAGGTCCCCAAGAACACAGTGGCCTCCATCATTTTTAAATGGAAGAAGTTTGGAACCACCAAGACTCTTCCTAGAGCTGGCCGCCCGGCCAAACTGAGCAATCGGGGGGAGAAGGGCCTTGGTCACTCTGACAGAGCTCCAGAGTTCCTCTGTGGAGATGGGAGACCCTTCCAGAAGGACAACCATCTCTGCAGCACTCCACCAATCAGGCTTTTATGGTAGAGTGGCCAGATGGAAGCCACTCCTCATTAAAAGGCATATGACAGGCCACTTGGAGTTTGCCGAAAGGCACCTAAAGGACACTCATACCATAAGAAACAAGATTCTCTGGTCTGATGAAACCCAGATTGAACTCTTTGGCCTGAATGCCAAGCGTCACATCTGGAGGAAACCTGGCACTATCCCTAAGGTGAAGCATGTTAGTGGCCGCATCATGCTGTGGGAATTTCTTTCAGCAGCAGGGACTGGGAGACTAGTCAGGATCAAGTGAAAGATGAACTGAGCAAACTACAGAGAGATCCTTGATGAAAACCTGCTCCACAGTGCTCAGGACCTCAGACTGGGGGCGAAGGTTCACCTTCCAACAGGACAACGACCCTAAGCACACAGCCAAGACAACACAAGAGTGGCTTTGGGATAAGTCTCTGAATGTCCTTGAGTGGCCCAGCCAGAAACTCCACAAAATACAGGTGTGCCAAGCTTGTAGTGTCATACCCAAGAAGACTCGAGGCTGTAATCACTGAATAAAAGTGCTTCAACAAAGTACTGAGTAAAGGGTCTGAATACTTTTGTAAATTTGAAATTTCAGTTTTTTTTTTTTATGTTTTTTGCTTTGTCATTACTGTGTGGTACTGTGTGTAGATTGAGGAGGGATACATTTGTTTTAATACATTTTAGAATAAGGCTGTAACATACCAAAATGTGCACAAAGTCAAATGGTCTGAATACTTTCTGAATACACTGTAATGTAGAGTATGCATGTAGGCGTTTCCTTGCAGCCTAAAGGCTTGTCTGTCTGACTTTTTGATGTGGCTTTTTTTTCCTATTCTAGAGCAATGTCAAAGTGAAGCAGGGGCAAAGCACACAGATCAGTATTCCCTGGTGTAATACCCACTACACTGTTCAATATTTCCCTTACACTTCACTATGGTCACACTGAAAGCAGCACAGAACCTTTAATGTGTGGTAAATTCAGGAAAATGGGATTTGATTCTGCTTATTTACCTTCGGTACCATATCACAAGTAATTCAAATGCGTCTAACCACAGTACCAGTCAAAGGTTTGGACACACCTACTCATTACAGGGTTTTTCTTTATTTTTACTATTTTCTACATCGTAAATTAATAGTGAAGACATCAAAACTATGAAATAACACATGGGATCATGTAGTAACCAAAAAGGTGTTAAACAAATCAAATATATTTTATATTTGAGATTCTTCAAAGTAGCAAACACCAGCGCAGCAGCCCCACACCATCACACCTCCTCATCCATGCTTCACGATGGGAACCACACATGCGGAGATCATCCATTCACCTACTCTGCGTCTTACAACGACACGGCGGTTGGAACCAAACATCGCAAATTTGGACTCATCAGACCAAAGGACAGATTTCCACTGGTCTAATGTCCATTACTCGTGTTTCTTGGCCAAAGCAAGTCTCTTCTTCTTATTGGTGTCCTTTAGTAGTGGTTTCTTTGCAGCAATTTGGCAACTGGAACGAGCTGCAACTAACACTCAAACTGGACAGTTTTATCTCAATCTCTTCATTCAAAGACTCAATCATGGACACTCTTCCTGACAGTTGTGGCTGCTTTGCGTGATGTATTGCTGGCTCTACCTTCTTGCCCTTTGTGCTGTTTCTGTGCCCAACAATGTTTGTAATCTGTTTTGTGCTGCTACCATGTTGTGCTGCTGCCATGTTGTGTTGCTACCATGTTGTTGTCATGATGTGTTGCTACCATGCTGTGTTGTCATGTGTTGCTGCCTTGCTATGTTGTTGTCTTAGGTCTCTCTTTATGTAGTGTTGTGTTGTCTCTCTTGTTGTGATGTGTGTTTTGTCCGATATTTTAATCCCAGCCTTTTGCAATTTTGGTAGGCCGTCATTGTAAATAAGAATTTGTTCTTATCTGACTTGTCTAGTTAAATAAAGGTTAAATAAAATAAAATAAATTAAATGAAGGCCTGATTCATGCAGTCTCCTCTGAACAGTTGATGTTGAGATGTGTCTGTTACTTGAACTCTGTGAAGCATTTATTTGAGGTGCAATCTGAGGTGCAGTTAACTCGAATGAATGTATCCTCTGCAGCAGAGGTAACTCTGGGTCTTCTTTTCCTGTGGTGGTCCTCATGAGAGCCAGTTTCATCATAGCGCCTGATGGTTTTTGCAACTGCACTCAAAGAAACTTTCAAAGTTCTTGACATTTTACGGATTGGCTGACCTTCATGTCTTAAAGTAATGATGAACTGTCATTTTTCTTTGCTTATTTGAGCTGTTCTTGCACTAATATGGACTTGGTCTTTTAACAAATAGGACTATCTTCTGTATACCATCCCTACCTTGTCACAACACAACTGGTTGGCTCAAATGCATTAACAAGGAAAGAAATTCCACAAATTAACTTTTAACAAGGCACACCTGCTAATTGAAATGCATTCCAGGTGACTACCTCATGAAGCTGGTTGAGAGAATGCCAAGTGTGTGCAAAGCTGTCATCAAGGCAAAAGGTGGCTACTTTGAAGAATCTCAAATATAAAATATTATTATATATATTTTGGTTACAACATGATTCCATATGTGTTATTTCATAGTTTTGGTGTCTGCACTGTTATTCTGCAATGTAGAAAATAGTAAAATATAAAGAAAAACTCTGGAATGAGTAGGTGTGTCCAAACATTTGAGTAAATTGCTTTTCTTTAATTAATGGTCTTCTCTTCTTTACTGAACTCTACCAACTCACATATACGCGCAAGCACACACACACACACACACACACACACACACACACACACACACACACACACACACACACACACACACACACACACACACACACACACACACACACACACACACACACACACACACACACACACACACACACACACACACACACAGACAAACACACACACCACCGATCATTATCCTACAATACATTCTAGGAACTGTGCAGTGTGCATTAACCAATTAACCTCTTGACTCCTTCTCAGCAGGGTACCAGCTAGACAGCCAATCAGCCAGCTCTGAAACACAGCAAACTGCTCTCCACACAATTTTGGTCTGTGTGTGTGTCTCGTTCTGATTATTTAAAAACACCGGAGTACCTACTCACAATAAAGTGCTCCAAAGCACTGATGGATGTGTGTTTGGAGGACAGAATGTTCTAGAACACTAGCTACTGACTGAGCCGTATTACTGTGGCAAAAACACTCACACGACCATGATTGACAGCTCCTTTAGAGAGACAACTAAATACACTTTTAACACTACCGTACTCGATTCCACCTCACAAAAAAATAGATCCTTATTAAAGCGGACCCAATAAACCTTTGAATGAATCTTCTCATGGCAGCGTTTTTTAGAGGCAGGGCGTAAAACAGGGTCCCGTACATCCACTTGATTCAGTCAAGCTCACAGATTAACCCTGCAGATAGAGACTCATAGCAATTCTCTCCTAGAAACCCTGCATACTGTAGAAGCCTACTTACTTCCCCTCAGGCTGTTTATCCATTGATGTTTACTCAGCTGTGTATGAGGAGGGGACATAGCACTCTGGAGTTAACAGCTATCTGCTGAGATGGCCTCTGTGCCCAGCAGAGCTCTCCCAGCATGGTGAGCGTCGCTATTGTAGGTGCACGGCAGAACCAGTCAGCCGATTCGTAGGCGATGAAAAAATATGAAGGAAACTGACAGGTTGGGGTTGGAAGTCAGCTTGTGCTGTGCATGTATTTATGGTTGACTATATCAACAAGGTGAAGGGTGTCACTGGAGGAAAGCTGGGGCAGAACAGCAGGAAACATAAAAGCTGCCATTGAGGAATAGCTGTGACTGTCTGTCCATAGGTAGACTATTCACTTTAATTGGATGAAATTACCAGATATACTGTACAGCTGAAGTCGGAAGTTTACATACACCTTAGCCAAATATACTGCTCAAAAAAATAAAGGGAACACTTAAACAACACATCCTAGATCTGAATGAAAGAAATAATCTTATTAAATACTTTTTTCTTTACATAGTTGAATGTGCTGACAACAAAATCACACAAAAATAATCAATGGAAATCCAATTTATCAACCCATGGAGGTCTGGATTTGGAGTCACACTCAAAATTAAAGTGGAAAACCACACTACAGGCTGATCCAACTTTGATGTAATGTCCTTAAAACAAGTCAAAATGAGGCTCAGTAGTGTGTGTGGCCTCCACGTGCCTGTATGACCTCCCTACAATGCCTGGGCATGCTCCTGATGAGGTGGCGGATGGTCTCCTAAGCGATCTCCTCCCAGACCTGGACTAAAGCATCCGCCAACTCCTGGACAGTCTGTGGTGCAACGTGGCGTTGGTGGATGGAGCGAGACATGATGTCCCAGATGTGCTCAATTGGATTCAGGTCTGGGGAACGGGCGGGCCAGTCCATAGCATCAATGCCTTCCTCTTGCAGGAACTGCTGACACACTCCAGCCACATGAGGTCTAGCATTGTCTTGCATTAGGAGGAACCCAGGGCCAACCGCACCAGCATATGGTCTCACAAGGGGTCTGAGGATCTCATCTCGGTACCTAATGGCAGTCAGGCTACCTCTGGCGAGCACATGGAGGGCTGTGCGGCCCCCCAAAGAAATGCCACCCCACACCATGACTGACCCACCGCGAAACCGGTCATTGGAGGATGTTGCAGGCAGCAGAATGTTCTCCACGGCATCTCCAGACTCTGTCACGTCTGTCACATGCTCAGTGTGAACCTGCTTTCATCTGTGAAGAGCACAGGGCGCCAGTGGCGAATTTGCCAATCTTGGTGTTCTCTGGCAAATGCCAAACGTCCTGCACGGTGTTGGGCTGTAAGCACAACCCCCACCTGTGGACGTCGGGCCCTCATACCACCCTCATGGAGTCTGTTTCTGACCGTTTGAGCAGACACATGCACATTTGTGGCCTGCTGGAGGTCATTTTGCAGGGCTCTGGCAGTGCTTCTCCTGCTCCTCCTTGCACAAAGGCGGAGGTAGCGGTCCTGCTGCTGGGTTGTTGCCCTCCTACGGCCTCCTCCACGTCTCCTGATGTACTGGCCTGTCTCCTGGTAGCGCCTCCATGCTCTGGACACTACGCTGACAGACACTGCAAACCTTCTTACCACAACTCGCATTGATGTGCCATCCTGGATGAGCTGAACTACCTGAGCCACTTGTGTGGGTTGTAGACTCCGTCTCATGCTACCACTAGAGTGAAAGCACCGCCAGCATTCAAAAGTGACCAAAACATCAGCCAGGAAGCATAGGAACTGAGAAGGGGTCTGTGGTCCCCACCTGCAGAACCACTCCTTTATTGGGGGTGTCTTGCTAATTGCCTATAATTTCCAACTGTTGTCTATTCCATTTGCACAACAGCATGTGAAATTTATTGTCAATCAGTGTTGCTTCCTAAGTGGACAGTTTGATTTCACAGAAGTGTGATTGACTTGGAGTTACATTGTGTTGTTTAAGTGTTCCCTTTCTTTTTTTGAGCAGTTAACATTTAAACTCAGTTTTTCACAATTCCTGACATTTAATCCGTGTAAAAATTCCCTGTCTTAGGTCAGTTAGCATCACCACTTTATTTTAAGAATGTGAAATGTCAGAATAATAGTAGAGAGAATGATTTATTTCAGCTTTTATTTCTTTCATCACATTCCCAGTGGGTCAGAAGTTTACATGCACTCAATTAGTATTTGGTAGCATTGCTTTTAAATTGTTTAACTTGGGTCAAGCATTACGGGTAGCCTTCCACAAGCTTCCTACAATAGGTTGGTGTCACAGTATCTAACGAAGGTGGCGCCCCTCCTCGGTCGGGCGGCGCTCGGCGGTCGTCGTCGCCGGCCTATTAGCTGCCACCGATCATTGTTTCTGTGTCTTTTGGTTTTGTCTGTCTGTCTATCTCGCACCTGTTTTGTGTTTGTCATTAGTGGGGGGTTATTTAGTGTGTATTTTCAGTTGGGGTTCTCGTGCGGGATTGTTTATTGTCCACTCATGACAGTTGTGATTATAAATTGTTATTGTGGATTATTATTGCCGGGCTGCGCCCCGTGCGCTTTTCGCTTCCAGTGCGCTTATTTTGGGAAGGTGTTTTTCCCCTGGCAGACTTCGCCACGCGCCTGGTGCCCTACGGCTATTGCGTGTCAATAATATTATTAAAACACCGTTGCTCCGGCCCTCTGTCTCCTGCTCCTGATTCCACTGGTCCTAGACAGTCGTGACAGTTGGGTGAATTTTGGCCCATTCCTCCTGACAGAGCTGGTGTAACTGAGTCAGGTTTGTAGGCCTCCTTGCTCGCACACGCTTTTCAGTTCTGCCCACACATTTTCTATAGGATTGAGGTCAGGGCTTTGTGATGGCCACTCCAATACCTTGACTTTGTTGTCCTTAAGCCATTTTTCCACAACTTTGGAAGTATGCTTGGGTTCATTGTCCATTTGGAAGACCCATTTGCGACCAAGCTTTAACTCCCTGACTGATGTCTTGAGATGCTGCTTCAATATATCCACATAATTTCCCTTCCTCGTGAAGCCATCTATTTTGATGCCATCTATTTTGTGAACAGCACCAGTCCCTCCTGCAGCAAAGCACCCCCACAACATGATGCTGCCACCCCCGTGCTTCACGGTTGGGATGGTGTTCTTCGGATTGCAAGCTTTTTCCTCCAATCATAACGATGGTCATTATGGCCAAACAGTTCTATTTTTGTTTCATCAAATCAGAGGACATTTCTCCAAAAATAACGATTTTTGTCCCTATGTGCAGTTGCAAACCGTAGTCTGGCTTTTTTATGGTGGTTTTAGAGCAGTGGCATCTTCCTTACTGAGCGGTCTTTCCGTTTATGTCGATATAGGCCTCGTTTTACTGTGGATATAGATACTTTTGTACCTGTTTCCTCCAGCATCTTCACAAGGTCCTTTGCTGTTGTTCTGGGATTGATTTGCACTTTTCTCACCAAAGTACGTTCATCTCTAGGAGACAGAACGCGTCTCCTTCCTGAGCAGTATGACGGCTGCGTGGTCCCATGGTGTTTATACTTGCGTACTATTGTTTGTACAGATGAACTTGGTACCTTCAGGCATTTGGAAATTGCTCCAAAGGATGAACCAGACTTGTGGAGGTCTACAAATTGTTTTCTGAGGTCTTGGCTGATTTCTTTTGCTTTTCCCATGATGTCAAGCAAAGAGGCACTGAGTTTGAAGGTAGGCCTTGAAATACATCCACAGTTACACCTCCAATTGACTCAAATGATGTCAATTGGCTTTAGAAGCTTCTGATAGGCAATGAAATAATTCTCTGGAATTTTCCAAGCTGTTTAAAGGCACAGTATGTCAACTTCTGACCCACAGGAATTGTGATACAGTGAATTATAAGTGAAATAATCTGTCTGTGAACAATTGTTGGAAAAATTACTTGTGTCATGCAGAAAGTAGATGTCCTAACCGACTTGCTGAAACTATAGTTTGTTAACAAGAAATTTGTGGAGTGGTTGAAAAACGAGTTTTAATGACTCCAACCTAAGTGAATGTAAACTTCCGACTTCAACTGTATCTGCTTTGCTTCACAGTTGGTGATATCGTATACGATTTTATCCACTAATAAAGAGTGTAAGACAGAAATGGAATGCTATGTATCTTTATCAGTTCAAATCTATTTTGTATGTAGCTATCTAAAGTTAATACCATTATTCACTGTAAATACAACAGATTGGTGGAAAATTGTAGTTTATAAACTAAGGCAGACTGCCCAGTCCCCTTACTGTTTCCACCTTACTCAAGCCTGATTTGGGCTCACTCTGGGGGGAATCATGGCTTTACTGCTGCCTTGGAGATTTTACAGAAAATTGCATGTATCTGACAGAGAGTTTTCCTGCATTCCAAACACATTCTTTATCTAGTGCTGAAATCCACATGCCCGACATTCACCAGTGGAGGACTAATACAATTGGCTGAAAAACAGACCGTTTTTAACAGGGTTTTAGTATGCGCTTGTTTAAATATGGAGATATTTTCTACTCCATCTAAGGATAAGCCAGCAGGAGGTGGGGGTAACAGGGATTATTTTACTCTTTTTTTCCTCACCTGTTGAAAGATGTATTTTTACTTAGCATGTCATGGCACTTTGGCCAGTTTTCCTCCAACCATAGACAAGGTAGGCTTCAAGTTGCCAGTTATAGTCTCTCCCGGAGACATACCGTACAGAAGATTCTACCCAACAGTGTTACTCACCATTTGATTGGACTTGTGTTGTTGAGACTCCCATGCAGTGTTACGTTTCTCTTTATGCTGTGTTGTTTTTACTGCCTGAGTACTAGAGGGTGAATACACTATAGTTGATTCATCAATTAATAGCCAATCTAACTGCTCTATTGTTCATTGTTTTTTAAACGATTTTTGCAATTACTCTTCAAATATGTATCACAAACATAATGCATCTACCAATATACAGGTAACTGCTAAAATAATAGAAACACTCAAGTAAATGAGGGAAATAAAGTATATAGAAAGCAGGTGTGGTTCCTGAGTTAATTAAGCAATTAACATGCCATCATGCTTAAGTCATGTATGCAAATGCTGTGCAGGCCATTATTTTGGCCATTATTTTGGCTACCATGGCTATGCGCCCATCCACAGGGCACGAGTGGTCACTAAATGGTTTGATGAGCATGTTAACCATATACAATGGCCATCTCAGTCACCAGAACCCAATTGAACATTTATGGGAGATTCTGGCATGGTGCCTGAGACAGCGTTTTCCACCACCATAAACAAAACACCACAATATAGAATTTCTCATGGAAGAATGGTGTCACATCCCTCCAATAGACTTCCAGACAGTTGTAGAATCTATGCCAAGGTGCATTGAAGTTGTTCTGGTCGAGGTGGCCCAACGCCCTATTAACACACTTTATGTTGGTGTTTCCTTTATTTTGGATGTTACCTGTATATAGATGCAAAAAGTATCCTGACCCCAGCTAACATCATGCATATATTTTGGTCATATCCTAATCCGAATAGTGGTTTGATACATTTAAAAAAGAATGGCTGAACCGTTGACACAAATGCACTCTCTACAATATCTGCAATGCCCTCTGAGGTTAACTCAACCAAAAGTGGTATCTTTTTCCCTCCTAGTAACAGGCTTTATACGTCTTAAGTGGAAGAATACTCCCCCTCCTTCATATAATATGCTTCCTTAACTCTTTCTCACCTCTCCCCACCCCCTTCTCCCTGTCTCTCTCTTTCTCTGCCTCTGTCTCTCGTCCCATGCTATGATGCTATCGCCTCTGAAGGTGATAGATACTGAGAGTCATGGCAGTGTCTGGGAGTGGGATGAGTGTGGTGGAGAGGAGTAGAGCGTCTCTGTCGGCCTTTCAAATATTAATCAAACTTAGCAGGAGGTGGGAGAAGATGGAAAGGAGTCCACTGGGAATATCACATCATAGCTCAGAGGAGACGGTGAGGAGAGGGAGAGGTGAGTGATGGAGGGCGGAAATAAAGGAGCAATTAAAGGAAAGAAACAGTCATTGTGTGGGAGATTAATTAGAATTTTCAAAACCCACCCACTGGGCACACACTGGTTGAATCAATGTTGTTTCCTCATCACTTCAATGAAACAGACATGTGCCCAGTGGGCAGGCTCGCGAATGAAAGAATGTGGGTTTGTGATGGAAAGCTGAAAAGAGGATCCATCATAAGGATATAATGCAAACAATGGCGCTGCCTACCACTCAGCTAATGATTGTAGCAATGAGTCAAGTTATTCTGACAGCCTAAATGAATTTGAGGATTTAACTGAATTGCAGAGCATCTTGACATGTAGTGCGGGATCTCCCCTGCAAATCATCTAAAGTGGAAAAATACAAGTCAACAGCTCCTGCTCTATTTATTCTCTTTCTCCTTTGTCAATTATGTCTGAGGTCCTGCTGTCCCTTTATCCATGAACTGGTCATTAGACAACTCTGCTGCTTACAGGCCTGTCTGGCTCAAGGTACTATCTGACGGGAAAGGCATTGGAAGTGGCTGGTATTGGATGATCCATTCATTACCAGATATATTATCTAGCTGTGACCTGTGACAGCAAACGTGTGTTAAACTAAACATATTATTTTACTATGATTTCTGTACAGGGTTTTGTACAATTATACACAGTTCAATGTACTGTATCGTGTTTCATGATGTTGACATATGAAAAACACAGTAGGTTGTTGACATCTTTATACACCACTTTAAAAAGCAGGCTGTACTGTAAAAAGGTATTCATTTGGAGGAAAACATTTTAGCTATTCTCTATGCCATGTCCACATATTTTTTGTAGAATCAAGATGATGTGTGACTTGCTGGTGACAGTTTATTGATCTCTCTTTTTACTGCCGGAACACAAATTAAGGGGAACACTTACTGTGTGGCAGGCTTTCATATTGCCATCTTCCCTGTGGAGGCCTGTGGTTCACTTCAGTTCACTTGTTCCCGACAGTTGCTTTTTTTGTGACAAAATTTGACAAGTAACTATTGAGCCTCTATGCTTTTCAGCCATCATTAACACACTCAGCTTGACACACACACACACTTGAGACACACACACACACACAACCCACATACACACACTCATTAAATCCCCTAGCCTTGGTATTTGAAGTCCTGCATGGGAAGACCTTCAGTATTACCCAAAGCTTGTCATTAGTTTGGTGAGTCAGCAGCTGTTGTCCAAACACACACAGTTGATAACAGGACAGTGTACTGCCTGTATTCTGACATGGCAGGTTGCGTCTACAAGTGCCTTTGAGCTGCAATCTCTCTCCCTCACAGAAGTCAGTCAGCACTCAACAGTCGAGAGCCTCCCTGTTTTACTGTTCTTGGTTTGCCCTTCAGTTTGGGCGGGAAAGACAGATGGAACCTAGAACAGGAGAGACAGGTCTCAGGTTGGCAAGACTGATCTGAACTATGGCATTAATGCGTTTGAATAGGCATACTCCTTTAATGAGCACAATTAACAATGCATAAATCCGTTAACTCTCCTGCCTGTTGCCTGTTTTTAAGTTTTCATTATATCTTAACTAAAGTTCAACAAAGTCCGTTTATCTATAAAGTTGTCTGTCTTGGGAGTTGTTCCAGATTTTCCAGATTACTTAGAACGCCTGCTGCATCAACAAGCAAACGACAACATTAGCACTCTCTGGAAAAAAGCTTATGCTTGCCGACCTCCGACCGGTCACTGCTGCCTGACACATGGATGCTACTACCATTTAAATCGCAATCTCTTTGCCGGCGCTTCGGCTGTTTAATAGAGCAGCATAATAGCTGAGCAAGTGTTTGCACTTTGCAGAGACTGTTGTAAGTCTCTGAAACGTTCCCTCATAAAACAATAGAGTGCTAATGGATTCATTTCCCCCTGCAGAGGCATCCTTTAACAGCTGGGGTGTATCAGGTCTCCTCCAACAGCCAGGAGAGTGTGTGGATTAGTGATTTAGGACTTGTTCTACAGTCTGCCTCGCCGGTAAGGAAGGAAATGCACATTGATGTATATGATTAACCACAGGAGAGTGCTAAGTGCTTTTCAATGGTGGGAAACGCACTATGAATGATAGGCACTGATTGACCACAGGGCACTCCAAAGATTATAGACTGCAAACTCTTTAAGATCTTTAGGGCGGGTAAAGAGGATTGATTTCTCTGTAAAGTAGTCATTTTAATGAATTGCCAACAAAGGCAGCAGAAAGTAAAAGGAAAGATGAACCCAACAACCCTGGAGGAAAACTATTGGCCTAAAACATTTACATATTCACAAAGGAACTGGAACTTTCCTTGACTTTTCTTCTTCTGGTGTTCTGTCAGTGTGGCCTGTCATCTTATAGAGTCAACAGTGTATTATGAGTCACTGTCAGATCATGTAGGCCAACTGTAATGTGGCATAGATAGCAACGTGCACAAAGACACAAACTGCACGCCACACACAAATTCAATCATTCATTCGGGAACATGCATTACATTGTAATACATAAAAATCAAATTCCAAACTTCAGAAAAGACATGTTCATTCATTAATGTATTCATAAGGAACAGGCACTTGCTGACATCACACACTCATTCATTGATTCATTTATTCATAAAGAGCATCTGGCACTCTGACCTTACACAGTCATTCATCGTGTTCAGAAAGAACATGCAGTCATTGAGGTTAGATGTAAAGGCTAACATAGAACTAACATATGGTTAGTAACTTCCCCATATGCCATTAGGCTCTGCAGAGTAGACACAAGTCTATAACGATGCCAGTCAAAGTTCAGCGGAATGGATGAAGGGCGGGAGGGAGGGGGGGTAGCATGAAGGAGGAAGGAGTGGGGTAGTGTTGATGATGTATAAAGAGAGTGTAAAGGAAGTAGGGAAATGTGTGAGTAAGAGATGGGTGGATGGGTAGAAGCAGAGTTGATGCAGGGTTGAAGCAGAGTAGAAGCATGTTACAGAAGGCATAGAAAATATGGAAGTAGAGTGTGAGGTAGGAGAGTCTTTTTACTCTTTTTTTATTTGATTTATTTCACCTTTATTTAACCAGGTAGGCTAGTTGAGAACAAGTTCTCATTTGCAACTGCGACCTGGCCAAGATAAAGCATAGCAATTCAACACATACAACAACACAGAGTTACACATGGAATAAACAAAACATACAGTCAATAATACAGTAGAACAAAAGAAAACAAAAAGTCTATATACAGTGAGTGCAAATGAGGTAAGTTAAGGCAATAAATAGGCCATGGTGACGAAGTAATTACAATATAGCAATTAAACACTGGAATGGTAGATGTGCAGAAGATGAATGTGCAAGTAGAGATACTGGGGTGCAAAGGAGCAAGATAAATAAATAAATACAGTATGGGGATGAGGTAGGTAGATAGATGGTGTCACAGGGGTCGTTGAAAGGAGACCAAGGCGCAGCGTGTAAAGTGCTCATTCTTTTGCTTTAATGAATACACCTCAACAAAAAACAACAAACGACCGATAACAGTCCCGTCAGGTACACAAGACTAAATGGAAACAACTACCCACAAACCCCAAAGGAAAACAGGCTGCCTAAGTATGGCTTCCAATCAGAGACAATGATAGACAGCTGCCTCTGACTGGAAACCATACCTGGCCACAACATAGAAAATGACAACATAGAATGAAACTCTAGACAACCCACAAAGAAAACAGAAAATCCTAAACACATAGACAAAACACCCCCCTGTCACGCCCTGACAAATCTACTAGGGAAAAATGACCTCATACCAGGGTCAGGACGTGACAGATGGGCTGTTTACAGATGGGCTATGCACAGGTGCAGTGATCTGTGAGCTGCTCTGACAGCTGGTGCTTAAAGCTAGTGAGGGAGATATGAGTCTCCATCTTCAGAGATTTTTGTAGTTCGTTCCAGTCATTGGCAGCAAAGAACTGGAAGGAAAGACAACCAAAGGAGGAATTGGCTTTGGGGGTGACCAGTGAGATATACCTGCTGGAGCGTGTGCTACGAGTGGGGGCTGCTATGGTGACCAGTGAGCTGAGATAAGGCGGAGCTTTACCTAGCAGAGACTTGTAGATAACCTGTAGCCAGTGGGTTTGGCGACGAGTATGAAGCGAGGGCCAACCAACGAGAGCGTACAGGTCACAATGGTGTGTAGTGTATGGGGCTTTGGTGACAAAACAAATGGCACTGTGATAGACTGCATCCAGTTTGTTGAGTAGAGTGTTGGAGGCTATTTTATAGATGACATCACCGAAGTCGAGGATCGGTAGGATGGTCAGATTTACGAGGGTATGTTTGGCAGCATGAGTGAAAGAGGCTTTGTTGCGATATAGGAAGCCAATTCTAGATTTCATTTTGGATTGGAGATACTTAATGTGAGTCTGGAAGGAGAGTTTACAGTCTAACAAGACACCCAGGTATTTGTAGTTGTCCACATATTCTAAGTCAGAGCCGTCCAGAGTAGTGATGCTGGACGGGCGAGCAGGTGCGGGCAGTGATCGATTGAATAGCATGCATTTAGTTTTACTTACGTTTAAGAGCAGTTGGAGGCCACGGAAGGAGAGTTGTATGGCATTGAAGCTCGACTGGAGTTTAGTTAACACAGTGTCCAAAGAGGGGCCAGAAGTATACAGAATGGTGTCGTCTGCGTAGAGGTGGATCAGAGAATCACGAGCAGCAAGAGCAACATCATTGATGTATACAGAGAAGAGAGTCGGTATACAGAGAAGGTATACAGAGAAGAGAGAATTGAACCCTGTGGCACACCCATAGAGACTGCCAGAGGTCCGGACAACAGGCCCTCCGATTTGACACACTGAACTCTATCAGAAAAGTAGTTGGTAAACCAGGCGAGGCAATCATTTGAAAAGCCAAGGCTGTCGAGTCTGCCAATAAGAATGTGGTGATTGACAGAGTCGAAAGCCTTGGCCAGGTCGATGAATACGGCTGCACAGTAATGTCTCTTATCAATGGTGGTTATGATGTCGTTTAGGACCTTGAGCGTGGCTGAGGTGCTCCCATGACCAGCTCTGAAACCAGATTGCACAGCGGAGAAGGTACGGTGGGATTCGAAATGGTCGGTAATCTGTTAGTTAACTTGGCTTTCGAAGACCTTAGAAAGACAGGGTAGGATAGATATAGGTCTGTAGCAGTTTGGGTCTAGAGTGTCACCCCCTTTGAAGAGGGGGATGACCGTGGCAGCTTTCCAATCTTTGGGAATCTCAGACGATACGAAAGAGAGGTTGAACAGGCTAGTAATAAGGGGTTGCAACAATTTCGTCAGATAATTTTAGAAAGAGTGGGTCCAGATTGTCTATCCCGGCTGTGTGTATGTGTCCAGATTTTGCAGCTCTTTCAGAACATCAGCTATCTGGATTTGGGTGAAGGAGAAATGGTGGGGGCTTTGGCAGGTTGCTGTGGAGTGCGCCGGGCAGTTGACCGGGGTAGGGGTAGCCAGGTGGAAAGCATGGCCAGCCGTAGAGAAATGCTTATTGAAATTCTCAATTATAATGGATTTATGGGTGGTAAGTGTTTCCTAGCCTCAGAGCAGTGGGCAGCTGGGAGGAGGTGCTCTTATTCTCCATGGACTTTACAGTGTCCCTGAACTATTTGAGTTAGTACTACAGGATGCACATTTCTGTTTGAAAAAGCTAGTCTTAGCTTTTCTAACTGCCTGTGTATATTTGTTCCTAACTTCCCTGAAATGTTGCATATCACGGGGGCTATTCGATGCTAATGCAGAACGCCACAGGATGTTTTTGTGCTTGTCAAGGGCAGACAGGTCTGGAGTGAACCAAGGACTATATCTGTTCCTAGTTCTACATTTTTTGAGTGGGGCATGCTTATTTAAGATGGTGAGGAAGGCACTTTTAAAGAATAGCCAGGCATCATCTACTGACGGGATGAGGTCAATGTCATTCCAGGATACCATGGCCAGGTCGATTAGAAAGGCCTGCTCGCAGAAGTGTTTTAGGGAGCGTTTGACAGTGATGAGGGGTGGTCGTTTGGTCGCAGACCCATTACGGATGCAGGCATTGAGGCAGTGATCGCTGAGATCTTGATTGAAAACAGCAGAGGTGTATTTGGAGGGCGAGTTAGTTAGGATGACATCTATGAGGGTGCCCATGTTTACGGATTTGGGGTTGTACCTGGTAGGTTCATTGATAATTTGTGTGAGATTGAGGGCATCAAGCTTAGATTGTAGGATGGCCAGGGTGTTAAGCATGTCCCAGTTTCGGTCACCTAGTAGCACAAGCTCAGAAGATAGATGGGGGGCAATCAATTCACATATGGTATTGAGGGCACAGCTGGGGGCAGAGGGAGGTCTATAGCAAGCGGCAACTTGTTTCTGGAAAGGTGAATTTTTAGAAGTAGAATCTCGAAATGTTTGGGTACAGACTTGGATAGTAATACAGAACTCTGCAGGCTATCTTTGCAGTAGATTGCAACACCGCCCCCTTTGGCAGTTATATCTTGGCGGAAAATGTTATAGTTAGCGATGGAGATTTCAGGTTTTTTTGGTGGTTTTCCTAAGCCAGGATTCAGACACGGCTAAGACATCCGGGTTGGCAGAGTGTGCTAAAGCAGTGAGTAAAACAAACTTAGGGAGTAGGCTTCTAATGTTAACATGCATGAAACCAAGGCTTTTACGGTTACAGAAGTCAACAAACGAGAGCACCTGGGGAGTGGGAGTGGAGCTAGGCACTGCAGGACCTGGATTAACCTCCACATCACCAGAGGAACAGAGGAGAAGTAGGATAAGGGTACGGCTAAAGGCTATACGAACTGGCCGTCTAGCACGTTCGGAACAGAGAGTAAAAGGAGCAGGTTTCTGGACACGATAGCATAGATTCAAGGCATAGTGTACAGACAAAGGTAAGGTAGGATGAGAGTACATTGGAGGTAAACCTAGGCAATGAGTAATGATGGGAGAGATATAGTCTCTAGAGACGTTTAAACCAGGTGATGTCATCGCATATGTAGGATGTGGAACAACATGGTTGGTTAAGGCATATTGAGCAGGGCTAGAGGCTCTACAGTGAAATAAGACAGTAATCACTAACCAGGACAGTAATGGACGAGGCATATTGATATTAGAGAGAGGCATGCGTAGCCAAGTGAACATATGGGTCCAGTGAGTGGTTGGGCTGACTGGGGACACGGCGATTCAGACAGTTAGCAGGCCGATGCTAACAAGCTAACAGTTAGTAGGCCGGGGCTAAACAAGCTAGCAGTTAGCAGACCGGGGCTGGCAAGCAAGCAGTTGGCAGACCGGGGCTAGCAGTTAGCAGACCGGGGCAGGCAAGCTAGCAGTTAGCAGACCGGGGCAAGCAAGCTAGCAGTTAACAGACCGGGGCTAGCAAGTTAGCCTTTGGGGGACGTCGCGATGGGAGTAAGTCTGTTTTTGCCTCTTCGTGCGGTGACGTCGATAGACCAGTTGTGGAATTAGTACGGTTCCAAGTAACTCTAGGTAGCTAGTAGGCCGCGGTTAGCAGAATGGGCCTTCAGCGGACGTCGCGCCTGAGGGGCCTGTTGGAATCCTCGGGCAGATTATGTCGGTATTCCAGTCGTAGAGGATCGGCGGGGTTCCGTGCCCCGTACCGGCAGTAGAAGGGGTCCGGATATTGTAGCCCAGGAGTGGGCTTCGGTGGTAGCACAGGAGCCCTGGCCAGCTAGCTTCAGCCTAATTGGTGCTTGCTCCGGGATGGAAACGCTAGCCAGGAGTAGTCACCCGAGATTGCGGTTAGCTAGTTGCGAAGATCCAGATGAAAATGTTCAGAGTTTGCAGTAGGGATATGGGGGGAAAAAATGTAAAATAATAATAGGTCCGTTATGCTCTGGTTTGAGTCACGTTGTTCGAACTGGCGAGAGCTTTCCGAGCTAAAGGTTAGCTGATGACCGCTAGCAATGGTTTGCTGACTGATAGCTGGTAGGTAGTTAGCTGGCTAGCTTCAGTTGAGGGATTCCAGATCCAAAGTAAATAGAAATACTTTAGAAAAAAAAACTGATCCACGCCACATTGGGTGAGGCGGGTTGCAGGAGAGTATTTAGAAGTTGAGGTTTAGGAAAATATTTTTAAAAGATATGCAAAGAAAAATATATATACAAGGGACACGACAAGACGAAGACGTCTGACTGCTACGCCATCATTGGTTGAGATTAGAAGCCTATTTTCTTGTCTAGGCAATGATGACAAAAACATCCTCCAGAATACTCACAGACTCCATTCAGAGTGTCTGAAAACATCAGTAATGAATTTACCCCACAGTGATTTCCAGTCACTCTACAAGCCTATAACTGTGTAGCAGTCCCTCACGACAGAGAAAGCTGAACATTGATCCTGTAATTGTCAGCCTGTGTGTGTGTGTGTGTTTGGTTTTACTATCGTTGTATGGACCCGAATTCCTCACAAGGATAGTAAAACAAGGAAAGTTCTGACAGGTGGGGAGGGTTAGAGTTACAATTAGGTTTAGGGTAAGGACTTAGGTTTAGGTTCACGATTAGGGGTTAGGGAAAATAGAATTTTGAATGGGAATCAATTGTTTGGTCCCCACAAGGATAGTAAAACAAACGTGTGTGTGATGATAGATGGCGAGGCTGAGCTGTCTAACAGCCCTTGGCACTGTCCAAACTCAGTCAACAATCATTGTGTTTGTCAGCCCTCTCTCTATTCACAGACGTGTCATGTTGCTGCATACGCTGAGCAATGGCCCGCTCCCAGCTTCAGCACAGCACAAGTTACTGTATAGTATATACAGACAGTGTCATAAATACAAATGACTTATGACTTACAGTAGACATGAGCATAGTTCCATGCTGTTGTTTATACACTGACCAAAAATATAAACGCAACATGTAAAGTGTTGGTCCCATGTTTCATGAGCTGAAATAGAAAATCACAGAAATGTTCCATTATGCACCAAACGTATTTCTCTCAAAATGTGTTTACATTCCTGTTAGTGAGCATGTCTCCTTTGCCAAGATAATCCATCCACCTGAAGGTGTGGCATATCAAGAAGCTGATTAAATAGCATGATCATTACACAGGTGCACCTTGTGCTGTGGGTACAATAAAAGGCCACTTTAAGATGTGCAGTTTTGTCACACAACACAATGCAAATGATGTCTCAAGTTTTGAGGGAGCGTGGAATTGGCATGCTGACTGCAGGAATGTCCGCCAGTACTGTTGCCAGAGAATTTGGTGTTCATTTCTCTACCATAAGCTGCCTCCAAAGTTGTTTTAGAGAATTTGGCAGTGCGTCCAACCGGCCTCACAACCACAGACCACATGTAACCGTGCTAGCCCAGGACCTCCACATCCGGCTTCTTCACCTGCGGGATCGACTGAGTTAGGGGGGTGCTGAGGAGTATTTCTGTCTGTAATAAAGCCGTTTTGTAGGGGAAAACTCATTTTGATTGGCTGGGCCTGGCTCCCCAGTTGGTGGGCCTGGCTGCCAAGTGGGTGGGCCTATGTCTTCCCAGGCCCACTCATGGCTGCACCCCTGCCCAGTTATGTGAAATCCATAGATCAGATGATTAGGTAACCCCAAACCCAGGGGAATACCCTCATCACTCCTGGTACTGTGGTGTCTAATGTAGACTAACACTGACCCCCAGTGGCAAGTTACAGTAAGGAACAAAACTGGATTTATAGAAACTATTGAGCAGAGCCATACATCTGGATGAATATAGCGCAGCTATTGTGAGGGACGGTCCAGGACATCTCGTCTTGCTATCTCATCCCTTTCATATTTCTCATCTTTCTCCTCAGGTGTTCACTCGCTATGGGAAGTGTTACACGTTCAACGCAGGAGGCGAGGGCCGCACCCCTCTCATAACTACCAAGGGAGGGATGGGGAACGGTCTGGAGCTCATGCTAGACATTCAGCAAGATGAGTACCTCCCTGTCTGGGGAGAGACAGGTGAGGACAAAAGTGTGTGTGTAAGTGTGTGTGCTTGTGTGTGTGTTTAAGTCTAGTTCATTACACAGCGATCATAATCTGCTGCTGAAAAAAATGTATGTGTTATGGCTTTACATCCTCTGCAATATCGTGGATTGAGAGCTACCTATCAAACACAACACAGAGGGTTTTCTTTAATGGAAGCCTCTCTAACGTAAACCAGGTAGAGTGTGGTATACCTCAAAGCAGCTGTCTTGGTCCTTTACTGTTTTCTATTTTTACTAATGACCTGCCACTAGCATTAAGTAAAGCCTGTGTGTCTATGTACACTGATGACTCAACTCTATACACGTCAGCCACCACAGCAAGTGAAATCACTGCAACCCTTAACAAAGATCTGCATTCAGTTTTAGAATGGGTGGCTAGCAATAAGCTAGTCCAAAATATGTTTTAAAAAAAATTAAACACTGTATTTGAGACAAATCAATCACCAAACCCTGAACCTAATCTAAATATTGTAATGAATAATGTGGAAAATTAGCAAGTTGTGGAGACTAAACTGCTTGGTGTAACCCTGGATTGTACACTGACAAGGTCAAAACATATTGATCCAACGGTTGCTAAGATGTGGAGAGGTCTGTCCATGATAAAGCGCTGCTCTGCTTTCTTGACATCACAGTCAAACAAACAAGTCCTACAGGCCCTAGTTTTAATCACACCTAGACTACTGCCCAGTTATATGGTCAAGGGCTGCAAAGAAGGACTTAGGAAAATGACAGTTGGCACAGAAAGAGCAGCACGACTGGCCCTTAAATGTACACGGAGGGCTAATATCAAGAACATGCGCATCAATCTTTCCTGGCTCAAAGTAGAGAGATTGACTTCATCACTACTTGTCTTTGTGAGAGGGATTGACGTGTTGAAAGCACTGAAATGTCTGTTCAAACAGCTAACACACAGCTCAGACATCCATACATACCCCACAAGACATGCCGCCAGGGTCTCTTCACAGTCCCTAAGGCCAGAACAGAGGCTGGAAAACGCACAGTACTACATAGAGCAAAGACTACATGGAACTCTTTTCCACATCAGGTAACCCAAGCTAGCAGTAAAATCAGATTTAAAACACAGATAAAACAACACCTCACGGCACAACAATACCTCACGACTGTGAAGAGACACTCACGCATGCACATTCACACACGCACACTCACACAAACACACACACATACTCTGGCACTCACACTACACACACCCACTCATTGTAATATTGTAGTATTGTAATATTGTAAAAAAAAAAAAAAAATGATGTAAATTTGTAATGATTTAGACCAGGGTTCCCCAACTGGATTTTAATTTGACACGGAGTGGTTTTATTTGGCCCCCCAAGTTTTCTGAGCAAAAGAAAAAAAACGTTTTTTTATTGTGTGGAATTTTCAGTGTTGGACATAAAATACTTAAAAAACCCCAGCTCCAAGTGATTTTAATTTAAGAAATATGTTCCCAAGTATTCACCTGCATAATAGAGAGACACGTGATCATATACAAATGTAAGCAAGGTTTGAAATGATTATGTTTTAGTCAATCATTATATCTGTTTGGGCTTCTTGTGGTCAATTTGCAGTTTACAAATTATTTGCAATTATGTTCCGGGCCCCCGACCATCCGCTCCAGAATCAATTGGCCTGCGGCTTAATCTAGTTGATGATCCCTGATGTAGACTATTGTTTTGTTGGGATGTGTTGTTTTGTTCCTAGTTGGACCCCAGGAAGAGTAGTGGCTGCCTTCGCAACATCTAATGGGGATCCTAGTAAAATACTAAATACAGCTCACATGTGTGTTGCTCTATCCAACAGACCACTCTATCTGTCTGCTGGAGCCAGTGGGTTCATTAGTTAAATAAGCCATGCATGGATGGTGCAGTGATCCCTGCTACTGTTCCCCTCTCCACAGATGAGACCTCATTTGAAGCTGGGATCAAAGTTCAGATCCACAATCAGGAGGAGCCACCCTTCATCGACCAGCTGGGCTTCGGAGTGGCACCTGGGTTCCAGACCTTTGTCTCCTGTCAGGAACAACGGGTCGGGACATTATATTTATTTACACAACTTCATTTAAACAAAATAGTAATACATGTAGAATATGCTACTGTAAGCACAACCGGTGTAACTCTTGTAGTACACCTATTCAATTGTAGTTGTACTGTAGCTTATACTGTATGTGTAACAGTTGTCATGTGTGTCTATTCCAGCTGATATATTTGCCCCCACCCTGGGGGGACTGTAAGGTGACATGGATGGACTCAGAATTCTTTGAGACGTACAGCATCACCGCCTGCCGTATCGACTGTGAGACGCGCTACCTGGTGGAGAACTGTAACTGCCGCATGGTGCACATGCCTGGTAAGTGAACTCTCCCACCCAGCCGTTTACCTAGTCTGGACTATTTAAGTTTTCAAGTTCAACTTAGATTCATTGATTAACAACTCTTTATATACAGGAGATGCCCCATACTGCACCCCTGAGCTGTACAAAGAGTGTGCTGATCCAGCTCTTGGTGAGCAATAGATTCAGACTGCTGTTTCTTAGACCATAGCAACTCTATTTTAGTCTCTACATCACTTACATGGACTAAAAAGAGAAGAAGTATTAATGCTGCAGTATTGCTCTTTGCCCCCAGACTTCCTGGTGGAGAGAGACAATGATTTTTGTGTGTGTGAGACGCCGTGCAACATGACCAGATACAGCAAGGAGCTGTCCTTCGTCAAGATCCCCAGCAAGGCCTCTGCCAAGTATCTGGCCAAGAAATACAACAAGTCAGAGCAGTACATAGCGTGAGTCTAATGTTTCAAACACGAGATAAAAACTTTACAGCGAATATGGAGTACATCGTAAGAAATGTAATGGCAAAGAAATTTGATTGGGGCTTTGGCCCTTGAATCTTTGACCCTCCAGTTCCATTTCCAATACACATATTTAGTGCAACTAAGTAAAGATTTTCTCTATCAGAAGATTAGGTAAACGGTTTGCTGTTTAGATGTTGAATATGGTCTCTTTCTGTAACAGTGACAATATCCTGGTTCTGGACATCTTCTTTGAGGCTCTAAACTATGAGACGATCGAACAGAAGAAAGCCTATGAAGTAGCAGGACTTTTAGGTATTTCAATGATTTAAAAAAACGATTCATTTTCTTTTTAAGGATACTTTGTTGGAAATGTGTATCTTTTGGGAAAGTTTATTATCTTTGATAATCTTGTCCTTCTCTGTTCTTCCCAGGTGATATTGGTGGTCAGATGGGTCTTTTCATTGGAGCCAGTATCCTTACTATTCTGGAGCTGTTTGACTACATCTATGAGGTAACCTTTTCGTTCTCTCTAGTATTCTACAGTGACAGAAAACAACCACACTTTTCCATTATGCTTTCTGTCTCACTCATTATTGTAATCTCTTGGAAAATCAGAATTAAACAGTTATGCGTTTTACAAATAACTGTCGAAGAGGCAGGCACGCCCCAAAATGTCCACCTTTTCTCTTACCAGCCTTTGTCTCAAATCGACAGCTTCACTGACCTTTGTAGTGTGCATCTGTGTTTTGTCACAGGTGATAAAGTACAAGCTCTGTCGATGCTCAGAGAAGAAACACAAGCACAGCAACAATAACGACCAGGGAGCTGTTCTGAGCCTGGACGATGTGAAATGTCACGTCAGTAACTTTCACTAACCATTTGCAGCTCTCAGAAAGAGGCAGCCATATTGCGTCATGTCTAAACATCTCAATGAAGGATTTCATGTGCATGAAGCCAGGTTTTTTGTGTAAAATAAAATGTGTTCTAAATGAACATGCAGGTGTAGGATCTTAATTTGAGCCAGTTTGCTACAGCAGAAAAATAATCCTGCAGCACAGGAAATGTGAATTATAATTAATGAACCTTTTTGTAGAGGAAAATCAAGTCTGATATTTCAAAGTGGAAATTGAAAACTTCAAAAGCCTTTTTAAACCTCAAATTCACTACAAGTTTTAAATAGCCTGCATTATTAAGATCCTACATCTGTACCTGGTGAGTTTCATGAATGTGTGTGTAGGGGGATAGGTCTAGTTTTGCCTTGCACACAGCAGAATAAAAGACAATCAATTCAATGATCGTTCACATGCATCTCTTTGATTTCATTGGCTAATGTAAATGGCTTTGCAGCAGAAGAATGGAATACCACATTGAAGATCAAATAGCAAAAACAATATCCAAAACATCTGTTGATATTTTTTCTGAGCAACAACGATAGTTACAATGGATATCAATTGAGGTTGTGATGTTGTGTATCAGCTTGAGAAACATGTCTTCACCCCATCAATTTCCATCAAGTTTTCTCTCATCCATATCTTTGGAAATATCTGAATCTTAAAAGTAGCAAGTGTTTACCCACTGGGCGCAAACTTGTTAGAACCAATGTTGTTTCAACGCAATTTGTCATGGTAAGCAAATTTCAACATAGACAAGCCTTGTTTAAAATATGTTGAGTTTGTACCTTTAAAACAATATCAGATCTTCAGCGTTATTTCCACTGTCAGAAAAGAAAACTAGAGGCTGGGCAGCACTTCCTACTAGGAGAATTTATCTATCTACAGCTACCCTTTGGTCTCCCATCCAGGTTTTTAACCAAACCAAACCCAGCCCTGCTTAGCTATGATATTTGTCACTCAATATTACCAATGTGCTATCATTAGAATGATCGTTGAGAGATATCCACTTAAAAATGAAATAGATTCACTGTTCACATCAAAGTCCTTCCAAAGGGTAGGTTTAACAGAGCAAATGAAATGTGACCATAATTCATCACTCATATATCATCAATGATGCTATTTAGGCCTTTCAGTTATCAACGGCTATTGTTTCAATTCAACCCAGAATGCAACTAAAAATAGATAATACAATAGAGTTTCAAGCTCTGGTTGATTTCAAATTGAAGGATATTTAGTGATGTTGAATTGTGTTTGGTTGACAATGCAATCACATATCAATATTTGAAGATGTTCTATATCTTCTGCTTAGATAGTTCCATCTGTGCCACTGACTTAGTCTGTCTTTAATTCTATTTTGTTTACAAATTACTGATTGATGTGTTGGATTCAAATCTCAATCTCAACCTAAAATCTAAGTTAAAGAATAGGACTAAATCAAATCTAACTTTATTTAAAGTGCATTTACACTGAACAAAATATAAACTAACATGTAAAGTGTTGGTCCCATGTTTTATGTGCAGAAATAAAAGATCCCAGAAATGTTCCATACGTACAAAAAGCTTATTTCTCTCACATTTTGTGCTCAAATTTGTGCTCATTGATCACTTGCACCATGTACAGTACCAGTCAAAAGTTTGGACACAACTACTGATTCAAGGATTTGTCTTAATTTTCACTATTTTCCACATTGTAGAATAATAGTGAAGACATCAAAACGATGAAATAACACATATGGAATCATTTAGTAACCAAAAAAGTGTTAAACAAATCAAAATATATTTTATATTTGAGATTCTTCAAAGTAGCCACCCTTTGCCTTGATGATAGCTTGGCATTCTCTCAACCAGCTTCATGAGGTAGTCACCTGGAATGCTTTTCCAACAGTCTTGAAGGAGTTCCCACATTGGCTGCTTTTCCTTCACTCTGCGGTCCAACTCATTCCAAACCATCTCAATTGGGTTGAGGTCGGGTGATTGTGGAGACCAAGTCATCTGATGTAGCACTCATCACTCTCCTTCTTGGTCAAATAGCCCTTACACAGCCTGGAGGTGTGTTTTTGGGTCATTGTCCTGTTGAAAAACAAATGATAGTCCCACTAAGCGCAAACCTGATGGAATGGCGTATCACTGCAGAATGCTGTGTTAGCCATGCTGGTTAAGTGTGCCTTGAATTCTAAATAAATGACAGTGTCACCAGCAAAGCACCCCCACACCATCACACCTCCATACTTCACAGTGGGAACCACACATGCAGAGATCATCTGTTCACCTACTCTGCGTCTCACAAAGACACAGTTGTTGTTATCAAAAAATTATCCATTTTGGACTCATCAGACCACAGGACAGATTTCCACCAGTCTAATGTCCATTGCTCGTGTTTCTTAGCACAAGCCAGTCTCTTCTTCTTCTTGGTGTCCTTTAGTAGGGGTTTCTTTGCAGCAATTCGACCATGACGGCCTGATTCATGCTGTCTCCTCTGAACAGTTGATGTTGAGATGTGTCTGTTACTTGAAATCTGTGAAGCATTTATTTGGGCTGCAATCTGAGGTGCAGTTAACTCTGACTCTAGGTCATCCTTTACTGTGGCGGTCCTCATGAGTGCCAGTTTCATCATAGCACTTGATGGTTTTTGCGACTGCACTTGAAGAAACTTTCAACGTTATTGACATTTTCCGGATTGACTGACCATGTCTTAAAGTAATGATGGACTGTCATATCTCTTTGCTTATTTGAGCTTTTCTTGTCATAATATGGACTTGGTCTTTTACCAAATAGGACTATCTTCTGTATACCATGCCTACCTTGTCACAGCACAACTCAAATGCGTTAAGAAGGAAAGAAATTCCACAAATACATTTTTAACAAGGCACAACTGTTAATTGAAAAACATTCCAGGTGAATATCTCATGAAGCTGGTTGAGAGAATGGCAAGAGTGTGCAAAGTTGTCATCAAGGCAAAGGGTGGCTACTTTGAAGAATCTCAAATATAAATATATTTTGATTTATTTTAACACTTTTTTTGGTTACTACATGATTCCATATGTGTTAGTTCATAGTTTTAATGTCTTCACTATTATTCTAAAATGTAGAAAATAGTAAAAATTAAGAAAAACCCTCAATGAGTAGCTGTGTCCAAACTTTTGACTGGTATTGTACGTTTAATGCAATCCAGGTCATTTTGTTCTGCTATTCGATGAAGCAAAGTGATAACACATTAATCCGTTGTATAAATAAACAAAATATCAGACATTGTATTTCCATTTGAACTTAGCTTTTACATGATTGAAAGCGCAGTGATAGACATTTGGATGACAACTAAAACAACATTCAGACATTGTTTTTTCCATTGGAATTTGTTTTTACTTTTAGATGGTTGAGAGCATAGTGACACATTGGAAATTCAACAAACTTTTGTCTGTCTTTTTGAGTGGGTGAATATAGGATGTAATCTCATGAATCAACATCTCAACCAAATATTACCCCATAATCCATGTTGAAATGACGTGGTTTGCACAGTAGGCGGTGGTGGAAAAAGTACCAAATTGTCATACTTGAGTAAAAGTTTAGGAGTATTTGGTTTTAAATATACTTAAGTATCAAAAGTAAATGTAATTGCTAAAATATACTTAAGTTTCAAAAGTAGAAGTATAAATCATTAAAATTCCAAACCACACGGCACAATTTTCGTGTATTTTTTTATTTATGGATAGCCATGGGCACACTCCTACACTCAGACATTATTTACAAACGATGCATGTGTTTAGCGAGTCCAGATAAGAGGCATTATGATAACCAGTGCTGTTCTCTAGATAAGTGTGTGAATTGGACCATTTTCCTGTCCCATTTGGGTGTCAGGGAAAATGTATGGAGTAAAAAGTACATTCAATTTTTTTAGGAATGTTGTGAAGTAAAATAAAAAATTGTCAAATATTTTAATAGTAACGTACAGTACCGATACCTCAGAAAACTACTTAAGTAGTACTTTAAAGTATTTTTACTTTCGTACTTTACACCGCTCCCAGTGGGTAATGTGGCACTTGGATTCAAAAGGGGGCTTTATAATATGATGTGCATTTAATATATGAAGCAGATCTGCAGAAGGATAGACTTTTATATGCAGGACTGTATGTTGTCTGTTCAATCTCTGCTTTCTCACTGGTTGTCTTTCATGAGTTTGAGTTTATTAACTTGTCTTTTTCTTGTTTTATACTCCCACTTTTTTTGTCACTAACTATCCATTTCACATTATTCACCCCAGTCTCTCCATGACAATACTCATGCACCACCTCCATACTCTGCCAATATTCTACCTCATCACACAGGGAGGAGCAACCCAGAGGACGTCACCTGCTGAGCCAATCAGAACACAAGGAAGTAAGAAAATGGAGCATTTCAATTTGATTCAAAAGTGGACAGATGTCAGAGTATAAAGCTTGATAATGGGTAATATGTAACACTTCAATAGCACTGAAGTCACACGGGTGCAAGAGTAGTGCTAGCCACGTATAGCCTGCTGGATCATAATGACTGCAATGTCATGAAAGTGGCAATGTTAATCCACGTACAAATTAAAATAGTTATTCTATTGTCTTCTAAGAATGTAATTTTACTTGGGCTACATTTAGATATAGCAAGCAGGACTAAGAGATTTTGGCTTTGGGTGTGTGATGGTGGGAAATGTCCTCGCAGTATATTGGCATGTTTGTCCGTGCTACAATTTTGGTCTGTTTGTTTGTATGGTTGTGTTTATGTGCATGCCCTTTTTGAGTGTGTGTGTGTTTTGAGTGTATTACTTCAAGAGTACACTTTCTCTAGTTAATGAATTGCAGTCCCGAAATTGGCCCCTTTTGTAATTTACTGCTTCTGTCCAATTGGCCAATTTGACATAATTGAATGAAGTTGATTTTTCATCTTGTGTTATAGAGTGAAAAACAAGTAATTATTCAATTGAAAAGATTGTTCACCATTTTCTAAGTAATAAAACAGAGAAGTCAACATTTGTATTTTCTTACATAAGAAGTGTGAAAGTTTTACAGCCAAATGAGTAGATGAGATAGAACTAGATGACGAGAGATGTCAAGCCACTTTTTTGACAATGGAAATATGGCCTGACTCCCCAAAGTTAAACAATTGGACCACTGTTACTACAATATATTTTGGTAGGAACCATTGGAGGTAGTTTGGAACACTTACTGAAACAATCTCTTATCACTCATGCCTCATTTAGCCATGCTAGATGTATTTATCATAGGAAAAGGGGAGTTGTATGATAGTGTGTAACTGTGTAGTGTTATTCTCAAGCACAACAGTACCATGAATATGTAAATAAAATACTGCAAGGAAGGGCTATGGATAATGTTCTGATAGTGGTTGCATAGTCTTGCCTAATGTTCTTGATGTAATTAATGTAGCCATGTGTATGTGATCTTACTTTAGTTTTTCTATAAATACTATGCCTACCAGTTTACATGTTTTCAGATGTTTTATTTATCTAAAAAGCAACAATAAAGTATAATGAAATTTCAATTCAGTGGAATCTGGCTTCATTTTTGGCAAGATCTGAAGACTTTATTTTTTTTTTTCAAGATGGCCCAAACTTCTTACTCTTTCATATCCATGCCAGCTATACCTTTCCTGTACTACAGAGAAACAGAAGAAACACATACATACAATACCAAAATATTTGTTTACAACATGGGGTAAAGGGAGTTAATAGCCAGAGTGTCAAGTGTCAGTGCCAAGTGTCAGCGCCACGGATGAAGTCAGGCGCAGGACACAGAACTGAGTAAAAACATAACTTTACTCAAAAATAAACCAAACATATATTCCACACTGGGAAACACACCAGCTCACAGAAATACTGACCACTTCACAACAAACAAACACACACAAAACCATGTGGAAACCAGATGGTTAAATAGGGAGTAAATTGTAACATAATGGAAACCAGGTGTGTACAATCAAGACAAAACATAGAAAAAGAAACGTAGATCGGTGGCAGCTAGAAAGCTGGTGACGTTGACCGCCGAACGACCGCCCGAACAAGGAGAGGCACCAACTTCGGCGGAAGTCGTGACACAGAGTTTATGTTAACCTTGTTTGAATAGGCACTTTCCTGTGTAAACAACGACTGAAAACTTCCTCTGTTTTACCAAATTGTAAAATCTAAACTGCTGAATCTATTCTTTCATTGGAATGTCTGTGTTCCCTTGTGACCAGCCACCCCCCCAAACAAGGTCCCCTATTGTTTCAATAATTCAATAGTGTCTTACACAAGACTCCCTCCTTCTGCCAGTTAGTGTTGGATATGAGATTATGGTCTGTGAAATTCACATTGAGACGATGAACAACACCCATAGCCATCTGAGGACAGCAAAAGTGATTCATTTGAATTTAGATCCTTGGAATGTTGTGTGCAATCCCTGCTAAACTCATCTGTTAACAAAGGCTGTATTTTATCCAAGGTCCATATATCCAGTCATCCAAGGTTGCAGGTCTCAGTTTTTATTTGATCGTTTCTCATTGAGAATAATGAAGAGATTGCGATGTTTGCAAATGTTTTTCTTTTTAAAAACATAAAGTATGATTTTTAATTTTCAGAAGGACCTCAATAAAAATTTGCCCACATGGAACTTTGGCCGAGTTATTCAGCGGCCAAAAGTTTCATAGGACTTGGCTGAAAGCAGTGGGCGGGACTGTCTCCCCTCAGACTAACCAATGAAATAAGAGCTAGATCAACCAGCCCCGCTGTGCACTGCCTTTACATACAAAGTACCCCTGTGAATATCCAGTACACACTGTAGCCCGGTTTGTAACAGTGTGCCATTTTTGTCAGTCGGCAAGGGTCTTTTCAATGGCAACACCCAAGAAAGTCTGCATTATTGGCTCTGGCAATTGGTAAGAAAACGTATTTATATCGAATTCTTTGTGTTTGTGTGTGGGTGGGTTTACAGGGTGCTGTTGCTAGAGAGACGCAGCATAGCCTATAGTCAATCATATAGAAAGCGTAGTAGCCCATGTGGTTTTGCTTTAGACTACAGACTGGAGACCATACTGTATTTATGACAATGTTATGAGACATAACCTTTGTTATGGGCCTACATCATGCACGTACTGTATCTCCGATCAAATAGCCCACATTTATGGCTATCAAATAAATATGGGCTTGGATTTGAATATGTTAACAACAAACACCATATCCTTAAAACAGGACATGTCAGAATAAAATGGACAATATGGAACGAAATGATTCCAGTAAGCAAAAATTACGTTGAAAAGACGTCTGAAAGTATTTTCCCGACGTTTAAAATATGTATTTTTCTTTTTTTTTCAGACATTGAAATCCGGTTAATTTTCGGTTCTGAATGATAGTTGAAAATACGTTTTTTTCCGGGATATTGAAAATATGTATTTTCCGCACGTTGAAAATACGTATTTTACTGACGTTGATTTCAGGTTCATTTTCGGTTCTGAATGAAAGTTGAAAATAAGTTATTTACAGACATTGAAAATACAATGTTTGGGTGATTGATTCTATGGCCAAATTTCAACCGCACATACATTCTCAATTAAGTAAGCATTAAGATATATCAAAATAATTATTTAATATTTATAATGATTTAGTATTTATAATAGGAAAGAAGAGCCAACTGAAGATTGCAACAAAGAATACTTATTATTGCTCCCAAAAAGCTTTAAAACTTGTAGTGATAATGTTCAAAGTGTCCAATCTACAGAATAATCCAATAGACCACTTCAACTACAAAAACATTTGGTTACATAAATATTGTTTTCTTGCTATGACTGCGGTATGTTATTGCTTATCTACCTTATAAGATAAGATTGTCTTCTGAATGACCAAAATGTACATGTCAAAACAAACTTGCAAAGCATGCTGGGTATTATTCTAATGAGCTCCACCGCCAAACAAGTACACATTTGGGCATAGAAGCATAGAAGTATAGAAGTCTATGTTTGGGCCAAATCAGGGCAGGTCCAGACCGGACCAAATCTGAACCAAACATAGACGTCTATGATTGATTCAGATTTGGTCCGATCTGGACCAAAAATCTACGTCCTTGGATGTTAAAATCAAGGCCGGTCTGGAGAGGATCAAAAAAAGACCTCCAAAAGATGTCGGTGTCTGCAGTGCTTGCACCTGGATCAGACCGACAGCATCATTGCGTCAATGCTGTGTCATAAATTCTACAAACTTTTTCCATTATGTAACTCAACATTTTTACTGGATATGTGTGCAACCAAAGTTCAACATTCACCTTATGCTACTATTTCTGCCAAGTCTAAACATACAGTTTGATGCATATGTTTGATATATCCAACGTATGCACCACACAGACCACAGTTATGCACTGCAACTGCCTCTACAACGCAATGCTGCAAGGCAAACACAGCGTTCTATTAGAAATGTATGTGCTTCCAGTGTACCAAAATGCAGTGATGCTGTCGGTCTGATCGAGGCATTATGTCTTGTTTACAGTACATCATGACATATATTTTATTACACCGTACGTCATCTTCATGTAATCTCGTTCCGCTACTGGACAGAGAGCATAGGGCAGCCATACTCAACTGGCAGACTGCGATCCGGATCCGGACCCAGAACAGGGTCAATATGGACCGCTTTCAACTTCTGCTGAGAGTTGTAATGGTAGAATGGCTGCACAAGGTTCAATTAATTTGGTAGTGTATGGGCATTTTTCCTCTTGTTATGTCATACTGACAGACCTTCATAGGGTTTCACAACGCAAGACAAGATGGAGGAGAGCCATAGTCTTTTGTCAGAGATCGCATTTATTTTGGGAGATTGCAAAATATGACCTTTTCATTTGCAATATTGTTTCAGGTGATAATAAAACTTGTTTCGTTTAGTTGCTTTTTTCTGAACTTGTTTCTCTAACTTTCTAGCAAGTCAAGCTAGCTTACAGAGCAGCTAGCTAGTTAGCAAGCTAAAACCTAGTCTAGATTGAAGATACTGTAGCTACCGACCACCTAATACTTATCCTCAAAAACAAACATAATTATCATCACAATAAACAAAAACGGAAGGCGACAGTCATATAATATAATGGGCTTAACAGCCAATGTGTGTTATTTAATATTACGATTAAAATAGTACTCACTTTTAGGAATGGGTAATTGTTTACAACTTACTAGCTATACCGTCACCGAAAACCACATATTTTCATCTTGTTCTGTGGTTTGGTCACTTCCTGTTCTGTTAACGGAATCTGGCTGCACTAAAGACGACTCAAAGTTTTGAAAAAAATTCATGCGCAGGGGGCAACTGTGATACGACATTGTTGTCGATGGTCCCCATGCGTGGAAATGAATGACATCCGGTGGAACGCAAAAGACTGCTCAGTTGTAGTATGAATGGGGCATTAGTTGGTAAGCTACTCATGACTGCTGTCTGGAGGTTTCACTCCGTATGCTAAATTGTCCTCAGTGATTTCAATTGTAGGCCTATACGTCCATTTTTGACAAGCTGATCATAGTGAAGAAGAAAATACTTCTGCATTTCCCGCTGTGTAAACACATTGATTGTCATTGCAAATAGGCTCCATCTAACTCCTGATGGGTAGCTGATATGCAGATCTTAAATAGCCAAAATTATGTTTTTTATTTATTTATTTCACCTTTATTTAACCAGGTAGGCTAGTTGAGAACAAGTTCTCATTTACAACTGCGATCGGGCCAAGATAAAACAAAGCAGTTCGACATATACAACAACACAGAGTTACACATGGAATAAACAAACATACAGTCAATAATACAGTAGGAAAAAAATATATATACAGTGTGTGCAAATGAGGTAAGGGAGGTAAGACAATAAAATAGGCCATAGTGGCGAGGTAATTAGCAATTAGCAATTAAACACTGGAGTGATAGATGTGCAGAAGATAAATGTGCAAGTAGAGTCACTGGGGTGCAAAGGGGCAAAATAAATAAATACAGTATGGGGATGAGGTAGTTGGATGGGCTATTTACAGATGGGCTATGTACAGGTGCAATGATCTGTGAGCTGTTCTGACAGCTGGTGCTTAAAGATAGTGAGGGAGATATGAGTCTCCAGCTTCAGTGATTTTTGGAGTTCGTTCCAGTCATTGGCAGCAGAGAACTGGAAGGAAAGGTGGCCAAAGGAGAAATTGGCTTTGGGGGTGACCAGTGAAATATACCAGCTGGAGCGCGTGCTACGGGTGGGTGCTGCTATGGTAACGAGTGAGTTGAGATAAGGCGGGGCTTTACCTAGCAAAGACTTATAGATGACCTGGAGCCAGTGGGTTTGGCGACGAATATGAAGCGAGGGCTAGCCAACGAGAGCATACAGGTCGCAGTGGTGGGTAGTATATGGGGCTTTGGTGACAAAACGGATGGCACTGTGATAGACCGCATCCAATTTGCTGAGTAAAGTGTTGGAGGCTATTTTGTAAATGACATCGCCGAAGTCAAGGATCGGCAGGATAGTCAGTTTTACAAGAGTATGTTTGGCACCATGAGTGAAGGATAATTTGTTGCGAAATAGGAAGCCGATTCTAGATTTAATTTTGGATTGAAGGTGCTTATTGTGGGTCTGGAAGGAGAGTTTACAGTCTAACCAGACACCTAGTTATTTGTAGTTGTCCACATATTCTAAGTCAGAACCGTACAGAGTAGTGATGCTGGACGTGCGGGCCGGTGCGGGCAGCGATCGGTTGAAGAGCATGCATTTAGTTTTACTTGCATTTAAGAGCAGTTGGAGGCCACGGAAGGAGAGTTGTATGGCATTGAAGCTCGTCTGGAGTAGATTAATTAGGGCCGATTTCAAGTTTTCATAACAATCGGTAATCGGTATTTTTGGCCACCAATTTGCCTATTTTTTTTTATTAAAAAAATATATACACTGCTCAAAAAAATAAAGGGAACACTTAAACAACGCAATGTAACTCCAAGTCAATCACACTTCTGTGAAATCAAACTGTCCACTTAGGAAGCAGCACTGATTGACAATAAATTTCACATCCTGTTGTGCAAATGGAATAGACAACAGGTGGAAATTATAGGCAATTAGCAAGACACCCCCAATAAAGGAGTGGTTCTACAGGTGGGGACCACAGACCACTTCTCAGTTCCTATGCTTCCTGGCTGATGTTTTGGTCACTTTTGAATGCTGGCGGTGCTTTCACTCTAGTGGTAGCATGAGACGGAGTCTACAACCCACACAAGTGGCTCAGGTAGTGCAGCTCATCCAGGATGGCACATCAATGCGAGCTGTGGCAAGAAGGTTTGCTGTGTCTGTCAGCGCAGTGTCCAGAGCATGGAGGCGCTACCGGGAGACAGGCCAGTACATCAGGAGACGTGGAGGAGGCCGTAGGAGGGCAACAACCCAGCAGCAAGACCGCTACCTCCGCCTTTGTGCAAGGAGGAGCAGGAGGAGCACTGCCAGAGCCCTGCAAAATGACCTCCAGCAAGCCACAAATGTGCATGTGTCTGCTCAAATGGTCAGAAACAGACTCCATGAGGGTGGTATGAGGGCCCGACGTCCACAGGTGGGGGTTGTGCTTACAGCCCAACACCGTACAGGACGTTTGGCATTTGCCAGAGAACACCAAGATTGGCAAATTCGCCACTGGCGCCCTGTGCTCTTCACAGATGAAAGCAGGTTCACACTGAGCATGTGACAGACGTGACAGAGTCTGGAGACGCTGTGGAGAACGTTCTGCTGCCTGCAACATCCTCCAGCATGACCGGTTTGGCGGTGGGTCAGTCATGGTGTGGGGTGGCATTTCTTTGGGGGGCCGCACAGCCCTCCATGTGCTCGCCAGAGGTAGCCTAGTCAGGCCATTAGGTACCGAGATGAGATCCTCAGACCCCTTGTGAGACCATATGCTGGTGCGGTTGGCCCTGGGTTCCTCCTAATGCAAGACAATGCTAGACCTCATGTGGCTGGAGTGTGTCAGCAGTTCCTGCAAGAGGAAGGCATTGATGCTATGGACTGGCCCGCCCGTTCCCCAGACCTGAATCCAATTGAGCACATCTGGGACATCATGTCTCGCTCCATCCACCAACGCCACGTTGCACCACAGACTGTCCAGCAGTTGGCAGATGCTTTCGTCCAGGTCTGGGAGGAGATCCCTCAGGAGACCATCCGCCACCTCATCAGGAGCATGCCCAGGCATTGTAGGGAGGTCATACAGGCACGTGGAGGCCACACACACTACTGAGCCTCATTTTGACTTGTTTTAAGGACATTACATCAAAGTTGGATCAGCCTGTAGTGTGGTTTTCCACTTTAATTTTGAGTGTGACTCCAAATCCAGACCTCCATGGGTTGATAAATTGGATTTCCATTGATTATTTTTGTATGATTTTGTTCTCAGCACATTCAACTATGTAAAGAAAAAAGTATTTAATAAGATTATTTTATTCATTCCGATCTAGGATGTGTTATTTTAGTGTTCCCTTTTATTTTTTTGAGCAGTATATATATAATATTTTTTAACTAGGCAAGTCAGTTAAGAACACATTCTTATTTTCAATGACGGTCTAGGAACGGTGGTTTAACTGCCTTGTTCAGGGGCAGAACGACAGATTTTTACCTTGTCAGCTTGGGGATTTAATCTTGCAACTTTACGGTTAACTAGTCCAACGCGCTAACCACCTGCTTTACATTGCACTCCACGAGGAGCCTGCCTGTGACGCGAATGCAGTAAGAAGCCAAGGTAAGTTGCTTGCTAGCATTAAACTTATCTTATAAAAAACATTCAATCAATCAATCATAATCACTAGTTAACTACACATGGTTGATGATATTACTAGTTTATCTAGCCTGTCCTGCGTTGCATATAATTCATGCGGTGCGCATTCGCGAAAAAGGACTGTCATTGCTCCAACGTGTACCTAACCATAAACGTCAATGTCTTTCTTAAAATCAATACACAAGGATATATTTTTAAACCTGCATATTTAGTTAATATTGCCTAATAACATGAATTTCTTTTAACTAGGGAAAATGTGTCACCTCTGCAACAGAGTCAGGGTATATGCAGCAGTTTGGGCCGCCTGGCTCGTTGCGAATTGTGTGAATACTATTTCTTCCTAACAAAGACAGCCAAGTTCGCCAAATGGGGGATGATTTAACAAAAGCGCATTTGCGAAAAAAGCACAATCGTTGCATGACTGTACCTAACCATAAACATCAATGCCTTTCTTAAAATCAATACACAGAGGTATATATTTTTAAACCTGCATAATTAGCTAAAAGAAATCCAGGTTAGCAGGCAATATTAACCAGGTGAATTTGTGTCAGTTCTCTTGTGTTCATTGCACGCAGAGTCAGGGTATATGCAACAGTTTGGGCCGCCTGGCTCGTTGCGAACTAATTTGCCAGAATTTTACGTAATTATGACATAACATTGAAGGTTGTGCAATGTAACAGGAATATTTAGACTTAGGGATGTCACCCGTTAGATAAAATAGGGAACCGTTCCGTATTTCACAGAAACAATAAACGTTTTGTTTTCGAGATGATAGTTTCCGGATTCGACCATATTAATGACCTAAGGCTCGTATTTCTGTGTGTTTATTATATTATAATTAAGTCTATGATTTGATATTTGATAGAGCAGTCTGACTGAGCGGTGGTAGGCACCAGCAGGCTCGTAAGCATTCATTCAAACAGCACTTTTGTGCGTTTTGCCAGCAGCTCTTCGCAATTCTTCAAGCATTGCGCTGTTTATGACTTCAAGCCTATCAACCCCTGAGATTAGGCTGGTGTAACCCATGTGAAATGGCTAGCTAGTTAGCGGGTGCGCTCTAATAGCGTTTCAAACGTCACTCGCACTGAGACTTGGAGTAGTTGTTCCCCTTGCTCTGCATGGGTAACGCTGTTTCGAGGTTGGCTGTTGTCGATGTGTTCCTGGTTTGAGCCCCGGTAGGAGTGAGGAGAGGGACGGAAGCTATGCTGTTACACTGGCAATACTAAAGTGCCTATAAGAACATCCAATAGTCAAAGGTATGTGAAATACAAATCGTATAGAGAGAAATAGTCCTATAATTCCTATAATAACTACAACCTAAAACTTCTTACCTGGGAATATTGAAGACTCGTGTTAAAAGGAACCACCAGCTTTCATTTGTTCTCATGTTCTGAGCAAGGAACTTAAACGTTAGCTTTTTTACATGGCACATATTGCACTTTTACTTGAACATGTTTCATAATTTATTTGAGGCTAAATTGATAGTATTTATGTATTATATTAAGTTAAAATAAGTGTTCATTCAGTATTGTTGTAATTGTCATTATTACAAATAAATAAAAAATTGGCCGATTAATCGGTATTGGCTTTTTTTGGTCCTCCAATAATTGGTATCAGTTTTTAAACCAAATTTAACATGTTTCATTATTTATTTGAGGCTAAATTTATAGTATTTATGTATTATATTAAGTTATAATAAGTGTTCATTCAGTATTGTTGTAATTGTCATTATTACAAAGAAGTTAAAAAATCGGCCTATTAATCGGTATCGGCTTTTATTGGTCCTCCAATAATCCGTATCGGTATCGGCGTTGAAAAATCATAATCGGTTGTCCTCTAGTCTGGAGGTTAGTTAACACAGTGTCCAAAGAAGGGCCAGAAGTATACATAATGGTGTCGTCTGCGTAGAGGTGGATATGAGAATCACCAGCAGGAAGAGCGACATCATTGATGTATACAGAGAAAAGAGTCGGCCCGAGAATTGTGGCACCCCCATAGAGACTGCCAGAGGTCCGGACAACAAGGCCCTCCGATTTGACACACTGAACTCTGTCTGAGAAGTAGTTGGTGAACCAGGTGAGGCAGTCATTTGAGAAACCAAGGCTGTCGAGTCTGCCGATAAGAATGTGGTGATTGACAGAGTCGAAGCCTTGGCCAGGGCGATGAATACAGCTGCACAGTATTGTCTCTTATCGATGGCGGTTATGATATCATTTAGGACCTTGAGCATGGCTGAGGTGCACCCATGACCAGCTCGGAAACCAGATTGCATAGCGGAGAAGGTACAGTGGGATTCGAAATGGTCGGTGATCAGTTTGTTAACTTGGCTTTCGAAGACCATAGAAAGGCAAGGTAGGATAGATATAGGTCTGTAGCAGTTTGGGTCTAGAGTGTCTCCCCCTTTGAAGAGGGCGATGACCGCGGCAGCTTTCCAATCTTTGGGGATCTCAGACAATACAAAAGAGAGGTTGAACAGGCTAGTAATAGGGGTTGCAACAATTTCAGCTGATAATTTTGGAAAGAGAGGGTCCAGATTGTCTAGCCCTGCTGATTTGTAGGGGTCCAGATTTTGCAGCTCTTTCAGAACATCAGCTATCTGGATTTGGGTGAAGGAGAAATGGGGGAGTCTTGGGCAAGTTGCTGTGGGGGGTGCAGGGCTGTTGACCAGGGTAGGGGTGGTCAAGTGTAAAGCATGGCCAGCCATAGAAAAATGCTTATTGAAATTCTCAATTATTGTGGATTTATCGGTGGTGACAGTGTTTCCTAGCCTCAGAGCAGTGGGCAGCTGGGAGGAGGTGCTCTTATTCTCCATGGACTTTACAGTGTCCCAGAACCTTTTGGAGTTTGTGCTGCAGGATGCAAGTTTCTGTTTGAAAAAGCTAGCCTTAGCTTTCCTAACTGCCTATTGGTTCCTAACTTCCCTGAAAAGTTGCATATCGTGGGGGCTGTTCGATGCTAATGCCGTACGCCACAGGATGTTTTTTGCCCTGTTCAAGGGCAGTCAGGTCTGGAGTGAACCACAGGCTATATCTGTTCCTGGTTCAAGATTTTTTGAATGGGGCATGCTTATTTAAGATTGTGAGGAAAGCACTTTTAAAGAATAACCAGGCATCTTCTACTGACGGAATGAGGTCAATATCCTTACAGGATACCTGGGCCAGGTTGATTGAATTGTTATAGAGAGCGTTTGACAGTGATGAGGGGTGATCATTTGACCGCAGACCCATTAAAGACGCAAGCAATGAGGCAGTGATCGCTGAGATCCTGGTTGAAAACAGCAGAGGTGTATTTGGAGGGAAGGTTGATTAGGATGATATCTATGAGGGTGCCTGTGTTTACGGATTTGAGGTTGTACCTGGTAGGTTCATTGATAATTTGTGTGAGATTGAGGGCATCAAGCTTAGATTGTAGGATGGCCAGGGTGTTAAGCATGTCCCAGTTTAGGTCACCTAACAGCACAAGCTCTGAAGATAGATGGGGGGCAATCAATTCACATATGGTGTCCAGGGCACAGCGGGGGGCAGAAGGTGGTCTATAGCAAGCGGCAACGGTGAGAGACTTGTTTCTGGAAAGGTGGATTTTTAAAAGTAGAAGCTCAAATTGTTTGGGCACAGACCTGGATAGTAAGACAGAACTCTGCAGGGTATCTCTGCAGTAGATTGCAACTCTGCCCCCTTTGGCAGTTCTATCTTGTCGGAAAATGTTATAGTTAGGGATGGAAATTTCAGGGTTTTTGGTGGCCTTCCTAAGCCAGGATTCAGACACGGCTAGGACATCCGGGTTGGAAGAGTATGCAAAAGCAATGAGTTAAACAAACTTAGGGAGGAGGCTAATAATGTTAACATGCATGAAACCAAGGCTTTTATGGTTACAGAAGTCAACAAATGAGAGCACCTGGGGAATGGGAGTGGAGCTAGGCACTGCAGGGCCTGGATTAACTTCTACTTCACCAGAGGAGCAGAGGAGGAGTAGGATAAGGGTACGGCTAAGGGCTATAAGAACTGGTCGTCTAGTATGTACGGAAGAAAGAGTAAAAGGAGCAGGTTTCTGGGCGTGGTAGAATAGATTCAATGCATAATGTACAGACAAAGGTGGTAGGATGTGAATACAGTGGAGGTAAACCTAGGCATTGAGTGACGATGAGAGAGTTTAATTGATGTCTCTCGAGACATAAATTAAACCAGGAGAGGTCATTGCATGTGTGGGAGATGGGACAGGAGGGTTAGCTGAGGCATATTGAGCAGGGCTGGAGGCTCTACAGTGAAATAAGACAATAACCACTAAAAAAACAGCAATGGACAAGGCATATTGACATAGGGGAGGCATGCGTAGCCGAGTGATCATAGGGTCCAATGAGTAGCTGGATGGGCTGGAGACACGGTGATTCATACAGCTAGTGGGCCGGGGCTAGCAGAAGGGCCTTAGAGGGACTTTGCGGTGGAAGAAGTCTGTTGTAGCCCTCTCGTGCGGTTACGTTGGCAGACCAGTCGTGATGGATCAGCAGGGGTCCGTGTAGTAAAAGTAAAAACATTAGTTGATAACTCATCCAAATGTAAATCAAAACTAGACGTTGAACTGACGTCTGTACCCAGTGGGTTACTAGGCCCTATTCTAGTTTTGCAGGGATAGGAGGAGGGCGGACATTTTTTTGTCAAGCCTAGAGGGCAGAACGGCCAGGACCAGGCCTGGGCGTGCTGCAGCTAGCTAGCGTGCCTAGTTAGCTAATTCTAGCAGCATTTTCCATAGAAACAGGTCGCTTGAGCGGTAGCTACATGATGCTGGCCACCTGCTTTGCAGTAAAGCTGCTCTTGGATTGTAATGATGCGTACAGCTTGCAACATTTGTAATCTTTCATGTAGCACCACAGGTATTTCTTTGAGATATGAGATAAATAGCGTTCTTACATTGTTGCATTATGTATTGTTTAACCAGATTTGGCCACAGAATGTAAGGCCATCAAACAAACTGACTTTAGATGGTCCACAATCCAAGTGATCATCAATCAAATGATCAAGCCTTCATCCATAAAACAGACAGGGAGGGTGCAGCAACTACCATTTGTCTATTTAATAGGATAATTGAGGGTCAATCTTGCAAGTTGCAAATTTGTAATAAGATTAAGATGTTTGTGCACTGGGCTCCTTTCCAAAAAGTATTTCAGGCATTTGCATTGTTCAATCTAGGGTGCATGTGCACAGTTCAGTTGTTCTTTCTGAAAATCGCAGACAAAATAGAATAATGAGATGACCCTTTTCTAGGTATAGAAATAAATCATGTACGACAAACTTAAAGGCATGATTATATTGCAATTTCTCTACTATACAGGGGCTCTGCTATTGCCAAAATAGTGGGTTCCAATGCTGCGCAGAACTCCAAGTTTGACAACACAGTGACCATGTGGGTGTTTGAAGAGATGGTGGATGGTCGCAAGCTGACAGACATCATTAACACCGACCATGAGAATGTCAAGTACCTCCCTGGACACAAGCTACCCCCCAATGTGGTGAGAAACACATCAAACGCCACTATGTGTTGTAATCCTACTTTTTATTTTACCAGGAATTCCTGTTTTCTATAATCCTTTATTCACACAATTGAAATTAACCTACCCCTAAACCAATACCCGTTTAGCTTGTTTCAATGTTACTCTGATCACATCTTGCTAAATGCTCTGTGCCCGTTTGTTCTGTCACAACTAGGAGGTCCTAATGTGATGAGTAATAAACTGCTGTGGGGAATAGGGCCAGAGGCCTGCTGCTGGTCCATGTGTGTAAAGGGTCAGCCCTGGCTCAGTTATTATGTGTTGCAACTGCAGCTGTCCTTGCTGCTCTCAGTACCTCTCACTACAATCCCCACCATGATAGTATTGTGAATCCCTGCCACCTGGCTTTTGAAGGATGGGTCAGTCTGAATTGACTGATTTCAGACCAACCAGTCACTGCATTATATAACACAATTGTAAAATAAAACTTTCTCATGAAATCGTTTTTGGCAGGAAGCCACATTTTTCTACCTTTGATTTAGCTTTGTGCTTTGTTCCACACGCTCTTTAGAAGTGAGAACGGATTAAGTTTACAATGTGCAAGGACTACATGGGACACACAGGCTAAGGCCAGTGCCCTGACTGTCCCCTCTTCTGTCTTTCTCCCAGTTGGCTGTTGCTGAGCTGGTGGATGCTGCCAAGGAAGCAGACATTCTAGTGTTTGTGATCCCCCACCAGTTCATCGGCAGAGTGTGTGACACCATGAAGGGGAAGATAAAGAGCGATGCACTAGGAATGTCACTCATCAAGGTTTGGCTAAGGGCCTCTTTACACTACACTATTAAACTTTGACAACACAAACTAAGTCCAGAAGAGATACTTGTGTAGTCTAAAGGGACAGATCAAGATTCAAATCTCTCTTGACACTGTACCACATACCACCCTCTGAGTGGTATAGTCTAAAGGCATAGGCTCTCCCACACCACATGTTCCTGCAAGAATGACCTTAAAACCAGTAGACAGCATTTTTGCTCTGTTAGGCAAATAGAAAATGAAAGGTTTCAGCTGAAATGTGTCTTCCGCATTTAACCCAACCCCTCTGAAAATATCTGCACATTTGTGAATCATTGCATTAATCAAGTGTGCATTACTATGTGCAATATGGTTTAGATGAGAAGCTCCTGTAGAATTTTAATTGCTATCCTTATTTTGTTTGTCTATATACTATATTTGTCTATATACTATATATATACTATATATAGAGCTCACTACATATACTTTACTAATGTAAATCTATCCTAAAACCCATGCTCTCCTCACTGTGAATGGGCTGTGTGTAATTCTCAACCTTTTTTACATAAGGGACCGGATTGGCTGGGTTTGGTGCTCCTTTGGGGACCATTGTAATTTAAACTAGCACTTGAGAACTTATGAAATCGGTGCTTGTTCATTTTCTCAATCCTTGAGAAACCTTGTCCTACTCTGACCTTAGCTTGATCCTTGGAAGAAACTATCTGACCCCCATTATCATGCTCTGTCAATCATTGACTCCTTCAGCCTCTTGCATTACAAATTAAGGGGTGATTTACAGTACACAGATTACAGTAAAACTAAGCCTACACTAAAAAAGCAACCTAAATGGAGAATCTCCATTGAAAACACTTTTTAGTCCAGGGTTAGGCTTTATGCTGCATTCATAACCAAGTGGGAAGGTAGAAATGACCAGTTGTGAAGTCGTAAATACCAGTTAGATGCATTCACGTGCTTGGCTAATGACCAACAAGCTGCGTCAACCATAAACTAGAAGAACAGCCATCATGCTTGTAAACAAATTATAGTGTTAAAAAAAATATTAATATATTGCTTTGTATAAATCATGTTTTGTTGTTGCATTTAATTGACAAAAATGCTGTTATCGAGAGAATTCCAATAGTAGGTGACGTCAGAGGTCAGCATGTAGAAGAAGTCGGAGTTCAGGGATGATAGACGAGTTTCCCACTTGTAATTACCAGTTGGAGGGGTGTTCAAGTGGATTTTTCCCAGTCATATATATGGTAAATACCACCTTCCCACTTGGTTATGAATGCAGAGTTAATCTGTGTCTGAGAAATCCCCCCTAAAAATGTTAAAGTAGTAGTTAAGTTGTATTAGTCATATGTACAGTATACACATGGTATGCACTGTCCAACGAAACGCTTACTTGAAGGATTCTTCTCGACAATGCAATATCCATAACAAAAAACGTTATATAAAAATATGAGTAAATGGCTCAGTAGAATAGAATAGACATAAGTATAATAGCGTAAGTATAATACAGGAAGGCACAATTTATAGCACAATGTATTAGGAAAGGGGCGGATTGGGGGCAAGTGTTTAAATTGTGCAGTATTTGCGATAGTAAATAAGTCATTTTGACAGATTCTGATTGTGTTTAATGTGAAGTTATGTAGTTAACTGCTCCACTGTGGTAATATACAGTACCTCTCTTGAATTGCTTTATTGTGCGTTCTGTGTACTGAGTACTCATGTGCTGTGTGTTCTAATCCAGGGTGTGGATGAGGGTCCTGATGGGCTGAAGCTCATCTCTGATGTGATCCAGGAGAAGCTGGGCATCACCATGAGTGTACTGATGGGGGCCAACATCGCCAACGAGGTCGCCGATGAGAAGTTCTGTGAGACCACTATCGGTTAGACTCATGGGGTGAAGGGGAACGTTTACTTTGGAGAGAAAATGAACATTGTGAAAATGAACTTTGTGGGCTGGGTTATCATTGCATCTTACATACTTTTGAATGGCGTGCTGTCCCTTGTCTTTTTACCTTTCTGAAAATGTCTCTTAATAGTTTGGGTAGATTGTACAGCACAGTGCAAACTGAAAAGTAAGGCATTAATATAAACAGTTTTGAGAGTTGGTACATTTTGTCAGTGTGTGTGTAGACATTAGTAAAAGTATTCAACATAGATGTTAGAAGTGTAATTGCTAGAAACTGAACTGGAGTAGTAAAAGTAAATAGGTTAAACTTGTTTTTGTAAGGACAACCTGTGCCAGATTTAATCAACCTGCAATAAAACAATGTCTCTGCTCAAGACGGCCATGTCAGCATGGAGGTAAAAGTCTGGCTGTTTACATTACAGAGAGTGAGCTGGCTTGTTTTACCCGGTTGTTTTACATGGAGGTAAAAGTCTGGCTGTTTACATTACAGAGAGTGAGCTGGCTTGTTTTACGGTAGTTCTGTACACTTGTTATTGTATGCAGCACTAGTGAACTCTGGCATGTCATTTCTATACAGTGTATTTCAAACATGACAATGAGCATGTCTCGTGCCAAGTTGTTTCTTACTGTGTGACCTGCCCATAAAAAGACTGTGCCCTAGCCTATATGTCTGGGCCCTGGTATGGACCTTACGTTTTTCTGATTTAAGCCACGTGGTCTTAAACCAGCACTAAGCATGACAATACAAGAGTGGTGAAGTATTTGCACGGCCTGGTTGTGAAAGATACGGATGTTAGGATTGAAAAGGGTAATTTGTCTTTCTCATTCTCCCTCTCTCCCCAGGATGTAAGAATACAGAACATGGGGCTTTGCTGAAGGAACTCATGCAGACCAGTAACTTCCGGGTCACGGTAGTGGAGGAGTCCGATGTGGTTGAAATCTGTGGAGCACTGAAGGTGCCCACTCAACCATTAAGAGATTCTGCTTGGCCTCGTCTTACTTAATGTCTCGTCATGTTGTCTCGATGTCTGAATCTCAATTCATCATTTCCATGTATACTCTCTCCTTGCCCTTCATCTACTTCTTACTGAAAACATAAAAGGGTAGTGAGAAGAGGGCTAGATGAGAGAAAGTGTGCTGGTAAGAAATGACTGTCCTAATGTGTTGAAGCCATTAACCACAGCCCTCCTCTCTGTGGCATTAAGAACATTGTGGCGGTGGGGGCGGGCTTCTGTGACGGCCTGGGCTTTGGTGACAACACCAAGGCGGCGGTGATCCGGCTGGGCCTGATGGAGATGATTGCCTTCGCACGAATCTTCTGCACTGCCGGGCCCGTCTCCTCTGCCACCTTCCTGGAGAGCTGTGGCGTTGCCGACCTCATCACGACCTGCTACGGAGGCCGCAACCGCAAAGTGGCCGAAGCCTTCGCTAAAGGGGGGAAGGTGAGAGAGGGGACTTGACTAATTGGCTTTTAGGGGCAACGTAAAAATGTAAAAGTTTGAATTATAGCATTTAGGATTGGAAGGCAGGAAAATACTGCAGATGAACGCTGTAATTTTTTGGTTTGAAAATAAAGGGGGCCAGAGATAAAGTTAGTAAAGAGAGTGAGTTTCAGTTCAATATTGTTGTTTTGAAGAGTGGTATAATACCACAATAGTAGTCTTGACTTAAGTAATATGTCTGTATTCTGCTCAGTCAATTGAAGAGCTGGAGAAAGAGATGCTGAATGGACAGAAGCTCCAGGGACCAGCAACAGCATCTGAAGTCCATGTCATCCTAAAGAACAAGAATCTGCTTGACAAGTAGGCACAGAAATCAAACCACTCTTTCACCCATTGAAGAAACTAATGATACATTTCATGTGATGTTTCACTTAAGCAATAAGGCCCGAGGAGGTGTGGTATATGGCCAATATACCACAGCTAAGGGCTGTTCTTACGCACGACACAACATTTAAGTCATTTAGCAGACGCTCTTATCCAGAGCGACGCGGAGTGCCTGGATACAGCCCTTAACCGTGGTATATTGGCCATATACCACAAACCCTAAGGTGCCTTATTGCTATTATAAACTGGTTACCAATGTAATTAGAGCAGTAAAAATAAATGTTCTGTCATACGTGTGGTATATGGTCTGAGATACCACGGCTGTCAGCCAATCAGCATTCAGGGCTTGAACCACCCAGTTTTTAATTACCAATAACCTTTAGCTCTGTCACCTCAGTTAAATGCAGATAAAAAGATACATATGAAGAAATAGTCCAAACAATGCAGTTATTCTCAAAAAGACAGACTGTGACAACTCAACAATCCCTCCCTCTCTCCCGTCCAAGGTTCCCACTATTCAACGCTGTGTACCAGATCTGCTACCAGGGTCATCCGATCACAGAGTTCATCAAGTGTTTGCAGAACCACCCGGAGCACATGTAGGCTAACAGACTGACCAAGTGCCAGGAGAAGGATCAACACCACTTCCACTTTGTACCGGTTAGGAAAATATGTACACTTGCACACTCCACAGCTTCGATGCAGCAAGCAGACTCCATCAGACGACGTGAAGTAAAGTTAGCTTGCATTGGACTTGTAGTGTGTGCTGCAGCTATCTACTCTGTACGGTCTAAGGGGTTTTTGTATGTACCTCTATAGTACAAGTGCTTTCCTCTTCCTGGTTTTCTACAGGAGTGTGACCCAGCCTGTTTTTGTTGCCACCCAATCAGACGCCACTGTCCATCCTCAGATGTTATCTTGGTCTGTCCCATTGTGACCTCACTTTGTTTGGCTTATTCATGTTAATTGTGTTAGGGCTTTGTAGCAGATGCTAGGCTATTTGTGTCCTTCTTGCTTTTCTAATTCTGAATCTGTCTGCATTCTTTAAGATGTCTTGACTTATACGTTATGGATCATTAGGCTAGATTTGCTTAGCACCTGTTAAAAACAAATGAAAGTGCCTTTCATTGCAAAAAAATATTGGCTGTTTCTGTGCTTTGTGAAACCAAATTGTTTTTCCCTTATGGTCCGTCCATGAGGCCATTAATCACCATGACGCTGCCTTTGAATTTCACTGACATGTGGCTTACAGTATGTTTGAAAAGAGTGTAGGTCAAAAAAAAAAGATTTGCCTTTGAAATAAATCATTGATTTGTATCGTGGCTACCCTTTTCATTTGGCTTCTTGTTCACATAAGCTTCATGAGGGGAGTTTTATTCTGATCATGGCAAGTTGTCAACTGGAATCTCAGCGCTGTAGCTCACGTGGTCAATCAATTGTTGCGATTTGCATGGACAAGCGCATGTCAGAGCCAGGGAAGAGAGAATAGAAGTAACATGAAACCTAGAAAGACAGTTTGACAGTAAAGGGAGCGGCACTGTGAATAAAACAGCTTCAGTCCTGAAGAGCTACTGGCTGTGCAGGCATTTTGCTCCAACCCTGCAGTACAGGCTAACTCAAGGAATAAGTTAATTGCTTTAAAATGAGACTTGAGCACAAGTCTTGGGGAAATAAAAAGTTCTGCAACAGTCAACCAAGTCAATTAGGCTAAGAGCTATTGTAAGATGTAGACATACCCCTTCACTTCACTATAATTCAGACCAGTTTCACATGAAAAGGCTGTCTCAACAACTCCATTTCCCCCCCTATATTGTATGCTACATTTTACATTTTTGTTCTTTACATGAGACAAACTGCCAAAATTGTAATGCAAAGCTATTTATTGAGCATATGAATTAAAACACAAAATACCTGTATCAATGGAGACTGAACACAAAAAAATAAGTTGTGGAAATAACACGTGAATGTTCAGTCTATAACACAGTATATCATTGTAAAGACAGCATTATGTTGACCCTGTGACAGGGTCATTTCTAAACTCTTATCCAAAATGAACATCATTAACTTAAATAGGCCATGCCTGGAAATTTAAGAAAATGTCAACAAAAAGCAAAGCAACTGAAAGAGTGAGAATGAGAGAACTCAGTTCTTGGAATTCAGCACACTAAAGCTTTGTTCTAGTGCAATGTTGCTCTAAGAAATTCGAGAGGAGAAACTGTCTGCAGAAAATATTGACCTCTGCATTAAACCACCATGTTTTGAACCCACTTCATAGTAACAACAAGGATTATTACTATGCAACATGGTTTTCCTTGGTCCAAAATAGCATGAGAAAAACAAAAGGACAACCTTAATAGTAACAAAAACAGCCAATGTGATCATAACTGCAGAGCATTATAAAGTATTACAGTTATTCCCGTTTATACATGTGGTCATAGCGGTGGGTGGTAGACATTCATTGTAATTCCAACCATTAGCAGGTTATCTAGATTTTGTTCTCCATCTCCAGGTACAACTTTTGGTAGCTATGGTTACTAATGTCACAACTCTAGCCTAATTCTGTTTCACCCCCTTTTCCCTGAAGTGTGTATTCGTACACTACCCCTCAAGGTGTAAGACAGTGGAAAATCTGTCCAGCCCATGCTTGCACCCATTCAATGGCTGCAGTCCTAGTATCTACTCTTCTCCCAAGCCTACATTAGCACTTGAACACACTCCACCTTATGGAATGGACTAGTGTGAGGAGTATGTTAAACAAGCAGTGGCAGGGTAGAGAATCAGATCACAACCACAGCTTTTGAATCCATGAAGAGAACAAAAAGAGTGCACACTTCAGGAAGAAGAGGGAGAAACAGAAATTTGGCTAGTGTTTCTCTCGCTCCCTTCATCCCCAGTGGTTAAGTGCCCCCCCCCCCACTAGTTAAGACCTGATGAGCATTCATGTAGTAACTGAGACCTAGTCCATGTTCCTATACTTTTACATAGCTTCCTTTCCATACAGGCATATATATCCTAATCGCTCTGTTGACTGTTGCCCTGACAGGTCTGGAAAGGAAAGAGCAGTAACTCCATCAGACCAAAGTATTGCTGCTCATTTACCCTGCTCTGATCCCTCCCCCTCTACTGCCATCCTGTTTCACAGTCTGTGGGGGTTGACCCATTTGTATGTTCCTTCATAGTGGAAACCGACCCTCTTTGAAAGCTCATCTGCTTCTGTTGGACCCCGGCTAGGAAGAAGGAAAGGAACAAATCAATCACAAAATAACACCAAAAATATCACTGACAAATGAATGGGACTATTAACTTACGATACTTGTTTAACTGTTAATGGTAAATCTTACCTTCCATATATGTAGGGGGTGGGGGGAGGCTTCTCGCTCTCGATCTGATGAAGGAGAGGCGTAAAGATCCTCCAGGCTTCCCTCAGCTCATCACTGAGTGAAAAGAGAAGACAATGTAAGGAGAGTAGCACTGCCAATGGGCTGCATTGCACCATCTTGTGGACATAATTATAATGCATGTTCATAGTCTTATTTGCATAACACAAACACCATGGCAACAGAGGGGACTTCTGAGCGAGACAGATAGCCTGACTGACCTTCTGACAAAGTGCATCTGGCTGCCACAGAAGACGTCCAGGATGAGACGCTCGTAGGCGTCGGGCAACTTCACATCCTGAGGAGAGAAAAGATTTGTGAAAATTGAGCAAATAAGGTTGAACATTGTGCCTATATATGGGTTGCTAAAATGTGAGCGTGGTGAGGTAGTGTGTGAGTGTCTTTTCTATGAATGATTGGGAGGGGGGGGGGGGGGGGGGGGGTCATTCGGTATCTCACCTTATATCTGCTTTTGTAGGTGAGGTCCAGCTCTGTCTCCTCTGGGTGGAAATACACTCCTGGTTTCTTGCTCATCATCTTGGCGTAGACGGCCTCGTTGGGCTGCACACGCACCACCAGCTCATTCCTACGACACTGCGCTCCAAAGATGTCCCCCGGAACATCCGTGAACTGCAACCGCACCTCCGCTTTCCGCTCGTTCAGGGCTTTGCCGCAACGCAGGATGAAGGGAACACCTTTGGAAGAACAGAGTAATTACAGTTAACACTGAGGAGTGAGCTGGTTTTACCAGACAGTGAAAGCACAACAAGCAAGACTGATAGAGAGAGAAAGCCGAGGTTCTCACCATCCCAGCGCTCGTTGTGCACGTAGAGCACAGCTGTGGTGAAGGTGGCCTGGGTGGAGCCTTTGGGGACAGTGGGGTCGTCAAGGTAACCCAGCTTGGCATCCCCCTCTCCCTCTGGGTCACCCACATACTGCCCCAACACCACATCTGACATGGTAATGGGGGCAATGCACTTCAGCACCTTCACCTGCAGGGGGAGACAGTGGTCAGGGAGAGAGAGTACAAAGTGATTGGTTTGGTGTCAGTTTTCTGGAGGGGCCAATGGAGTTAAGTGCAGATGTGCATTTTGTGCTTTAGTTTGTGTCCATGTTGCTGTACCTTTTCATCCCTGACATCATCAGAGCTGGTGGAGGCAGGCTTCTCCATGGCAACCAGCGAGAGCATCTGGAGCAAGTGGTTCTGCATGACATCCCTGAAAAAATATGTAATACAAAATGGAGGGTGAGATAAGTTACAGACTGACTAGTAGAACATGGCAAGAATAAATGCCTTCATTGAGGTTTGATTTCATTGAGCACTAACGCAGTTCTCCTCACCGGATGATTCCAAAGTCGTCAAAATAGCCGCCCCGGCCCTGGGTGCCGAAGGGTTCTTTGAAGGTGAGGACCACACAAGCTATGCTGTCCCTGTTCCAGATGGGCCCAAAGATCCGGTTCCCAAACCTGGAATATTTACCACTGTTTAACCTCAGCCTTATTGACATGGACACAGCTGTCTGACAAGGTTTATTAATGATGTTCTTTCTCACCCCAAGCAAAGAGAGTGAGGGACAGAGACTGCAATAGAGAATAGAAAAAGAGTGGAGACTATTTGTCCTGTACCTGAGGACCATGAGGTTCTGCACCATCTCCTTGCCCAGGTAGTGGTCTATGCGGTAGATCTGGTCCTCAGTGAACAGGGAAGAGAGGTGGGTGGACAGCTCCTCTGAGCTCTGCAGGTCACGACCAAATGGCTTCTCCACAATCACTCTGCTCCAGCCCCTAATAAACACACACAGATAGGAGGGGAGGTAAGCATGTTAAGCATGTTTCGGTTATTAAACAGCGGAAGAGGGAAAAGCTAATCTAATGAGCAGCTCTCCCCAGACAAGACCGATTATATGAAGCAAGTGGATTAAATATGACCAGGCCTGTTCAAGGCCTTAGCAACACCACAGAGGAGGATTGAGAGGAGAGGGAGTCAGAGACTGAACAGCAAGACATGACAGGCTTACTGACTTGGTACTCATGCAGTGGTGCTTGATGTTCTTGGTGACGTCGTGGTAGACGCTGGGCGGCAGGGCGAGGTAGAAGAGGCGGTTGGCCTTGCCCCCCCCGGGCAGGGACAACAGGTGGGTGTGGAGGTTGGAGAAGGCACTCTCCTCAGTGTACTTCCCACTGACATAAGAGTTACGGCTGAAGAACACAGACAACCGCTCCGCCTCAGAGTCTGCCACCTGGGACCACAGAGAGATAGGAATGTTGTCATATGTCTATGGTTTTAACATGCACAAACACATGCATTAACCCACACACAGTGTAAAAATGTGGGTCAATATGTAATGTGTTATTTTGGAAAGTCTCACCTTCATATAGGGCATGGAGGCAGTTTTGATGGCATCCACCGTCAGGTCAGAGCGGGCAAAGCCCACAAAGTAAGTCTGTTCAGGGAGGAGACCATCTCTAAACAACCACCTGAGTGAGACGGGGGTATAAGAACAGAAAGGAGGATCATTAGGAGTTTTTACTCATCACTTGACACCACAGAGAAAATCCATTGCAAACAGCTGCCCTGTGATAGCCACTTCTCATCTTAAGACTAGAGGCTGCACATACTCACCACAGAGTTGGGTAGATTTTCTTTTTGGCTAGATCTCCCTAAAGAGAAACATATGAACACAAAACCAGATTAGTCACCTCTAAAATGTTGATTGAAACAGAGGCTAGCTTGGCTATATATAGCGGCACTACATGCAGACGCTTCATTCAGGTCCGTCAGTGTGGTGATTATTAGTACAGTGATTTTAGAATTGGTGCATTCATCTTAAAATAACTAGGTGAGACATTTTTTTCACAATTGTATCAAGTACATTTTTCCTCAAAGTATTTATCAGCAAAGTCAGTGCCTGTGGGTTTTTGGGAAGGGGTCATCGTGAAAGTTACTTAACACATTCAATCCCAAATTTTTCCCCAGACATGAAAATATCCAAATCATGTGTCATTAGTAACCCTTTGAAATAATCAATCATTCTTTTTTTGAAATTTTCTTGGAAAAGTAGGTGAAAAAGTGTGTTTCATGGTCGGTCACAATGACCAGTGGGATAATGTGATGTATACTGAATTAATACATTTATCCTATGCAGTCATCAAAATTCTTATATCCCATCCCAGTTATTAACACATTTAAAACAGTCACTGGCAGTCCCCAGCATTGCCACTAGAATGTCCCATCACATTCTAGTGTGACTATTTTACATGATCAAAAACCCTGAGAGAGCAAAGACAAAAAAAAAAAATAATAATAATAATAATAATAAAATCGACGTATTTCAACATTGTTACTTTAGTGCAACAAGTCCCTTATGTTACAAAGTAACAAACAATATTGTAACATTTGAACTTGTACTTCAGTGCAATATTCATTGTAACATTGTCATTGTGACATTTTAGTGCAACATTCACTAACAACTGTATAGCAGTCGTGTCATTCATTCACATTGAACATAAAGGTAACATTTAGGATAGAGGTAGCCTGTAGAATATGCATTCAAGTAGAGGCCTACACTGAACAAAAATGTTAGGAGGTAGGCTTCAGAACCAAGTGCACGATTAGTTTGTGCATCACTATTTTGAACTACAATCAGTCAGACCTACTGTCATACAGTATGTCTTGAATCAATTGACGTTTTCCAGAAACATTTCAGTCATTTTGATTGTCTTTTTCCCTTTTGTCAACTTTTCTTCCTAGAGTTCGTTGTACGGCTTCTCCTCATCCTTTATTGACTTTTCAATTTCTCTTTTATTGGCTTTTTCAGCCCTTTTTCATTCACTCTTCTCTTTTTCTACTGTCCATGGTATATCTTGAAGCGCTCAATGTGCAGTGGCGCTTTGCATTTCTCACATGCATAGGTAGTGCATGTCACAATGACGACATCTCTGTTACCGGTGCATCGTGTTGATTGGCCAGTGAGAAGCTGTGTCATATCTTGCCTGATCTTCAACAGTAGCAGCCAGTAGAGATCTCCTTCCACGGCTCAGTGGTTTCGTGCCAAACTTTTGCTTAAGAGACTGTGCCACTATCCGTGAGAAGGTCTATGGTCCCTCCCATAACATCTCTGTAAAATAAATGGCTGTTTACGAGTGCACTGTTGAGAGACCATGCAAAGATGGGCCACCACCACTTCTTAGACCTGATCGAGATATGGCATCTTAAAACCTGTAGGTCAACACCACCCATGTGCTCATTGAATCGGTTGATTCAGTCTGGTTGTGGGACCCAACCCAGTCTCAGGGAGGATAGTGTGGGATCCACCATATGGTTCCATGTAACCCCTGGATGAGGCAAGGCCCCATAGCTTGTAACAAAAACTGATTGGTTTACCTCTTATGAATTGCTTACGTCCATGTCAGCCATATTATTAGATCATGCGCTCATCCAATGACAGCCATTCCTGAAATGGCATGACTTTGTATGACTGATTGAGCTGGGGGAAGATGGGCCTAACCTTATAATGGGTCGTCAGTGATCTTTTGCTGTCAACCACATGAACGGAGGCCATTATTTCATCAAAGCGATTTCTCCGCATTGCATCTGAAATGCTTTCATTGTGTACATCACTGTCAAGTGACCAGTACATGTGTCTTCTTGGAACAGAGCTGTACCCAGACGTGATAAGGATCCCATAGAATGTAAGCAGCTCATCCATACTCAGATACAGTTGCTTGTCCTTGGTCTGGGTGGAGTAGAGGTTGGACACTTCAATGGTGATCTCTCTTAAGAGTGGGTGGATACATTAGTAGGAAAACATCCATTGGGTTGGGGCAGCTTTGTTTTACACATTCTGCAGCATTTGGGCTGAATACCATGTGTTAATCACAGCGGTGGCAGGCCTCTTTGATCGTTTGAACAATCAATCTTTATTTTTGACCACCTGCAGCTTTTCCCTTGGCTCTTCTGACTGGACCCTCTTGGCTCTTCATTATCAACAGTGGAGGGGAGTGGGTAGGTCATCATCACTGATAACGTTGTTCCTGTCATGATCTGATGCACTGTGTTATCCCGCCGGTCACTATTTTTGCCATCAACATGTTTACTCATTCTATGACCACACTGAACAAAGTTGAGTAATTGCAAATGCATATATCAATACTAGACACCTTAAAGATGATGTATACCAAAAATCTTCGTCCTCTCTTTATGTTAACATGAACTCAGCAAAAAAGAAACGTCCCTTTTTCAGGACCCTGTCTTTCAAAGATAATTTGTAAAAATCCAAATAACTTCAGATCTTCATTGTAAAGGGTTTAAACACTGTTTCCCATGCTTGTTCAATGAACCATAAACAATTAAAGAACATGCACCTGTGGAACGGTCGTTAAGACAAGAACAGCTTACAGACGGTAGGCAATTGAGGTCACAGTTATGAAAACATAGGACACTAAAGAGGCCTTTCTACTGACTCTGAAAAACACCAAAAGAAAGATGCCCAGGGTCCGTGCTCATCTGTGTGAACATGCCTTAGGCATGCTGCGAGGAGGCATGATGACTGCAGAAGAGACAGAAGAGCTTGGGCTGGGCTGAGCTGAGCGGGAGCTGCCCTCCTGTAGGGATGGGAGGGCCAAGAGACCAGAGGTGACGGTACAGAGTGCTCGGATTGGGATGTAGGGTTTGAGTAAAGCATGAAGGTAAGGAGGTGTAGTTCCCCTTGCTGCTCCATAGGTAAGCACCAGGGTCTTGAAGATGATGCAAGCTGTGTGCAGAGGAGCGGGGTGACATGGGAGAACTTAGGAAGGTTGAACACCAAGCGGGCTTGGTTTGCCACTTGGGGAAAAACATAATTCATCCAAATGGCCTTATGGACCATTATTTGTGTCTTATTCCAGTGAGTTGTGTCTTTAATGACTAAATGGGTTACATCTTTAAACTGATATGCATTAGCCTATGCCCAGCCCCAGTCTGTCCATGACTACTGGTCATGAAAATGCAAACTGAGGGTGGCTTGACAAACACCATCAGATCACATTTCTCTCGTCATTCTTCAGTTAATCATGAATATTTACTAACATTTCATTGGCACAGCGACTGTAATGAGGCCATGTCGAGTGAGGTGCCTGCCTGTGGTGTGTTTTTGTGTACATGTAACACCAGCTTGTGATTGGTGTGTGCTTGCTGAGTGTCAAGGACCGATTGCAGCATTGCACACAAACCATATTTTACAGTAGCCTATGTAGTAGTACATCACTGTTGCCCAAAACCACCATAGACACCACAAGGCTATGCCTTACCACCATTACCATTCCCACATTCTGATTCCCAACATGCCTCTCTATTACCTTCATTATGAAAGGAAACCGCTGACAGACAGTGACACTGCACTATTCAGCTCTCGCACCACTCCTTTCAACCAAGAGAAAATAGAGTGGGAGAACCTAGCCTAAATTGAGAAGTGGGCGGAAGAATGATACATTGAGCTCCTCTCCAACAGTACATTTGATCAGTTAACTGGACAGGTGTTAAAG